>NW_028270187.1:23674266-24031034 GCF_037043375.1 Chiloscyllium plagiosum | reverse complement strand
AGATCACATTGTGAGGATGCTCTGTCCTCAGAGCCAGTTCGAGATGCCACTTTCCTTGCCTTTTACCTTAACCGTGCAATTTGCTGCAGAGATGCTCAGTCCTGGACATGAGCCTCATGGATACCAACTGAGTTGGAAACCTGTGTGGGAATCGAGGAGAAGCGACTCAATAAATTTTGCTAAATTCCATGGTGTTTATGAGAATTGCAGTTTGTGTTCACCTCAATCTAAAATGCAGTTTCTGAACATAGTAACAGAAGTCAAAAGGTAATTACCTCACCCCACTCCCACTCCAGAAGAGGTGCTAACTGCCCATGAGTGCTTTTTGTTCTCGATGTGAAGAGCTCTCACGCCTGAGTCACCCTCACGTCTCTGGTTGCTGAGTGAATCACAAAGAAGGAATTTCACCAGAGCTGGAACTGCCTCACTTCCCGACTCGCCCTCCCCGTGTACATTTTCCTGCTCCTCAGTGATTTAAAGAAAACCAAATGGATGCGATATCATTCTGTAGCCTCTCTGTCGATTCCTCCGTTTCAGTTCCGACGTGGCTTAGATCACGTGGCGCACCTTAATACTAGCGACGCTATGAAAGCACAAGTCCAGAGGTTCCTCTGAGAGTGTAATTTCTTTCATTGCGTTGCTGATTGAATGAGCCACTAACGTGCGAACTGCTCCAAAACATGATTCAGGACCTCTGGTGCCAACTCTCGCACGTTGAATAACGACAGACAGCTTCCAAATGAGGTCTTTCAGAGACGACTTTGGGGTACATTTGACAGACAGACTAGTTCAGGAATCCGTGGTGCGCTGTGACACCAGCGCATCAGCTTCTTCCCTGTCTTTGAACCGGGCCGCCTGCGCAAGGAATGCAAATGCGGTACTGCTTTTCGTGAAAGGATCAGAAGGCGGTAACTACACTCTCAAACGGAATGGCATATGAACAGAACCAGGTTGGAGAAAAACTTTACAATGCTTTGCACAGTAATTAAATGGAGTTGCATTACATTTCACTACGAGAGCACATTTGTTCAAGCAAATTCGAAGGCAGGTTTGCAGATGGGAAAGCAAGCAAGAAAGCTCCGTTCCTGACCATGTAAAGGTCCGCAGTTGAAGAACAAAGCAGTTTCTGCCCACTTTCGAAACGGGCACCTTTCGCGTGTAAGGCGAGCGTGATGACCACTTCACTACAGAAACCAGCCTCAGCCGGCCGTGCTGCGGCTCAGTGGCATCCAGCAATGACAGTTGAAGCCATTCTACCTTTCACCTTTCTGTTTCCAATAGCTCGTTGTTTCATGGGACTTGTTTCATTTTGGCTATGTGGTGAGCATGGACGAGATACACCGAAGTATCTGTTTCTACGCGGTGGACCCCAATAACGTTGTGTTGCTTACACCGGCTTTAAAGGATTACTTTTTAGCGGAGCTTGCCGTCGCAGTCTGTGGCACAATCATTTCGTCTGTTCGGAAGCATTTAACACGGAACACAAACAAAACTGGCAAACCAAATGCAGTTTTAGACACAGCGAGCATGAATGCTAAATGTGAGACAGTCCGGGGGCATGAGCCATAAAGTAATCTCACAACTAACAACAGGGCAATTCCAAACTACTCTTTCAAACATACTGGAGACTGAGTGCACCACCACTTCCGAGACAATGCTGAAAAGAGAGAAAGAAAGAACATAATAAGAGTGGGCCATAAAAAGTGAATTTCACCAATCACAGTCGCGATTAGATTACCTTTCCCTTCGGATGTGTCCAGGACGGAGATGAAGTAAATGGGAGAAATTCAATAACAAATGACATCGAAATTCATTGGAACGATTTTCTCATTGGCCAGAAAACCAAATAACGACGAGTCGAGTCACCGTAGGACTTTGTTTCACAACAGCGATGAAATAACAGTCTCCATTCGGTTCCAGTAAAATCTCAACTTGCCTGGAACGTGAAGCAACAGTAGAGCTGCGTGCGATTTTCCGCGCGGGAGGCGAACACGATCATGACAGCACAGACACTTCGGAAAATTCGGCACTTTACCACACCACAGTTAATTCCACAGGAAGCAAACTCATTTTTCTTCTGTTTCAAACAGAAATGCAGTAGGGGTCGAAACCGCATTTGAACAAGCGGCGTCGTTGGAGTTGATCAGCAGAAATGGCAGCGGTGGGATTCCAACCCACGCCTCTGTCGAGACTGGAGCCTTAATCCAGCGCCTTAGACCGCTCGGCCACACTACCATCCGCCGGGGCTGCCCATTTTCTTGCACTTCCAATTGTGCTCCTGCATAACAACACATGCAAAGTCAGGTGAAAAGGGGTCCACGACCCCTCTCCGACTCGCACAGCTGCTGGGATGTGCCCGTCTACAATATCAATTTCGCAGCAGATCATGATAGCCCATCAATCCAGACAAAAATCAATCTATCGTCTCAGACTCTTTTCAGCTACAAATGTATCTGTGAGTGCGTGAGAACATATGATCAGTTATGATTTGGTCAAATTACCATGAGCTGCTTGACATTACTGCAATTTCGATTCTTGCTTTGCTAAATGATTTCACCCATTGCTCGAAACAGGACACCTTTCACGTTTACACGGAACACGAAACACACCGGACTACAGGGAAAATGCACAAAGCTGAGCAGGCCGTGTTCCACATCATACCGTGCAGCAGAGTTACAGTCACTGTGTCTGTTTTGCAGAATAAGAGTCCCAAAGAATGTTCTCCACCCTAAAACCGGAGGTAGCATTACAATCCGAGAACGACAGATCACATTGTGAGGATGCTCTGTCCTCAGAGCCAGTTCGAGATGCCACTTTCCTTGCCTTTTACCTTAACCGTGCAATTTGCTGCAGAGATGCTCAGTCCTGGACATGAGCCTCATGGATACCAACTGAGTTGGAAACCTGTGTGGGAATCGAGGAGAAGCGACTCAATAAATTTTGCTAAATTCCATGGTGTTTATGAGAAATGCAGTTTGTGTTCACCTCAATCTAAAATGCAGTTTCTGAACATAGTAACAGAAGTCAAAAGGTAATTACCTCACCCCACCCCCACTCCAGACGAGGTGCTAACTGCCCATGAGTGCTTTTTGTTCTCGATGTGAAGAGCTCTCACGCCTGAGTCACCCTCACGTCTCTGGTTGCTGAGTGAATCACAAAGAAGGAATTTCACCAGAGCTGGAACTGCCTCACTTCCCCACTCGCCCTCCCCGTGTACATTTTCCTGCTCCTCAGTGATTTAAAGAAAACCAAATGGATGCGATATCATTCTGTAGCATCTCTGTCGATTCCTCCGTTTCAGTTCCGACGTGGCTTAGATCACGTGGCGCACCTTAATACTAGCGACGCTATGAAAGCACAAGTCCAAAGGTTCCTCTGAGAGTGTAATTTCTTTCATTGCGTTGCTGATTGAATGAGCCACTAACGTGCGAACTGCTCCAAAACATGATTCAGGACCTCTGGTGCCAACTCTCGCACGTTGAATAACGACAGACAGCTTCCAAATGAGGTCTTTCAGAGACGACTTTGGGGTACATTTGACAGACAGACTAGTTCAGGAATCCGTGGTGCGCTGTGACACCAGCGCATGAGCTTCTTCCCTGTCTTTGAACCGGGCCGCCTGCGCAAGGAATGCAAATGCGGTACTGCTTTTCGTGAAAGGATCAGAAGGCGGTAACTACACTCTCAAACGGAATGGCATATGAACAGAACCAGGTTGGAGAAAAACTTTACAATGCTTTGCACAGTAATTAAATGGAGTTGCATTACATTTCACTACGAGAGCACATTTGTTCAAGCAAATTCGAAGGCAGGTTTGCAGATGGGAAAGCAAGCAAGAAAGCTCCGTTCCTGACCATGTAAAGGTCCGCAGTTGAAGAACAAAGCAGTTTCTGCCCACTTTCGAAACGGGCACCTTTCGCGTGTAAGGCGAGCGTGATGACCACTTCACTACAGAAACCAGCCTCAGCCGGCCGTGCTGCGGCTCAGTGGCATCCAGCAATGACAGTTGAAGCCATTCTACCTTTCACCTTTCTGTTTCCAATAGTTCGTTGTTTCATGGGACTTGTTTCATTTTGGCTATGTGGTGAGCATGGACGAGATACACCGAAGTATCTGTTTCTACGCGGTGGACCCCAATAACGTTGTGTTGCTTACACCGGCTTTAAAGGATTACTTTTTAGCGGAGCTTGCCGTCGCAGTCTGTGGCACAATCATTTCGTCTGTTCGGAAGCATTTAACACGGAACACAAACAAAACTGGCAAACCAAATGCAGTTTTAGACACAGCGAGCATGAATGCTAAATGTGAGACAGTCCGGGGGCATGAGCCATAAAGTAATCTCACAACTAACAACAGGGCAATTCCAAACTACTCTTTCAAACATACTGGAGACTGAGTGCACCACCACTTCCGAGACAATGCTGAAAAGAGAGAAAGAAAGAACATAATAAGAGTGGGCCATAAAAAGTGAATTTCACCAATCACAGTCGCGATTAGATTACCTTTCCCTTCGGATGTGTCCAGGACGGAGATGAAGTAAATGGGAGAAATTCAATAACAAATGACATCGAAATTCATTGGAACGATTTTCTCATTGGCCAGAAAACCAAATAACGACGAGTCGAGTCACCGTAGGACTTTGTTTCACAACAGCGATGAAATAACAGTCTCCATTCGGTTCCAGTAAAATCTCAACTTGCCTGGAACGTGAAGCAACAGTAGAGCTGCGTGCGATTTTCCGCGCGGGAGGCGAACACGATCATGACAGCACAGACACTTCGGAAAATTCGGCACTTTACCACACCACAGTTAATTCCACAGGAAGCAAACTCATTTTTCTTCTGTTTCAAACAGAAATGCAGTAGGGGTCGAAACCGCATTTGAACAAGCGGCGTCGTTGGAGTTGATCAGCAGAAATGGCAGCGGTGGGATTCGAACCCACGCATCTGTCGAGACTGGAGCCTTAATCCAGCGCCTTAGACCGCTCGGCCACACTACCAGCCGCCGGCGCCGCCCATTTTCTTGCACTTCCAATTGTGCTCCTGCATAACAACACATGCAAAGTCAGGTGAAAAGGGGTCCACGACCCCTCTCCGACTCGCACAGCTGCTGGGATGTGCCCGTCTACAATATCAATTTCGCAGCAGATCATGATAGCCCATCAATCCAGACAAAAATCAATCTATCGTCTCAGACTCTTTTCAGCTACAAATGTATCTGTGAGTGCGTGAGAACATATGATCAGTTATGATTTGGTCAAATTACCATGAGCTGCTTGACATTACTGCAATTTCGATTCTTGCTTTGCTAAATGATTTCACCCATTGCTCGAAACAGGACACCTTTCACGTTTACACGGAACACGAAACACACCGGACTACAGGGAAAATGCACAAAGCTGAGCAGGCCGTGTTCCACATCATACCGTGCAGCAGAGTTACAGTCACTGTGTCTGTTTTGCAGAATAAGAGTCCCAAAGAATGTTCTCCACCCTAAAACCGGAGGTAGCATTACAATCCGAGAACGACAGATCACATTGTGAGGATGCTCTGTCCTCAGAGCCAGTTCGAGATGCCACTTTCCTTGCCTTTTACCTTAACCGTGCAATTTGCTGCAGAGATGCTCAGTCCTGGACATGAGCCTCATGGATACCAACTGAGTTGGAAACCTGTGTGGGAATCGAGGAGAAGCGACTCAATAAATTTTGCTAAATTCCATGGTGTTTATGAGAATTGCAGTTTGTGTTCACCTCAATCTAAAATGCAGTTTCTGAACATAGTAACAGAAGTCAAAAGGTAATTACCTCACCCCACTCCCACTCCAGAAGAGGTGCTAACTGCCCATGAGTGCTTTTTGTTCTCGATGTGAAGAGCTCTCACGCCTGAGTCACCCTCACGTCTCTGGTTGCTGAGTGAATCACAAAGAAGGAATTTCACCAGAGCTGGAACTGCCTCACTTCCCGACTCGCCCTCCCCGTGTACATTTTCCTGCTCCTCAGTGATTTAAAGAAAACCAAATGGATGCGATATCATTCTGTAGCCTCTCTGTCGATTCCTCCGTTTCAGTTCCGACGTGGCTTAGATCACGTGGCGCACCTTAATACTAGCGACGCTATGAAAGCACAAGTCCAGAGGTTCCTCTGAGAGTGTAATTTCTTTCATTGCGTTGCTGATTGAATGAGCCACTAACGTGCGAACTGCTCCAAAACATGATTCAGGACCTCTGGTGCCAACTCTCGCACGTTGAATAACGACAGACAGCTTCCAAATGAGGTCTTTCAGAGACGACTTTGGGGTACATTTGACAGACAGACTAGTTCAGGAATCCGTGGTGCGCTGTGACACCAGCGCATCAGCTTCTTCCCTGTCTTTGAACCGGGCCGCCTGCGCAAGGAATGCAAATGCGGTACTGCTTTTCGTGAAAGGATCAGAAGGCGGTAACTACACTCTCAAACGGAATGGCATATGAACAGAACCAGGTTGGAGAAAAACTTTACAATGCTTTGCACAGTAATTAAATGGAGTTGCATTACATTTCACTACGAGAGCACATTTGTTCAAGCATATTCGAAGGCAGGTTTGCAGATGGGAAAGCAAGCAAGAAAGCTCCGTTCCTGACCATGTAAAGGTCCGCAGTTGAAGAACAAAGCAGTTTCTGCCCACTTTCGAAACGGGCACCTTTCGCGTGTAAGGCGAGCGTGATGACCACTTCACTACAGAAACCAGCCTCAGCCGGCCGTGCTGCGGCTCAGTGGCATCCAGCAATGACAGTTGAAGCCATTCTATCTTTCACCTTTCTGTTTCCAATAGCTCGTTGTTTCATGGGACTTGTTTCATTTTGGCTATGTGGTGAGCATGGACGAGATACACCGAAGTATCTGTTTCTACGCGGTGGACCCCAATAACGTTGTGTTGCTTACACCGGCTTTAAAGGATTACTTTTTAGCGGAGCTTGCCGTCGCAGTCTGTGGCACAATCATTTCGTCTGTTCGGAAGCATTTAACACGGAACACAAACAAAACTGGCAAACCAAATGCAGTTTTAGACACAGCGAGCATGAATGCTAAATGTGAGACAGTCCGGGGGCATGAGCCATAAAGTAATCTCACAACTAACAACAGGGCAATTCCAAACTACTCTTTCAAACATACTGGAGACTGAGTGCACCACCACTTCCGAGACAATGCTGAAAAGAGAGAAAGAAAGAACATAATAAGAGTGGGCCATAAAAAGTGAATTTCACCAATCACAGTCGCGATTAGATTACCTTTCCCTTCGGATGTGTCCAGGACGGAGATGAAGTAAATGGGAGAAATTCAATAACAAATGACATCGAAATTCATTGGAACGATTTTCTCATTGGCCAGAAAACCAAATAACGACGAGTCGAGTCACCGTAGGACTTTGTTTCACAACAGCGATGAAATAACAGTCTCCATTCGGTTCCAGTAAAATCTCAACTTGCCTGGAACGTGAAGCAACAGTAGAGCTGCGTGCGATTTTCCGCGCGGGAGGCGAACACGATCATGACAGCACAGACACTTCGGAAAATTCGGCACTTTACCACACCACAGTTAATTCCACAGGAAGCAAACTCATTTTTCTTCTGTTTCAAACAGAAATGCAGTAGGGGTCGAAACCGCATTTGAACAAGCGGCGTCGTTGGAGTTGATCAGCAGAAATGGCAGCGGTGGGATTCGAACCCACGCATCTGTCGAGACTGGAGCCTTAATCCAGCGCCTTAGACCGCTCGGCCACACTACCAGCCGCCGGCGCCGCCCATTTTCTTGCACTTCCAATTGTGCTCCTGCATAACAACACATGCAAAGTCAGGTGAAAAGGGGTCCACGACCCCTCTCCGACTCGCACAGCTGCTGGGATGTGCCCGTCTACAATATCAATTTCGCAGCAGATCATGATAGCCCATCAATCCAGACAAAAATCAATCTATCGTCTCAGACTCTTTTCAGCTACAAATGTATCTGTGAGTGCGTGAGAACATATGATCAGTTATGATTTGGTCAAATTACCATGAGCTGCTTGACATTACTGCAATTTCGATTCTTGCTTTGCTAAATGATTTCACCCATTGCTCGAAACAGGACACCTTTCACGTTTACACGGAACACGAAACACACCGGACTACAGGGAAAATGCACAAAGCTGAGCAGGCCGTGTTCCACATCATACCGTGCAGCAGAGTTACAGTCACTGTGTCTGTTTTGCAGAATAAGAGTCCCAAAGAATGTTCTCCACCCTAAAACCGGAGGTAGCATTACAATCCGAGAACGACAGATCACATTGTGAGGATGCTCTGTCCTCAGAGCCAGTTCGAGATGCCACTTTCCTTGCCTTTTACCTTAACCGTGCAATTTGCTGCAGAGATGCTCAGTCCTGGACATGAGCCTCATGGATACCAACTGAGTTGGAAACCTGTGTGGGAATCGAGGAGAAGCGACTCAATAAATTTTGCTAAATTCCATGGTGTTTATGAGAATTGCAGTTTGTGTTCACCTCAATCTAAAATGCAGTTTCTGAACATAGTAACAGAAGTCAAAAGGTAATTACCTCACCCCACTCCCACTCCAGAAGAGGTGCTAACTGCCCATGAGTGCTTTTTGTTCTCGATGTGAAGAGCTCTCACGCCTGAGTCACCCTCACGTCTCTGGTTGCTGAGTGAATCACAAAGAAGGAATTTCACCAGAGCTGGAACTGCCTCACTTCCCGACTCGCCCTCCCCGTGTACATTTTCCTGCTCCTCAGTGATTTAAAGAAAACCAAATGGATGCGATATCATTCTGTAGCCTCTCTGTCGATTCCTCCGTTTCAGTTCCGACGTGGCTTAGATCACGTGGCGCACCTTAATACTAGCGACGCTATGAAAGCACAAGTCCAGAGGTTCCTCTGAGAGTGTAATTTCTTTCATTGCGTTGCTGATTGAATGAGCCACTAACGTGCGAACTGCTCCAAAACATGATTCAGGACCTCTGGTGCCAACTCTCGCACGTTGAATAACGACAGACAGCTTCCAAATGAGGTCTTTCAGAGACGACTTTGGGGTACATTTGACAGACAGACTAGTTCAGGAATCCGTGGTGCGCTGTGACACCAGCGCATCAGCTTCTTCCCTGTCTTTGAACCGGGCCGCCTGCGCAAGGAATGCAAATGCGGTACTGCTTTTCGTGAAAGGATCAGAAGGCGGTAACTACACTCTCAAACGGAATGGCATATGAACAGAACCAGGTTGGAGAAAAACTTTACAATGCTTTGCACAGTAATTAAATGGAGTTGCATTACATTTCACTACGAGAGCACATTTGTTCAAGCATATTCGAAGGCAGGTTTGCAGATGGGAAAGCAAGCAAGAAAGCTCCGTTCCTGACCATGTAAAGGTCCGCAGTTGAAGAACAAAGCAGTTTCTGCCCACTTTCGAAACGGGCACCTTTCGCGTGTAAGGCGAGCGTGATGACCACTTCACTACAGAAACCAGCCTCAGCCGGCCGTGCTGCGGCTCAGTGGCATCCAGCAATGACAGTTGAAGCCATTCTATCTTTCACCTTTCTGTTTCCAATAGCTCGTTGTTTCATGGGACTTGTTTCATTTTGGCTATGTGGTGAGCATGGACGAGATACACCGAAGTATCTGTTTCTACGCGGTGGACCCCAATAACGTTGTGTTGCTTACACCGGCTTTAAAGGATTACTTTTTAGCGGAGCTTGCCGTCGCAGTCTGTGGCACAATCATTTCGTCTGTTCGGAAGCATTTAACACGGAACACAAACAAAACTGGCAAACCAAATGCAGTTTTAGACACAGCGAGCATGAATGCTAAATGTGAGACAGTCCGGGGGCATGAGCCATAAAGTAATCTCACAACTAACAACAGGGCAATTCCAAACTACTCTTTCAAACATACTGGAGACTGAGTGCACCACCACTTCCGAGACAATGCTGAAAAGAGAGAAAGAAAGAACATAATAAGAGTGGGCCATAAAAAGTGAATTTCACCAATCACAGTCGCGATTAGATTACCTTTCCCTTCGGATGTGTCCAGGACGGAGATGAAGTAAATGGGAGAAATTCAATAACAAATGACATCGAAATTCATTGGAACGATTTTCTCATTGGCCAGAAAACCAAATAACGACGAGTCGAGTCACCGTAGGACTTTGTTTCACAACAGCGATGAAATAACAGTCTCCATTCGGTTCCAGTAAAATCTCAACTTGCCTGGAACGTGAAGCAACAGTAGAGCTGCGTGCGATTTTCCGCGCGGGAGGCGAACACGATCATGACAGCACAGACACTTCGGAAAATTCGGCACTTTACCACACCACAGTTAATTCCACAGGAAGCAAACTCATTTTTCTTCTGTTTCAAACAGAAATGCAGTAGGGGTCGAAACCGCATTTGAACAAGCGGCGTCGTTGGAGTTGATCAGCAGAAATGGCAGCGGTGGGACTCGAACCCACGCCTCTGTCGAGACTGGAGCCTTAATCCAGCGCCTTAGACCGCTCGGCCACACTACCACCCGCCGGGGCTGCCCATTTTCTTGCACTTCCAATTGTGCTCCTGCATAACAACACATGCAAAGTCAGGTGAAAAGGGGTCCACGACCCCTCTCCGACTCGCACAGCTGCTGGGATGTGCCCGTCTACAATATCAATTTCGCAGCAGATCATGATAGCCCATCAATCCAGACAAAAATCAATCTATCGTCTCAGACTCTTTTCAGCTACAAATGTATCTGTGAGTGCGTGAGAACATATGATCAGTTATGATTTGGTCAAATTACCATGAGCTGCTTGACATTACTGCAATTTCGATTCTTGCTTTGCTAAATGATTTCACCCATTGCTCGAAACAGGACACCTTACACGTTTACACGGAACACGAAACACACCGGACTACAGGGAAAATGCACAAAGCTGAGCAGGCCGTGTTCCACATCATACCGTGCAGCAGAGTTACAGTCACTGTGTCTGTTTTGCAGAATAAGAGTCCCAAAGAATGTTCTCCACCCTAAAACCGGAGGTAGCATTACAATCCGAGAACGACAGATCACATTGTGAGGATGCTCTGTCCTCAGAGCCAGTTCGAGATGCCACTTTCCTTGCCTTTTACCTTAACCGTGCAATTTGCTGCAGAGATGCTCAGTCCTGGACATGAGCCTCATGGATACCAACTGAGTTGGAAACCTGTGTGGGAATCGAGGAGAAGCGACTCAATAAATTTTGCTAAATTCCATGGTGTTTATGAGAATTGCAGTTTGTGTTCACCTCAATCTAAAATGCAGTTTCTGAACATAGTAACAGAAGTCAAAAGGTAATTACCTCACCCCACTCCCACTCCAGAAGAGGTGCTAACTGCCCATGAGTGCTTTTTGTTCTCGATGTGAAGAGCTCTCACGCCTGAGTCACCCTCACGTCTCTGGTTGCTGAGTGAATCACAAAGAAGGAATTTCACCAGAGCTGGAACTGCCTCACTTCCCCACTCGCCCTCCCCGTGTACATTTTCCTGCTCCTCAGTGATTTAAAGAAAACCAAATGGATGCGATATCATTCTGTAGCCTCTCTGTCGATTCCTCCGTTTCAGTTCCGACGTGGCTTAGATCACGTGGCGCACCTTAATACTAGCGACGCTATGAAAGCACAAGTCCAGAGGTTCCTCTGAGAGTGTAATTTCTTTCATTGCGTTGCTGATTGAATGAGCCACTAACGTGCGAACTGCTCCAAAACATGATTCAGGACCTCTGGTGCCAACTCTCGCACGTTGAATAACGACAGACAGCTTCCAAATGAGGTCTTTCAGAGACGACTTTGGGGTACATTTGACAGACAGACTAGTTCAGGAATCCGTGGTGCGCTGTGACACCAGCGCATCAGCTTCTTCCCTGTCTTTGAACCGGGCCGCCTGCGCAAGGAATGCAAATGCGGTACTGCTTTTCGTGAAAGGATCAGAAGGCGGTAACTACACTCTCAAACGGAATGGCATATGAACAGAACCAGGTTGGAGAAAAACTTTACAATGCTTTGCACAGTAATTAAATGGAGTTGCATTACATTTCACTACGAGAGCACATTTGTTCAAGCATATTCGAAGGCAGGTTTGCAGATGGGAAAGCAAGCAAGAAAGCTCCGTTCCTGACCATGTAAAGGTCCGCAGTTGAAGAACAAAGCAGTTTCTGCCCACTTTCGAAACGGGCACCTTTCGCGTGTAAGGCGAGCGTGATGACCACTTCACTACAGAAACCAGCCTCAGCCGGCCGTGCTGCGGCTCAGTGGCATCCAGCAATGACAGTTGAAGCCATTCTACCTTTCACCTTTCTGTTTCCAATAGCTCGTTGTTTCATGGGACTTGTTTCATTTTGGCTATGTGGTGAGCATGGACGAGATACACCGAAGTATCTGTTTCTACGCGGTGGACCCCAATAACGTTGTGTTGCTTACACCGGCTTTAAAGGATTACTTTTTAGCGGAGCTTGCCGTCGCAGTCTGTGGCACAATCATTTCGTCTGTTCGGAAGCATTTAACACGGAACACAAACAAAACTGGCAAACCAAATGCAGTTTTAGACACAGCGAGCATGAATGCTAAATGTGAGACAGTCCGGGGGCATGAGCCATAAAGTAATCTCACAACTAACAACAGGGCAATTCCAAACTACTCTTTCAAACATACTGGAGACTGAGTGCACCACCACTTCCGAGACAATGCTGAAAAGAGAGAAAGAAAGAACATAATAAGAGTGGGCCATAAAAAGTGAATTTCACCAATCACAGTCGCGATTAGATTACCTTTCCCTTCGGATGTGTCCAGGACGGAGATGAAGTAAATGGGAGAAATTCAATAACAAATGACATCGAAATTCATTGGAACGATTTTCTCATTGGCCAGAAAACCAAATAACGACGAGTCGAGTCACCGTAGGACTTTGTTTCACAACAGCGATGAAATAACAGTCTCCATTCGGTTCCAGTAAAATCTCAACTTGCCTGGAACGTGAAGCAACAGTAGAGCTGCGTGCGATTTTCCGCGCGGGAGGCGAACACGATCATGACAGCACAGACACTTCGGAAAATTCGGCACTTTACCACACCACAGTTAATTCCACAGGAAGCAAACTCATTTTTCTTCTGTTTCAAACAGAAATGCAGTAGGGGTCGAAACCGCATTTGAACAAGCGGCGTCGTTGGAGTTGATCAGCAGAAATGGCAGCGGTGGGATTCCAACCCACGCCTCTGTCGAGACTGGAGCCTTAATCCAGCGCCTTAGACCGCTCGGCCACACTACCATCCGCCGGGGCTGCCCATTTTCTTGCACTTCCAATTGTGCTCCTGCATAACAACACATGCAAAGTCAGGTGAAAAGGGGTCCACGACCCCTCTCCGACTCGCACAGCTGCTGGGATGTGCCCGTCTACAATATCAATTTCGCAGCAGATCATGATAGCCCATCAATCCAGACAAAAATCAATCTATCGTCTCAGACTCTTTTCAGCTACAAATGTATCTGTGAGTGCGTGAGAACATATGATCAGTTATGATTTGGTCAAATTACCATGAGCTGCTTGACATTACTGCAATTTCGATTCTTGCTTTGCTAAATGATTTCACCCATTGCTCGAAACAGGACACCTTTCACGTTTACACGGAACACGAAACACACCGGACTACAGGGAAAATGCACAAAGCTGAGCAGGCCGTGTTCCACATCATACCGTGCAGCAGAGTTACAGTCACTGTGTCTGTTTTGCAGAATAAGAGTCCCAAAGAATGTTCTCCACCCTAAAACCGGAGGTAGCATTACAATCCGAGAACGACAGATCACATTGTGAGGATGCTCTGTCCTCAGAGCCAGTTCGAGATGCCACTTTCCTTGCCTTTTACCTTAACCGTGCAATTTGCTGCAGAGATGCTCAGTCCTGGACATGAGCCTCATGGATACCAACTGAGTTGGAAACCTGTGTGGGAATCGAGGAGAAGCGACTCAATAAATTTTGCTAAATTCCATGGTGTTTATGAGAAATGCAGTTTGTGTTCACCTCAATCTAAAATGCAGTTTCTGAACATAGTAACAGAAGTCAAAAGGTAATTACCTCACCCCACCCCCACTCCAGACGAGGTGCTAACTGCCCATGAGTGCTTTTTGTTCTCGATGTGAAGAGCTCTCACGCCTGAGTCACCCTCACGTCTCTGGTTGCTGAGTGAATCACAAAGAAGGAATTTCACCAGAGCTGGAACTGCCTCACTTCCCCACTCGCCCTCCCCGTGTACATTTTCCTGCTCCTCAGTGATTTAAAGAAAACCAAATGGATGCGATATCATTCTGTAGCCTCTCTGTCGATTCCTCCGTTTCAGTTCCGACGTGGCTTAGATCACGTGGCGCACCTTAATACTAGCGACGCTATGAAAGCACAAGTCCAGAGGTTCCTCTGAGAGTGTAATTTCTTTCATTGCGTTGCTGATTGAATGAGCCACTAACGTGCGAACTGCTCCAAAACATGATTCAGGACCTCTGGTGCCAACTCTCGCACGTTGAATAACGACAGACAGCTTCCAAATGAGGTCTTTCAGAGACGACTTTGGGGTACATTTGACAGACAGACTAGTTCAGGAATCCGTGGTGCGCTGTGACACCAGCGCATCAGCTTCTTCCCTGTCTTTGAACCGGGCCGCCTGCGCAAGGAATGCAAATGCGGTACTGCTTTTCGTGAAAGGATCAGAAGGCGGTAACTACACTCTCAAACGGAATGGCATATGAACAGAACCAGGTTGGAGAAAAACTTTACAATGCTTTGCACAGTAATTAAATGGAGTTGCATTACATTTCACTACGAGAGCACATTTGTTCAAGCAAATTCGAAGGCAGGTTTGCAGATGGGAAAGCAAGCAAGAAAGCTCCGTTCCTGACCATGTAAAGGTCCGCAGTTGAAGAACAAAGCAGTTTCTGCCCACTTTCGAAACGGGCACCTTTCGCGTGTAAGGCGAGCGTGATGACCACTTCACTACAGAAACCAGCCTCAGCCGGCCGTGCTGCGGCTCAGTGGCATCCAGCAATGACAGTTGAAGCCATTCTACCTTTCACCTTTCTGTTTCCAATAGCTCGTTGTTTCATGGGACTTGTTTCATTTTGGCTATGTGGTGAGCATGGACGAGATACACCGAAGTATCTGTTTCTACGCGGTGGACCCCAATAACGTTGTGTTGCTTACACCGGCTTTAAAGGATTACTTTTTAGCGGAGCTTGCCGTCGCAGTCTGTGGCACAATCATTTCGTCTGTTCGGAAGCATTTAACACGGAACACAAACAAAACTGGCAAACCAAATGCAGTTTTAGACACAGCGAGCATGAATGCTAAATGTGAGACAGTCCGGGGGCATGAGCCATAAAGTAATCTCACAACTAACAACAGGGCAATTCCAAACTACTCTTTCAAACATACTGGAGACTGAGTGCACCACCACTTCCGAGACAATGCTGAAAAGAGAGAAAGAAAGAACATAATAAGAGTGGGCCATAAAAAGTGAATTTCACCAATCACAGTCGCGATTAGATTACCTTTCCCTTCGGATGTGTCCAGGACGGAGATGAAGTAAATGGGAGAAATTCAATAACAAATGACATCGAAATTCATTGGAACGATTTTCTCATTGGCCAGAAAACCAAATAACGACGAGTCGAGTCACCGTAGGACTTTGTTTCACAACAGCGATGAAATAACAGTCTCCATTCGGTTCCAGTAAAATCTCAACTTGCCTGGAACGTGAAGCAACAGTAGAGCTGCGTGCGATTTTCCGCGCGGGAGGCGAACACGATCATGACAGCACAGACACTTCGGAAAATTCGGCACTTTACCACACCACAGTTAATTCCACAGGAAGCAAACTCATTTTTCTTCTGTTTCAAACAGAAATGCAGTAGGGGTCGAAACCGCATTTGAACAAGCGGCGTCGTTGGAGTTGATCAGCAGAAATGGCAGCGGTGGGATTCGAACCCACGCCTCTGTCGAGACTGGAGCCTTAATCCAGCGCCTTAGACCGCTCGGCCACACTACCACCCGCCGGGGCTGCCCATTTTCTTGCACTTCCAATTGTGCTCCTGCATAACAACACATGCAAAGTCAGGTGAAAAGGGGTCCACGACCCCTCTCCGACTCGCACAGCTGCTGGGATGTGCCCGTCTACAATATCAATTTCGCAGCAGATCATGATAGCCCATCAATCCAGACAAAAATCAATCTATCGTCTCAGACTCTTTTCAGCTACAAATGTATCTGTGAGTGCGTGAGAACATATGATCAGTTATGATTTGGTCAAATTACCATGAGCTGCTTGACATTACTGCAATTTCGATTCTTGCTTTGCTAAATGATTTCACCCATTGCTCGAAACAGGACACCTTTCACGTTTACACGGAACACGAAACACACCGGACTACAGGGAAAATGCACAAAGCTGAGCAGGCCGTGTTCCACATCATACCGTGCAGCAGAGTTACAGTCACTGTGTCTGTTTTGCAGAATAAGAGTCCCAAAGAATGTTCTCCACCCTAAAACCGGAGGTAGCATTACAATCCGAGAACGACAGATCACATTGTGAGGATGCTCTGTCCTCAGAGCCAGTTCGAGATGCCACTTTCCTTGCCTTTTACCTTAACCGTGCAATTTGCTGCAGAGATGCTCAGTCCTGGACATGAGCCTCATGGATACCAACTGAGTTGGAAACCTGTGTGGGAATCGAGGAGAAGCGACTCAATAAATTTTGCTAAATTCCATGGTGTTTATGAGAAATGCAGTTTGTGTTCACCTCAATCTAAAATGCAGTTTCTGAACATAGTAACAGAAGTCAAAAGGTAATTACCTCACCCCACCCCCACTCCAGACGAGGTGCTAACTGCCCATGAGTGCTTTTTGTTCTCGATGTGAAGAGCTCTCACGCCTGAGTCACCCTCACGTCTCTGGTTGCTGAGTGAATCACAAAGAAGGAATTTCACCAGAGCTGGAACTGCCTCACTTCCCCACTCGCCCTCCCCGTGTACATTTTCCTGCTCCTCAGTGATTTAAAGAAAACCAAATGGATGCGATATCATTCTGTAGCATCTCTGTCGATTCCTCCGTTTCAGTTCCGACGTGGCTTAGATCACGTGGCGCACCTTAATACTAGCGACGCTATGAAAGCACAAGTCCAAAGGTTCCTCTGAGAGTGTAATTTCTTTCATTGCGTTGCTGATTGAATGAGCCACTAACGTGCGAACTGCTCCAAAACATGATTCAGGACCTCTGGTGCCAACTCTCGCACGTTGAATAACGACAGACAGCTTCCAAATGAGGTCTTTCAGAGACGACTTTGGGGTACATTTGACAGACAGACTAGTTCAGGAATCCGTGGTGCGCTGTGACACCAGCGCATGAGCTTCTTCCCTGTCTTTGAACCGGGCCGCCTGCGCAAGGAATGCAAATGCGGTACTGCTTTTCGTGAAAGGATCAGAAGGCGGTAACTACACTCTCAAACGGAATGGCATATGAACAGAACCAGGTTGGAGAAAAACTTTACAATGCTTTGCACAGTAATTAAATGGAGTTGCATTACATTTCACTACGAGAGCACATTTGTTCAAGCAAATTCGAAGGCAGGTTTGCAGATGGGAAAGCAAGCAAGAAAGCTCCGTTCCTGACCATGTAAAGGTCCGCAGTTGAAGAACAAAGCAGTTTCTGCCCACTTTCGAAACGGGCACCTTTCGCGTGTAAGGCGAGCGTGATGACCACTTCACTACAGAAACCAGCCTCAGCCGGCCGTGCTGCGGCTCAGTGGCATCCAGCAATGACAGTTGAAGCCATTCTACCTTTCACCTTTCTGTTTCCAATAGCTCGTTGTTTCATGGGACTTGTTTCATTTTGGCTATGTGGTGAGCATGGACGAGATACACCGAAGTATCTGTTTCTACGCGGTGGACCCCAATAACGTTGTGTTGCTTACACCGGCTTTAAAGGATTACTTTTTAGCGGAGCTTGCCGTCGCAGTCTGTGGCACAATCATTTCGTCTGTTCGGAAGCATTTAACACGGAACACAAACAAAACTGGCAAACCAAATGCAGTTTTAGACACAGCGAGCATGAATGCTAAATGTGAGACAGTCCGGGGGCATGAGCCATAAAGTAATCTCACAACTAACAACAGGGCAATTCCAAACTACTCTTTCAAACATACTGGAGACTGAGTGCACCACCACTTCCGAGACAATGCTGAAAAGAGAGAAAGAAAGAACATAATAAGAGTGGGCCATAAAAAGTGAATTTCACCAATCACAGTCGCGATTAGATTACCTTTCCCTTCGGATGTGTCCAGGACGGAGATGAAGTAAATGGGAGAAATTCAATAACAAATGACATCGAAATTCATTGGAACGATTTTCTCATTGGCCAGAAAACCAAATAACGACGAGTCGAGTCACCGTAGGACTTTGTTTCACAACAGCGATGAAATAACAGTCTCCATTCGGTTCCAGTAAAATCTCAACTTGCCTGGAACGTGAAGCAACAGTAGAGCTGCGTGCGATTTTCCGCGCGGGAGGCGAACACGATCATGACAGCACAGACACTTCGGAAAATTCGGCACTTTACCACACCACAGTTAATTCCACAGGAAGCAAACTCATTTTTCTTCTGTTTCAAACAGAAATGCAGTAGGGGTCGAAACCGCATTTGAACAAGCGGCGTCGTTGGAGTTGATCAGCAGAAATGGCAGCGGTGGGATTCGAACCCACGCCTCTGTCGAGACTGGAGCCTTAATCCAGCGCCTTAGACCGCTCGGCCACACTACCACCCGCCGGGGCTGCCCATTTTCTTGCACTTCCAATTGTGCTCCTGCATAACAACACATGCAAAGTCAGGTGAAAAGGGGTCCACGACCCCTCTCCGACTCGCACAGCTGCTGGGATGTGCCCGTCTACAATATCAATTTCGCAGCAGATCATGATAGCCCATCAATCCAGACAAAAATCAATCTATCGTCTCAGACTCTTTTCAGCTACAAATGTATCTGTGAGTGCGTGAGAACATATGATCAGTTATGATTTGGTCAAATTACCATGAGCTGCTTGACATTACTGCAATTTCGATTCTTGCTTTGCTAAATGATTTCACCCATTGCTCGAAACAGGACACCTTTCACGTTTACACGGAACACGAAACACACCGGACTACAGGGAAAATGCACAAAGCTGAGCAGGCCGTGTTCCACATCATACCGTGCAGCAGAGTTACAGTCACTGTGTCTGTTTTGCAGAATAAGAGTCCCAAAGAATGTTCTCCACCCTAAAACCGGAGGTAGCATTACAATCCGAGAACGACAGATCACATTGTGAGGATGCTCTGTCCTCAGAGCCAGTTCGAGATGCCACTTTCCTTGCCTTTTACCTTAACCGTGCAATTTGCTGCAGAGATGCTCAGTCCTGGACATGAGCCTCATGGATACCAACTGAGTTGGAAACCTGTGTGGGAATCGAGGAGAAGCGACTCAATAAATTTTGCTAAATTCCATGGTGTTTATGAGAAATGCAGTTTGTGTTCACCTCAATCTAAAATGCAGTTTCTGAACATAGTAACAGAAGTCAAAAGGTAATTACCTCACCCCACCCCCACTCCAGACGAGGTGCTAACTGCCCATGAGTGCTTTTTGTTCTCGATGTGAAGAGCTCTCACGCCTGAGTCACCCTCACGTCTCTGGTTGCTGAGTGAATCACAAAGAAGGAATTTCACCAGAGCTGGAACTGCCTCACTTCCCCACTCGCCCTCCCCGTGTACATTTTCCTGCTCCTCAGTGATTTAAAGAAAACCAAATGGATGCGATATCATTCTGTAGCATCTCTGTCGATTCCTCCGTTTCAGTTCCGACGTGGCTTAGATCACGTGGCGCACCTTAATACTAGCGACGCTATGAAAGCACAAGTCCAAAGGTTCCTCTGAGAGTGTAATTTCTTTCATTGCGTTGCTGATTGAATGAGCCACTAACGTGCGAACTGCTCCAAAACATGATTCAGGACCTCTGGTGCCAACTCTCGCACGTTGAATAACGACAGACAGCTTCCAAATGAGGTCTTTCAGAGACGACTTTGGGGTACATTTGACAGACAGACTAGTTCAGGAATCCGTGGTGCGCTGTGACACCAGCGCATGAGCTTCTTCCCTGTCTTTGAACCGGGCCGCCTGCGCAAGGAATGCAAATGCGGTACTGCTTTTCGTGAAAGGATCAGAAGGCGGTAACTACACTCTCAAACGGAATGGCATATGAACAGAACCAGGTTGGAGAAAAACTTTACAATGCTTTGCACAGTAATTAAATGGAGTTGCATTACATTTCACTACGAGAGCACATTTGTTCAAGCAAATTCGAAGGCAGGTTTGCAGATGGGAAAGCAAGCAAGAAAGCTCCGTTCCTGACCATGTAAAGGTCCGCAGTTGAAGAACAAAGCAGTTTCTGCCCACTTTCGAAACGGGCACCTTTCGCGTGTAAGGCGAGCGTGATGACCACTTCACTACAGAAACCAGCCTCAGCCGGCCGTGCTGCGGCTCAGTGGCATCCAGCAATGACAGTTGAAGCCATTCTACCTTTCACCTTTCTGTTTCCAATAGCTCGTTGTTTCATGGGACTTGTTTCATTTTGGCTATGTGGTGAGCATGGACGAGATACACCGAAGTATCTGTTTCTACGCGGTGGACCCCAATAACGTTGTGTTGCTTACACCGGCTTTAAAGGATTACTTTTTAGCGGAGCTTGCCGTCGCAGTCTGTGGCACAATCATTTCGTCTGTTCGGAAGCATTTAACACGGAACACAAACAAAACTGGCAAACCAAATGCAGTTTTAGACACAGCGAGCATGAATGCTAAATGTGAGACAGTCCGGGGGCATGAGCCATAAAGTAATCTCACAACTAACAACAGGGCAATTCCAAACTACTCTTTCAAACATACTGGAGACTGAGTGCACCACCACTTCCGAGACAATGCTGAAAAGAGAGAAAGAAAGAACATAATAAGAGTGGGCCATAAAAAGTGAATTTCACCAATCACAGTCGCGATTAGATTACCTTTCCCTTCGGATGTGTCCAGGACGGAGATGAAGTAAATGGGAGAAATTCAATAACAAATGACATCGAAATTCATTGGAACGATTTTCTCATTGGCCAGAAAACCAAATAACGACGAGTCGAGTCACCGTAGGACTTTGTTTCACAACAGCGATGAAATAACAGTCTCCATTCGGTTCCAGTAAAATCTCAACTTGCCTGGAACGTGAAGCAACAGTAGAGCTGCGTGCGATTTTCCGCGCGGGAGGCGAACACGATCATGACAGCACAGACACTTCGGAAAATTCGGCACTTTACCACACCACAGTTAATTCCACAGGAAGCAAACTCATTTTTCTTCTGTTTCAAACAGAAATGCAGTAGGGGTCGAAACCGCATTTGAACAAGCGGCGTCGTTGGAGTTGATCAGCAGAAATGGCAGCGGTGGGATTCGAACCCACGCCTCTGTCGAGACTGGAGCCTTAATCCAGCGCCTTAGACCGCTCGGCCACACTACCATCCGCCGGGGCTGCCCATTTTCTTGCACTTCCAATTGTGCTCCTGCATAACAACACATGCAAAGTCAGGTGAAAAGGGGTCCACGACCCCTCTCCGACTCGCACAGCTGCTGGGATGTGCCCGTCTACAATATCAATTTCGCAGCAGATCATGATAGCCCATCAATCCAGACAAAAATCAATCTATCGTCTCAGACTCTTTTCAGCTACAAATGTATCTGTGAGTGCGTGAGAACATATGATCAGTTATGATTTGGTCAAATTACCATGAGCTGCTTGACATTACTGCAATTTCGATTCTTGCTTTGCTAAATGATTTCACCCATTGCTCGAAACAGGACACCTTTCACGTTTACACGGAACACGAAACACACCGGACTACAGGGAAAATGCACAAAGCTGAGCAGGCCGTGTTCCACATCATACCGTGCAGCAGAGTTACAGTCACTGTGTCTGTTTTGCAGAATAAGAGTCCCAAAGAATGTTCTCCACCCTAAAACCGGAGGTAGCATTACAATCCGAGAACGACAGATCACATTGTGAGGATGCTCTGTCCTCAGAGCCAGTTCGAGATGCCACTTTCCTTGCCTTTTACCTTAACCGTGCAATTTGCTGCAGAGATGCTCAGTCCTGGACATGAGCCTCATGGATACCAACTGAGTTGGAAACCTGTGTGGGAATCGAGGAGAAGCGACTCAATAAATTTTGCTAAATTCCATGGTGTTTATGAGAAATGCAGTTTGTGTTCACCTCAATCTAAAATGCAGTTTCTGAACATAGTAACAGAAGTCAAAAGGTAATTAACTCACCCCACCCCCACTCCAGACGAGGTGCTAACTGCCCATGAGTGCTTTTTGTTCTCGATGTGAAGAGCTCTCACGCCTGAGTCACCCTCACGTCTCTGGTTGCTGAGTGAATCACAAAGAAGGAATTTCACCAGAGCTGGAACTGCCTCACTTCCCCACTCGCCCTCCCCGTGTACATTTTCCTGCTCCTCAGTGATTTAAAGAAAACCAAATGGATGCGATATCATTCTGTAGCATCTCTGTCGATTCCTCCGTTTCAGTTCCGACGTGGCTTAGATCACGTGGCGCACCTTAATACTAGCGACGCTATGAAAGCACAAGTCCAAAGGTTCCTCTGAGAGTGTAATTTCTTTCATTGCGTTGCTGATTGAATGAGCCACTAACGTGCGAACTGCTCCAAAACATGATTCAGGACCTCTGGTGCCAACTCTCGCACGTTGAATAACGACAGACAGCTTCCAAATGAGGTCTTTCAGAGACGACTTTGGGGTACATTTGACAGACAGACTAGTTCAGGAATCCGTGGTGCGCTGTGACACCAGCGCATGAGCTTCTTCCCTGTCTTTGAACCGGGCCGCCTGCGCAAGGAATGCAAATGCGGTACTGCTTTTCGTGAAAGGATCAGAAGGCGGTAACTACACTCTCAAACGGAATGGCATATGAACAGAACCAGGTTGGAGAAAAACTTTACAATGCTTTGCACAGTAATTAAATGGAGTTGCATTACATTTCACTACGAGAGCACATTTGTTCAAGCAAATTCGAAGGCAGGTTTGCAGATGGGAAAGCAAGCAAGAAAGCTCCGTTCCTGACCATGTAAAGGTCCGCAGTTGAAGAACAAAGCAGTTTCTGCCCACTTTCGAAACGGGCACCTTTCGCGTGTAAGGCGAGCGTGATGACCACTTCACTACAGAAACCAGCCTCAGCCGGCCGTGCTGCGGCTCAGTGGCATCCAGCAATGACAGTTGAAGCCATTCTACCTTTCACCTTTCTGTTTCCAATAGCTCGTTGTTTCATGGGACTTGTTTCATTTTGGCTATGTGGTGAGCATGGACGAGATACACCGAAGTATCTGTTTCTACGCGGTGGACCCCAATAACGTTGTGTTGCTTACACCGGCTTTAAAGGATTACTTTTTAGCGGAGCTTGCCGTCGCAGTCTGTGGCACAATCATTTCGTCTGTTCGGAAGCATTTAACACGGAACACAAACAAAACTGGCAAACCAAATGCAGTTTTAGACACAGCGAGCATGAATGCTAAATGTGAGACAGTCCGGGGGCATGAGCCATAAAGTAATCTCACAACTAACAACAGGGCAATTCCAAACTACTCTTTCAAACATACTGGAGACTGAGTGCACCACCACTTCCGAGACAATGCTGAAAAGAGAGAAAGAAAGAACATAATAAGAGTGGGCCATAAAAAGTGAATTTCACCAATCACAGTCGCGATTAGATTACCTTTCCCTTCGGATGTGTCCAGGACGGAGATGAAGTAAATGGGAGAAATTCAATAACAAATGACATCGAAATTCATTGGAACGATTTTCTCATTGGCCAGAAAACCAAATAACGACGAGTCGAGTCACCGTAGGACTTTGTTTCACAACAGCGATGAAATAACAGTCTCCATTCGGTTCCAGTAAAATCTCAACTTGCCTGGAACGTGAAGCAACAGTAGAGCTGCGTGCGATTTTCCGCGCGGGAGGCGAACACGATCATGACAGCACAGACACTTCGGAAAATTCGGCACTTTACCACACCACAGTTAATTCCACAGGAAGCAAACTCATTTTTCTTCTGTTTCAAACAGAAATGCAGTAGGGGTCGAAACCGCATTTGAACAAGCGGCGTCGTTGGAGTTGATCAGCAGAAATGGCAGCGGTGGGATTCGAACCCACGCCTCTGTCGAGACTGGAGCCTTAATCCAGCGCCTTAGACCGCTCGGCCACACTACCATCCGCCGGGGCTGCCCATTTTCTTGCACTTCCAATTGTGCTCCTGCATAACAACACATGCAAAGTCAGGTGAAAAGGGGTCCACGACCCCTCTCCGACTCGCACAGCTGCTGGGATGTGCCCGTCTACAATATCAATTTCGCAGCAGATCATGATAGCCCATCAATCCAGACAAAAATCAATCTATCGTCTCAGACTCTTTTCAGCTACAAATGTATCTGTGAGTGCGTGAGAACATATGATCAGTTATGATTTGGTCAAATTACCATGAGCTGCTTGACATTACTGCAATTTCGATTCTTGCTTTGCTAAATGATTTCACCCATTGCTCGAAACAGGACACCTTTCACGTTTACACGGAACACGAAACACACCGGACTACAGGGAAAATGCACAAAGCTGAGCAGGCCGTGTTCCACATCATACCGTGCAGCAGAGTTACAGTCACTGTGTCTGTTTTGCAGAATAAGAGTCCCAAAGAATGTTCTCCACCCTAAAACCGGAGGTAGCATTACAATCCGAGAACGACAGATCACATTGTGAGGATGCTCTGTCCTCAGAGCCAGTTCGAGATGCCACTTTCCTTGCCTTTTACCTTAACCGTGCAATTTGCTGCAGAGATGCTCAGTCCTGGACATGAGCCTCATGGATACCAACTGAGTTGGAAACCTGTGTGGGAATCGAGGAGAAGCGACTCAATAAATTTTGCTAAATTCCATGGTGTTTATGAGAAATGCAGTTTGTGTTCACCTCAATCTAAAATGCAGTTTCTGAACATAGTAACAGAAGTCAAAAGGTAATTACCTCACCCCACCCCCACTCCAGACGAGGTGCTAACTGCCCATGAGTGCTTTTTGTTCTCGATGTGAAGAGCTCTCACGCCTGAGTCACCCTCACGTCTCTGGTTGCTGAGTGAATCACAAAGAAGGAATTTCACCAGAGCTGGAACTGCCTCACTTCCCCACTCGCCCTCCCCGTGTACATTTTCCTGCTCCTCAGTGATTTAAAGAAAACCAAATGGATGCGATATCATTCTGTAGCCTCTCTGTCGATTCCTCCGTTTCAGTTCCGACGTGGCTTAGATCACGTGGCGCACCTTAATACTAGCGACGCTATGAAAGCACAAGTCCAAAGGTTCCTCTGAGAGTGTAATTTCTTTCATTGCGTTGCTGATTGAATGAGCCACTAACGTGCGAACTGCTCCAAAACATGATTCAGGACCTCTGGTGCCAACTCTCGCACGTTGAATAACGACAGACAGCTTCCAAATGAGGTCTTTCAGAGACGACTTTGGGGTACATTTGACAGACAGACTAGTTCAGGAATCCGTGGTGCGCTGTGACACCAGCGCATGAGCTTCTTCCCTGTCTTTGAACCGGGCCGCCTGCGCAAGGAATGCAAATGCGGTACTGCTTTTCGTGAAAGGATCAGAAGGCGGTAACTACACTCTCAAACGGAATGGCATATGAACAGAACCAGGTTGGAGAAAAACTTTACAATGCTTTGCACAGTAATTAAATGGAGTTGCATTACATTTCACTACGAGAGCACATTTGTTCAAGCAAATTCGAAGGCAGGTTTGCAGATGGGAAAGCAAGCAAGAAAGCTCCGTTCCTGACCATGTAAAGGTCCGCAGTTGAAGAACAAAGCAGTTTCTGCCCACTTTCGAAACGGGCACCTTTCGCGTGTAAGGCGAGCGTGATGACCACTTCACTACAGAAACCAGCCTCAGCCGGCCGTGCTGCGGCTCAGTGGCATCCAGCAATGACAGTTGAAGCCATTCTACCTTTCACCTTTCTGTTTCCAATAGTTCGTTGTTTCATGGGACTTGTTTAATTTTGGCTATGTGGTGAGCATGGACGAGATACACCGAAGTATCTGTTTCTACGCGGTGGACCCCAATAACGTTGTGTTGCTTACACCGGCTTTAAAGGATTACTTTTTAGCGGAGCTTGCCGTCGCAGTCTGTGGCACAATCATTTCGTCTGTTCGGAAGCATTTAACACGGAACACAAACAAAACTGGCAAACCAAATGCAGTTTTAGACACAGCGAGCATGAATGCTAAATGTGAGACAGTCCGGGTGCATGAGCCATAAAGTAATCTCACAACTAACAACAGGGCAATTCCAAACTACTCTTTCAAACATACTGGAGACTGAGTGCACCACCACTTCCGAGACAATGTTGAAAAGAGAGAAAGAAAGAACATAATAAGAGTGGGCCATAAAAAGTGAATTTCACCAATCACAGTCGCGATTAGATTACCTTTCCCTTCGGATGTGTCCAGGACGGAGATGAAGTAAATGGGAGAAATTCAATAACAAATGACATCGAAATTCATTGGAACGATTTTCTCATTGGCCAGAAAACCAAATAACGACGAGTCGAGTCACCGTAGGACTTTGTTTCACAACAGCGATGAAATAACAGTCTCCATTCGGTTCCAGTAAAATCTCAACTTGCCTGGAACGTGAAGCAACAGTAGAGCTGCGTGCGATTTTCCGCGCGGGAGGCGAACACGATCATGACAGCACAGACACTTCGGAAAATTCGGCACTTTACCACACCACAGTTAATTCCACAGGAAGCAAACTCATTTTTCTTCTGTTTCAAACAGAAATGCAGTAGGGGTCGAAACCGCATTTGAACAAGCGGCGTCGTTGGAGTTGATCAGCAGAAATGGCAGCGGTGGGACTCGAACCCACGCCTCTGTCGAGACTGGAGCCTTAATCCAGCGCCTTAGACCGCTCGGCCACACTACCACCCGCCGGGGCTGCCCATTTTCTTGCACTTCCAATTGTGCTCCTGCATAACAACACATGCAAAGTCAGGTGAAAAGGGGTCCACGACCCCTCTCCGACTCGCACAGCTGCTGGGATGTGCCCGTCTACAATATCAATTTCGCAGCAGATCATGATAGCCCATCAATCCAGACAAAAATCAATCTATCGTCTCAGACTCTTTTCAGCTACAAATGTATCTGTGAGTGCGTGAGAACATATGATCAGTTATGATTTGGTCAAATTACCATGAGCTGCTTGACATTACTGCAATTTCGATTCTTGCTTTGCTAAATGATTTCACCCATTGCTCGAAACAGGACACCTTTCACGTTTACACGGAACACGAAACACACCGGACTACAGGGAAAATGCACAAAGCTGAGCAGGCCGTGTTCCACATCATACCGTGCAGCAGAGTTACAGTCACTGTGTCTGTTTTGCAGAATAAGAGTCCCAAAGAATGTTCTCCACCCTAAAACCGGAGGTAGCATTACAATCCGAGAACGACAGATCACATTGTGAGGATGCTCTGTCCTCAGAGCCAGTTCGAGATGCCACTTTCCTTGCCTTTTACCTTAACCGTGCAATTTGCTGCAGAGATGCTCAGTCCTGGACATGAGCCTCATGGATACCAACTGAGTTGGAAACCTGTGTGGGAATCGAGGAGAAGCGACTCAATAAATTTTGCTAAATTCCATGGTGTTTATGAGAATTGCAGTTTGTGTTCACCTCAATCTAAAATGCAGTTTCTGAACATAGTAACAGAAGTCAAAAGGTAATTACCTCACCCCACCCCCACTCCAGAAGAGGTGCTAACTGCCCATGAGTGCTTTTTGTTCTCGATGTGAAGAGCTCTCACGCCTGAGTCACCCTCACGTCTCTGGTTGCTGAGTGAATCACAAAGAAGGAATTTCACCAGAGCTGGAACTGCCTCACTTCCCCACTCGCCCTCCCCGTGTACATTTTCCTGCTCCTCAGTGATTTAAAGAAAACCAAATGGATGCGATATCATTCTGTAGCCTCTCTGTCGATTCCTCCGTTTCAGTTCCGACGTGGCTTAGATCACGTGGCGCACCTTAATACTAGCGACGCTATGAAAGCACAAGTCCAGAGGTTCCTCTGAGAGTGTAATTTCTTTCATTGCGTTGCTGATTGAATGAGCCACTAACGTGCGAACTGCTCCAAAACATGATTCAGGACCTCTGGTGCCAACTCTCGCACGTTGAATAACGACAGACAGCTTCCAAATGAGGTCTTTCAGAGACGTCTTTGGGGTACATTTGACAGACAGACTAGTTCAGGAATCCGTGGTGCGCTGTGACACCAGCGCATCAGCTTCTTCCCTGTCTTTGAACCGGGCCGCCTGCGCAAGGAATGCAAATGCGGTACTGCTTTTCGTGAAAGGATCAGAAGGCGGTAACTACACTCTCAAACGGAATGGCATATGAACAGAACCAGGTTGGAGAAAAACTTTACAATGCTTTGCACAGTAATTAAATGGAGTTGCATTACATTTCACTACGAGAGCACATTTGTTCAAGCATATTCGAAGGCAGGTGTGCAGATGGGAAAGCAAGCAAGAAAGCTCCGTTCCTGACCATGTAAAGGTCCGCAGTTGAAGAACAAAGCAGTTTCTGCCCACTTTCGAAACGGGCACCTTTCGCGTGTAAGGCGAGCGTGATGACCACTTCACTACAGAAACCAGCCTCAGCCGGCCGTGCTGCGGCTCAGTGGCATCCAGCAATGACAGTTGAAGCCATTCTACCTTTCACCTTTCTGTTTCCAATAGCTCGTTGTTTCATGGGACTTGTTTCATTTTGGCTATGTGGTGAGCATGGACGAGATACACCGAAGTATCTGTTTCTACGCGGTGGACCCCAATAACGTTGTGTTGCTTACACCGGCTTTAAAGGATTACTTTTTAGCGGAGCTTGCCGTCGCAGTCTGTGGCACAATCATTTCGTCTGTTCGGAAGCATTTAACACGGAACACAAACAAAACTGGCAAACCAAATGCAGTTTTAGACACAGCGAGCATGAATGCTAAATGTGAGACAGTCCGGGGGCATGAGCCATAAAGTAATCTCACAACTAACAACAGGGCAATTCCAAACTACTCTTTCAAACATACTGGAGACTGAGTGCACCACCACTTCCGAGACAATGCTGAAAAGAGAGAAAGAAAGAACATAATAAGAGTGGGCCATAAAAAGTGAATTTCACCAATCACAGTCGCGATTAGATTACCTTTCCCTTCGGATGTGTCCAGGACGGAGATGAAGTAAATGGGAGAAATTCAATAACAAATGACATCGAAATTCATTGGAACGATTTTCTCATTGGCCAGAAAACCAAATAACGACGAGTCGAGTCACCGTAGGACTTTGTTTCACAACAGCGATGAAATAACAGTCTCCATTCGGTTCCAGTAAAATCTCAACTTGCCTGGAACGTGAAGCAACAGTAGAGCTGCGTGCGATTTTCCGCGCGGGAGGCGAACACGATCATGACAGCACAGACACTTCGGAAAATTCGGCACTTTACCACACCACAGTTAATTCCACAGGAAGCAAACTCATTTTTCTTCTGTTTCAAACAGAAATGCAGTAGGGGTCGAAACCGCATTTGAACAAGCGGCGTCGTTGGAGTTGATCAGCAGAAATGGCAGCGGTGGGATTCGAACCCACGCCTCTGTCGAGACTGGAGCCTTAATCCAGCGCCTTAGACCGCTCGGCCACACTACCATCCGCCGGGGCTGCCCATTTTCTTGCACTTCCAATTGTGCTCCTGCATAACAACACATGCAAAGTCAGGTGAAAAGGGGTCCACGACCCCTCTCCGACTCGCACAGCTGCTGGGATGTGCCCGTCTACAATATCAATTTCGCAGCAGATCATGATAGCCCATCAATCCAGACAAAAATCAATCTATCGTCTCAGACTCTTTTCAGCTACAAATGTATCTGTGAGTGCGTGAGAACATATGATCAGTTATGATTTGGTCAAATTACCATGAGCTGCTTGACATTACTGCAATTTCGATTCTTGCTTTGCTAAATGATTTCACCCATTGCTCGAAACAGGACACCTTTCACGTTTACACGGAACACGAAACACACCGGACTACAGGGAAAATGCACAAAGCTGAGCAGGCCGTGTTCCACATCATACCGTGCAGCAGAGTTACAGTCACTGTGTCTGTTTTGCAGAATAAGAGTCCCAAAGAATGTTCTCCACCCTAAAACCGGAGGTAGCATTACAATCCGAGAACGACAGATCACATTGTGAGGATGCTCTGTCCTCAGAGCCAGTTCGAGATGCCACTTTCCTTGCCTTTTACCTTAACCGTGCAATTTGCTGCAGAGATGCTCAGTCCTGGACATGAGCCTCATGGATACCAACTGAGTTGGAAACCTGTGTGGGAATCGAGGAGAAGCGACTCAATAAATTTTGCTAAATTCCATGGTGTTTATGAGAAATGCAGTTTGTGTTCACCTCAATCTAAAATGCAGTTTCTGAACATAGTAACAGAAGTCAAAAGGTAATTACCTCACCCCACCCCCACTCCAGACGAGGTGCTAACTGCCCATGAGTGCTTTTTGTTCTCGATGTGAAGAGCTCTCACGCCTGAGTCACCCTCACGTCTCTGGTTGCTGAGTGAATCACAAAGAAGGAATTTCACCAGAGCTGGAACTGCCTCACTTCCCCACTCGCCCTCCCCGTGTACATTTTCCTGCTCCTCAGTGATTTAAAGAAAACCAAATGGATGCGATATCATTCTGTAGCCTCTCTGTCGATTCCTCCGTTTCAGTTCCGACGTGGCTTAGATCACGTGGCGCACCTTAATACTAGCGACGCTATGAAAGCACAAGTCCAAAGGTTCCTCTGAGAGTGTAATTTCTTTCATTGCGTTGCTGATTGAATGAGCCACTAACGTGCGAACTGCTCCAAAACATGATTCAGGACCTCTGGTGCCAACTCTCGCACGTTGAATAACGACAGACAGCTTCCAAATGAGGTCTTTCAGAGACGACTTTGGGGTACATTTGACAGACAGACTAGTTCAGGAATCCGTGGTGCGCTGTGACACCAGCGCATCAGCTTCTTCCCTGTCTTTGAACCGGGCCGCCTGCGCAAGGAATGCAAATGCGGTACTGCTTTTCGTGAAAGGATCAGAAGGCGGTAACTACACTCTCAAACGGAATGGCATATGAACAGAACCAGGTTGGAGAAAAACTTTACAATGCTTTGCACAGTAATTAAATGGAGTTGCATTACATTTCACTACGAGAGCACATTTGTTCAAGCAAATTCGAAGGCAGGTTTGCAGATGGGAAAGCAAGCAAGAAAGCTCCGTTCCTGACCATGTAAAGGTCCGCAGTTGAAGAACAAAGCAGTTTCTGCCCACTTTCGAAACGGGCACCTTTCGCGTGTAAGGCGAGCGTGATGACCACTTCACTACAGAAACCAGCCTCAGCCGGCCGTGCTGCGGCTCAGTGGCATCCAGCAATGACAGTTGAAGCCATTCTACCTTTCACCTTTCTGTTTCCAATAGCTCGTTGTTTCATGGGACTTGTTTCATTTTGGCTATGTGGTGAGCATGGACGAGATACACCGAAGTATCTGTTTCTACGCGGTGGACCCCAATAACGTTGTGTTGCTTACACCGGCTTTAAAGGATTACTTTTTAGCGGAGCTTGCCGTCGCAGTCTGTGGCACAATCATTTCGTCTGTTCGGAAGCATTTAACACGGAACACAAACAAAACTGGCAAACCAAATGCAGTTTTAGACACAGCGAGCATGAATGCTAAATGTGAGACAGTCCGGGGGCATGAGCCATAAAGTAATCTCACAACTAACAACAGGGCAATTCCAAACTACTCTTTCAAACATACTGGAGACTGAGTGCACCACCACTTCCGAGACAATGCTGAAAAGAGAGAAAGAAAGAACATAATAAGAGTGGGCCATAAAAAGTGAATTTCACCAATCACAGTCGCGATTAGATTACCTTTCCCTTCGGATGTGTCCAGGACGGAGATGAAGTAAATGGGAGAAATTCAATAACAAATGACATCGAAATTCATTGGAACGATTTTCTCATTGGCCAGAAAACCAAATAACGACGAGTCGAGTCACCGTAGGACTTTGTTTCACAACAGCGATGAAATAACAGTCTCCATTCGGTTCCAGTAAAATCTCAACTTGCCTGGAACGTGAAGCAACAGTAGAGCTGCGTGCGATTTTCCGCGCGGGAGGCGAACACGATCATGACAGCACAGACACTTCGGAAAATTCGGCACTTTACCACACCACAGTTAATTCCACAGGAAGCAAACTCATTTTTCTTCTGTTTCAAACAGAAATGCAGTAGGGGTCGAAACCGCATTTGAACAAGCGGCGTCGTTGGAGTTGATCAGCAGAAATGGCAGCGGTGGGATTCCAACCCACGCCTCTGTCGAGACTGGAGCCTTAATCCAGCGCCTTAGACCGCTCGGCCACACTACCACCCGCCGGGGCTGCCCATTTTCTTGCACTTCCAATTGTGCTCCTGCATAACAACACATGCAAAGTCAGGTGAAAAGGGGTCCACGACCCCTCTCCGACTCGCACAGCTGCTGGGATGTGCCCGTCTACAATATCAATTTCGCAGCAGATCATGATAGCCCATCAATCCAGACAAAAATCAATCTATCGTCTCAGACTCTTTTCAGCTACAAATGTATCTGTGAGTGCGTGAGAACATATGATCAGTTATGATTTGGTCAAATTACCATGAGCTGCTTGACATTACTGCAATTTCGATTCTTGCTTTGCTAAATGATTTCACCCATTGCTCGAAACAGGACACCTTTCACGTTTACACGGAACACGAAACACACCGGACTACAGGGAAAATGCACAAAGCTGAGCAGGCCGTGTTCCACATCATACCGTGCAGCAGAGTTACAGTCACTGTGTCTGTTTTGCAGAATAAGAGTCCCAAAGAATGTTCTCCACCCTAAAACCGGAGGTAGCATTACAATCCGAGAACGACAGATCACATTGTGAGGATGCTCTGTCCTCAGAGCCAGTTCGAGATGCCACTTTCCTTGCCTTTTACCTTAACCGTGCAATTTGCTGCAGAGATGCTCAGTCCTGGACATGAGCCTCATGGATACCAACTGAGTTGGAAACCTGTGTGGGAATCGAGGAGAAGCGACTCAATAAATTTTGCTAAATTCCATGGTGTTTATGAGAAATGCAGTTTGTGTTCACCTCAATCTAAAATGCAGTTTCTGAACATAGTAACAGAAGTCAAAAGGTAATTACCTCACCCCACCCCCACTCCAGACGAGGTGCTAACTGCCCATGAGTGCTTTTTGTTCTCGATGTGAAGAGCTCTCACGCCTGAGTCACCCTCACGTCTCTGGTTGCTGAGTGAATCACAAAGAAGGAATTTCACCAGAGCTGGAACTGCCTCACTTCCCCACTCGCCCTCCCCGTGTACATTTTCCTGCTCCTCAGTGATTTAAAGAAAACCAAATGGATGCGATATCATTCTGTAGCCTCTCTGTCGATTCCTCCGTTTCAGTTCCGACGTGGCTTAGATCACGTGGCGCACCTTAATACTAGCGACGCTATGAAAGCACAAGTCCAAAGGTTCCTCTGAGAGTGTAATTTCTTTCATTGCGTTGCTGATTGAATGAGCCACTAACGTGCGAACTGCTCCAAAACATGATTCAGGACCTCTGGTGCCAACTCTCGCACGTTGAATAACGACAGACAGCTTCCAAATGAGGTCTTTCAGAGACGACTTTGGGGTACATTTGACAGACAGACTAGTTCAGGAATCCGTGGTGCGCTGTGACACCAGCGCATGAGCTTCTTCCCTGTCTTTGAACCGGGCCGCCTGCGCAAGGAATGCAAATGCGGTACTGCTTTTCGTGAAAGGATCAGAAGGCGGTAACTACACTCTCAAACGGAATGGCATATGAACAGAACCAGGTTGGAGAAAAACTTTACAATGCTTTGCACAGTAATTAAATGGAGTTGCATTACATTTCACTACGAGAGCACATTTGTTCAAGCAAATTCGAAGGCAGGTTTGCAGATGGGAAAGCAAGCAAGAAAGCTCCGTTCCTGACCATGTAAAGGTCCGCAGTTGAAGAACAAAGCAGTTTCTGCCCACTTTCGAAACGGGCACCTTTCGCGTGTAAGGCGAGCGTGATGACCACTTCACTACAGAAACCAGCCTCAGCCGGCCGTGCTGCGGCTCAGTGGCATCCAGCAATGACAGTTGAAGCCATTCTACCTTTCACCTTTCTGTTTCCAATAGCTCGTTGTTTCATGGGACTTGTTTCATTTTGGCTATGTGGTGAGCATGGACGAGATACACCGAAGTATCTGTTTCTACGCGGTGGACCCCAATAACGTTGTGTTGCTTACACCGGCTTTAAAGGATTACTTTTTAGCGGAGCTTGCCGTCGCAGTCTGTGGCACAATCATTTCGTCTGTTCGGGAGCATTTAACACGGAACACAAACAAAACTGGCAAACCAAATGCAGTTTTAGACACAGCGAGCATGAATGCTAAATGTGAGACAGTCCGGGGGCATGAGCCATAAAGTAATCTCACAACTAACAACAGGGCAATTCCAAACTACTCTTTCAAACATACTGGAGACTGAGTGCACCACCACTTCCGAGACAATGCTGAAAAGAGAGAAAGAAAGAACATAATAAGAGTGGGCCATAAAAAGTGAATTTCACCAATCACAGTCGCGATTAGATTACCTTTCCCTTCGGATGTGTCCAGGACGGAGATGAAGTAAATGGGAGAAATTCAATAACAAATGACATCGAAATTCATTGGAACGATTTTCTCATTGGCCAGAAAACCAAATAACGACGAGTCGAGTCACCGTAGGACTTTGTTTCACAACAGCGATGAAATAACAGTCTCCATTCGGTTCCAGTAAAATCTCAACTTGCCTGGAACGTGAAGCAACAGTAGAGCTGCGTGCGATTTTCCGCGCGGGAGGCGAACACGATCATGACAGCACAGACACTTCGGAAAATTCGGCACTTTACCACACCACAGTTAATTCCACAGGAAGCAAACTCATTTTTCTTCTGTTTCAAACAGAAATGCAGTAGGGGTCGAAACCGCATTTGAACAAGCGGCGTCGTTGGAGTTGATCAGCAGAAATGGCAGCGGTGGGATTCGAACCCACGCCTCTGTCGAGACTGGAGCCTTAATCCAGCGCCTTAGACCGCTCGGCCACACTACCACCCGCCGGGGCTGCCCATTTTCTTGCACTTCCAATTGTGCTCCTGCATAACAACACATGCAAAGTCAGGTGAAAAGGGGTCCACGACCCCTCTCCGACTCGCACAGCTGCTGGGATGTGCCCGTCTACAATATCAATTTCGCAGCAGATCATGATAGCCCATCAATCCAGACAAAAATCAATCTATCGTCTCAGACTCTTTTCAGCTACAAATGTATCTGTGAGTGCGTGAGAACATATGATCAGTTATGATTTGGTCAAATTACCATGAGCTGCTTGACATTACTGCAATTTCGATTCTTGCTTTGCTAAATGATTTCACCCATTGCTCGAAACAGGACACCTTTCACGTTTACACGGAACACGAAACACACCGGACTACAGGGAAAATGCACAAAGCTGAGCAGGCCGTGTTCCACATCATACCGTGCAGCAGAGTTACAGTCACTGTGTCTGTTTTGCAGAATAAGAGTCCCAAAGAATGTTCTCCACCCTAAAACCGGAGGTAGCATTACAATCCGAGAACGACAGATCACATTGTGAGGATGCTCTGTCCTCAGAGCCAGTTCGAGATGCCACTTTCCTTGCCTTTTACCTTAACCGTGCAATTTGCTGCAGAGATGCTCAGTCCTGGACATGAGCCTCATGGATACCAACTGAGTTGGAAACCTGTGTGGGAATCGAGGAGAAGCGACTCAATAAATTTTGCTAAATTCCATGGTGTTTATGAGAAATGCAGTTTGTGTTCACCTCAATCTAAAATGCAGTTTCTGAACATAGTAACAGAAGTCAAAAGGTAATTACCTCACCCCACCCCCACTCCAGACGAGGTGCTAACTGCCCATGAGTGCTTTTTGTTCTCGATGTGAAGAGCTCTCACGCCTGAGTCACCCTCACGTCTCTGGTTGCTGAGTGAATCACAAAGAAGGAATTTCACCAGAGCTGGAACTGCCTCACTTCCCCACTCGCCCTCCCCGTGTACATTTTCCTGCTCCTCAGTGATTTAAAGAAAACCAAATGGATGCGATATCATTCTGTAGCATCTCTGTCGATTCCTCCGTTTCAGTTCCGACGTGGCTTAGATCACGTGGCGCACCTTAATACTAGCGACGCTATGAAAGCACAAGTCCAAAGGTTCCTCTGAGAGTGTAATTTCTTTCATTGCGTTGCTGATTGAATGAGCCACTAACGTGCGAACTGCTCCAAAACATGATTCAGGACCTCTGGTGCCAACTCTCGCACGTTGAATAACGACAGACAGCTTCCAAATGAGGTCTTTCAGAGACGACTTTGGGGTACATTTGACAGACAGACTAGTTCAGGAATCCGTGGTGCGCTGTGACACCAGCGCATGAGCTTCTTCCCTGTCTTTGAACCGGGCCGCCTGCGCAAGGAATGCAAATGCGGTACTGCTTTTCGTGAAAGGATCAGAAGGCGGTAACTACACTCTCAAACGGAATGGCATATGAACAGAACCAGGTTGGAGAAAAACTTTACAATGCTTTGCACAGTAATTAAATGGAGTTGCATTACATTTCACTACGAGAGCACATTTGTTCAAGCAAATTCGAAGGCAGGTTTGCAGATGGGAAAGCAAGCAAGAAAGCTCCGTTCCTGACCATGTAAAGGTCCGCAGTTGAAGAACAAAGCAGTTTCTGCCCACTTTCGAAACGGGCACCTTTCGCGTGTAAGGCGAGCGTGATGACCACTTCACTACAGAAACCAGCCTCAGCCGGCCGTGCTGCGGCTCAGTGGCATCCAGCAATGACAGTTGAAGCCATTCTACCTTTCACCTTTCTGTTTCCAATAGCTCGTTGTTTCATGGGACTTGTTTCATTTTGGCTATGTGGTGAGCATGGACGAGATACACCGAAGTATCTGTTTCTACGCGGTGGACCCCAATAACGTTGTGTTGCTTACACCGGCTTTAAAGGATTACTTTTTAGCGGAGCTTGCCGTCGCAGTCTGTGGCACAATCATTTCGTCTGTTCGGAAGCATTTAACACGGAACACAAACAAAACTGGCAAACCAAATGCAGTTTTAGACACAGCGAGCATGAATGCTAAATGTGAGACAGTCCGGGGGCATGAGCCATAAAGTAATCTCACAACTAACAACAGGGCAATTCCAAACTACTCTTTCAAACATACTGGAGACTGAGTGCACCACCACTTCCGAGACAATGCTGAAAAGAGAGAAAGAAAGAACATAATAAGAGTGGGCCATAAAAAGTGAATTTCACCAATCACAGTCGCGATTAGATTACCTTTCCCTTCGGATGTGTCCAGGACGGAGATGAAGTAAATGGGAGAAATTCAATAACAAATGACATCGAAATTCATTGGAACGATTTTCTCATTGGCCAGAAAACCAAATAACGACGAGTCGAGTCACCGTAGGACTTTGTTTCACAACAGCGATGAAATAACAGTCTCCATTCGGTTCCAGTAAAATCTCAACTTGCCTGGAACGTGAAGCAACAGTAGAGCTGCGTGCGATTTTCCGCGCGGGAGGCGAACACGATCATGACAGCACAGACACTTCGGAAAATTCGGCACTTTACCACACCACAGTTAATTCCACAGGAAGCAAACTCATTTTTCTTCTGTTTCAAACAGAAATGCAGTAGGGGTCGAAACCGCATTTGAACAAGCGGCGTCGTTGGAGTTGATCAGCAGAAATGGCAGCGGTGGGATTCCAACCCACGCCTCTGTCGAGACTGGAGCCTTAATCCAGCGCCTTAGACCGCTCGGCCACACTACCACCCGCCGGGGCTGCCCATTTTCTTGCACTTCCAATTGTGCTCCTGCATAACAACACATGCAAAGTCAGGTGAAAAGGGGTCCACGACCCCTCTCCGACTCGCACAGCTGCTGGGATGTGCCCGTCTACAATATCAATTTCGCAGCAGATCATGATAGCCCATCAATCCAGACAAAAATCAATCTATCGTCTCAGACTCTTTTCAGCTACAAATGTATCTGTGAGTGCGTGAGAACATATGATCAGTTATGATTTGGTCAAATTACCATGAGCTGCTTGACATTACTGCAATTTCGATTCTTGCTTTGCTAAATGATTTCACCCATTGCTCGAAACAGGACACCTTTCACGTTTACACGGAACACGAAACACACCGGACTACAGGGAAAATGCACAAAGCTGAGCAGGCCGTGTTCCACATCATACCGTGCAGCAGAGTTACAGTCACTGTGTCTGTTTTGCAGAATAAGAGTCCCAAAGAATGTTCTCCACCCTAAAACCGGAGGTAGCATTACAATCCGAGAACGACAGATCACATTGTGAGGATGCTCTGTCCTCAGAGCCAGTTCGAGATGCCACTTTCCTTGCCTTTTACCTTAACCGTGCAATTTGCTGCAGAGATGCTCAGTCCTGGACATGAGCCTCATGGATACCAACTGAGTTGGAAACCTGTGTGGGAATCGAGGAGAAGCGACTCAATAAATTTTGCTAAATTCCATGGTGTTTATGAGAAATGCAGTTTGTGTTCACCTCAATCTAAAATGCAGTTTCTGAACATAGTAACAGAAGTCAAAAGGTAATTACCTCACCCCACCCCCACTCCAGACGAGGTGCTAACTGCCCATGAGTGCTTTTTGTTCTCGATGTGAAGAGCTCTCACGCCTGAGTCACCCTCACGTCTCTGGTTGCTGAGTGAATCACAAAGAAGGAATTTCACCAGAGCTGGAACTGCCTCACTTCCCCACTCGCCCTCCCCGTGTACATTTTCCTGCTCCTCAGTGATTTAAAGAAAACCAAATGGATGCGATATCATTCTGTAGCATCTCTGTCGATTCCTCCGTTTCAGTTCCGACGTGGCTTAGATCACGTGGCGCACCTTAATACTAGCGACGCTATGAAAGCACAAGTCCAAAGGTTCCTCTGAGAGTGTAATTTCTTTCATTGCGTTGCTGATTGAATGAGCCACTAACGTGCGAACTGCTCCAAAACATGATTCAGGACCTCTGGTGCCAACTCTCGCACGTTGAATAACGACAGACAGCTTCCAAATGAGGTCTTTCAGAGACGACTTTGGGGTACATTTGACAGACAGACTAGTTCAGGAATCCGTGGTGCGCTGTGACACCAGCGCATGAGCTTCTTCCCTGTCTTTGAACCGGGCCGCCTGCGCAAGGAATGCAAATGCGGTACTGCTTTTCGTGAAAGGATCAGAAGGCGGTAACTACACTCTCAAACGGAATGGCATATGAACAGAACCAGGTTGGAGAAAAACTTTACAATGCTTTGCACAGTAATTAAATGGAGTTGCATTACATTTCACTACGAGAGCACATTTGTTCAAGCAAATTCGAAGGCAGGTTTGCAGATGGGAAAGCAAGCAAGAAAGCTCCGTTCCTGACCATGTAAAGGTCCGCAGTTGAAGAACAAAGCAGTTTCTGCCCACTTTCGAAACGGGCACCTTTCGCGTGTAAGGCGAGCGTGATGACCACTTCACTACAGAAACCAGCCTCAGCCGGCCGTGCTGCGGCTCAGTGGCATCCAGCAATGACAGTTGAAGCCATTCTACCTTTCACCTTTCTGTTTCCAATAGTTCGTTGTTTCATGGGACTTGTTTAATTTTGGCTATGTGGTGAGCATGGACGAGATACACCGAAGTATCTGTTTCTACGCGGTGGACCCCAATAACGTTGTGTTGCTTACACCGGCTTTAAAGGATTACTTTTTAGCGGAGCTTGCCGTCGCAGTCTGTGGCACAATCATTTCGTCTGTTCGGAAGCATTTAACACGGAACACAAACAAAACTGGCAAACCAAATGCAGTTTTAGACACAGCGAGCATGAATGCTAAATGTGAGACAGTCTGGGGGCATGAGCCATAAAGTAATCTCACAACTAACAACAGGGCAATTCCAAACTACTCTTTCAAACATACTGGAGACTGAGTGCACCACCACTTCCGAGACAATGCTGAAAAGAGAGAAAGAAAGAACATAATAAGAGTGGGCCATAAAAAGTGAATTTCACCAATCACAGTCGCGATTAGATTACCTTTCCCTTCGGATGTGTCCAGGACGGAGATGAAGTAAATGGGAGAAATTCAATAACAAATGACATCGAAATTCATTGGAACGATTTTCTCATTGGCCAGAAAACCAAATAACGACGAGTCGAGTCACCGTAGGACTTTGTTTCACAACAGCGATGAAATAACAGTCTCCATTCGGTTCCAGTAAAATCTCAACTTGCCTGGAACGTGAAGCAACAGTAGAGCTGCGTGCGATTTTCCGCGCGGGAGGCGAACACGATCATGACAGCACAGACACTTCGGAAAATTCGGCACTTTACCACACCACAGTTAATTCCACAGGAAGCAAACTCATTTTTCTTCTGTTTCAAACAGAAATGCAGTAGGGGTCGAAACCGCATTTGAACAAGCGGCGTCGTTGGAGTTGATCAGCAGAAATGGCAGCGGTGGGATTCCAACCCACGCCTCTGTCGAGACTGGAGCCTTAATCCAGCGCCTTAGACCGCTCGGCCACACTACCACCCGCCGGGGCTGCCCATTTTCTTGCACTTCCAATTGTGCTCCTGCATAACAACACATGCAAAGTCAGGTGAAAAGGGGTCCACGACCCCTCTCCGACTCGCACAGCTGCTGGGATGTGCCCGTCTACAATATCAATTTCGCAGCAGATCATGATAGCCCATCAATCCAGACAAAAATCAATCTATCGTCTCAGACTCTTTTCAGCTACAAATGTATCTGTGAGTGCGTGAGAACATATGATCAGTTATGATTTGGTCAAATTACCATGAGCTGCTTGACATTACTGCAATTTCGATTCTTGCTTTGCTAAATGATTTCACCCATTGCTCGAAACAGGACACCTTTCACGTTTACACGGAACACGAAACACACCGGACTACAGGGAAAATGCACAAAGCTGAGCAGGCCGTGTTCCACATCATACCGTGCAGCAGAGTTACAGTCACTGTGTCTGTTTTGCAGAATAAGAGTCCCAAAGAATGTTCTCCACCCTAAAACCGGAGGTAGCATTACAATCCGAGAACGACAGATCACATTGTGAGGATGCTCTGTCCTCAGAGCCAGTTCGAGATGCCACTTTCCTTGCCTTTTACCTTAACCGTGCAATTTGCTGCAGAGATGCTCAGTCCTGGACATGAGCCTCATGGATACCAACTGAGTTGGAAACCTGTGTGGGAATCGAGGAGAAGCGACTCAATAAATTTTGCTAAATTCCATGGTGTTTATGAGAAATGCAGTTTGTGTTCACCTCAATCTAAAATGCAGTTTCTGAACATAGTAACAGAAGTCAAAAGGTAATTACCTCACCCCACCCCCACTCCAGACGAGGTGCTAACTGCCCATGAGTGCTTTTTGTTCTCGATGTGAAGAGCTCTCACGCCTGAGTCACCCTCACGTCTCTGGTTGCTGAGTGAATCACAAAGAAGGAATTTCACCAGAGCTGGAACTGCCTCACTTCCCCACTCGCCCTCCCCGTGTACATTTTCCTGCTCCTCAGTGATTTAAAGAAAACCAAATGGATGCGATATCATTCTGTAGCCTCTCTGTCGATTCCTCCGTTTCAGTTCCGACGTGGCTTAGATCACGTGGCGCACCTTAATACTAGCGACGCTATGAAAGCACAAGTCCAAAGGTTCCTCTGAGAGTGTAATTTCTTTCATTGCGTTGCTGATTGAATGAGCCACTAACGTGCGAACTGCTCCAAAACATGATTCAGGACCTCTGGTGCCAACTCTCGCACGTTGAATAACGACAGACAGCTTCCAAATGAGGTCTTTCAGAGACGACTTTGGGGTACATTTGACAGACAGACTAGTTCAGGAATCCGTGGTGCGCTGTGACACCAGCGCATGAGCTTCTTCCCTGTCTTTGAACCGGGCCGCCTGCGCAAGGAATGCAAATGCGGTACTGCTTTTCGTGAAAGGATCAGAAGGCGGTAACTACACTCTCAAACGGAATGGCATATGAACAGAACCAGGTTGGAGAAAAACTTTACAATGCTTTGCACAGTAATTAAATGGAGTTGCATTACATTTCACTACGAGAGCACATTTGTTCAAGCAAATTCGAAGGCAGGTTTGCAGATGGGAAAGCAAGCAAGAAAGCTCCGTTCCTGACCATGTAAAGGTCCGCAGTTGAAGAACAAAGCAGTTTCTGCCCACTTTCGAAACGGGCACCTTTCGCGTGTAAGGCGAGCGTGATGACCACTTCACTACAGAAACCAGCCTCAGCCGGCCGTGCTGCGGCTCAGTGGCATCCAGCAATGACAGTTGAAGCCATTCTACCTTTCACCTTTCTGTTTCCAATAGCTCGTTGTTTCATGGGACTTGTTTAATTTTGGCTATGTGGTGAGCATGGACGAGATACACCGAAGTATCTGTTTCTACGCGGTGGACCCCAATAACGTTGTGTTGCTTACACCGGCTTTAAAGGATTACTTTTTAGCGGAGCTTGCCGTCGCAGTCTGTGGCACAATCATTTCGTCTGTTCGGAAGCATTTAACACGGAACACAAACAAAACTGGCAAACCAAATGCAGTTTTAGACACAGCGAGCATGAATGCTAAATGTGAGACAGTCCGGGGGCATGAGCCATAAAGTAATCTCACAACTAACAACAGGGCAATTCCAAACTACTCTTTCAAACATACTGGAGACTGAGTGCACCACCACTTCCGAGACAATGCTGAAAAGAGAGAAAGAAAGAACATAATAAGAGTGGGCCATAAAAAGTGAATTTCACCAATCACAGTCGCGATTAGATTACCTTTCCCTTCGGATGTGTCCAGGACGGAGATGAAGTAAATGGGAGAAATTCAATAACAAATGACATCGAAATTCATTGGAACGATTTTCTCATTGGCCAGAAAACCAAATAACGACGAGTCGAGTCACCGTAGGACTTTGTTTCACAACAGCGATGAAATAACAGTCTCCATTCGGTTCCAGTAAAATCTCAACTTGCCTGGAACGTGAAGCAACAGTAGAGCTGCTTGCGATTTTTTGATCAATGCTTTCTGTTTTGCGATTCGCTCAATACATTACGAGTTAACAGGGTTTCTGAGGTAACATCCAGCAGTAAAAATCCTCAACTGAGGACCTGGGAACATTTCACTGAGTTATGTCAGTCGGAGCAAAAGTGAGGAAGTCATTCGTTTCTGCAGTGTTTCACAATTCTACCTTTCCCGTGAGCAGTCGAACAGACTAAATGATTGTGCCACAGACTGCGACGGCAAGCTCCGCTAAAAAGTAATCCTTTAATGCCGGTTTAAGCAACACAACGTTATTGGGGTCCACCGCGTAGAAACAGATACTTCGGTGTATCTCGTCCATGCTCACCACATAGCCAAAATTAAACATGTCCTGTTCCCCAGCATGTGGGCGGCACAGTGGTTAGCACTGCTGCCTCACAGCACTAAGAGACCTGGGTTCAATTCCCGCCTCAGGCGACTGACTGTGTGGAGTTTGCACATTCTCCCTGTGTCTGCGTGAGTTTCCTCCGGGTGCTCCGGTTTCCTCCCACTGTCACAAAGATGTGCATTTCAGGTGAATTGGCCATGCTAAATTGCCCCTAGTGTTAGGTAAGGGGTAAATGTAGGGGAATGGGTGGGTTGCGCTTCGGCGGATTGGTGTGGACTTGTTGGCCCGAAGGGCCTGTTTCCACACTGTAATGTAATCTGGCCCCAATCCCTCTAAACCCATCCTATCCAGAAATCAATTTTCTGAGTGTAATAGCCTCCTCCACTTCCTCTGGTCACTCATTCCATACACGCACAACCTTCTGTGTGGGAAATATGCCTCATGTCCTTTGTCAGTTTCATCCCACTCACCTTAAACCTATACTCTCGAGTTTTCAACTCACCCCAACTTGGGTAAAACACGTAAATACTTAGTTTACAACCCATCCATAAGATCATGTCGCAGCCGTTACGCTGCAGGGAAATTCGTCCCAGCCTATTCCACCTCGCCCTACAGTCCAAACATTTACGACATTCTTGTCTATATTTTGGCAACAATTTCACGTGTCTTTTTTTTACGTTTTCAAGATGTCAATTACGCTGGACAGCAACGAGCTATTGGAAACAGAAAGGTGAAACGTAGAATGGCTTCAACTTTCAGTGCTGGATGGCACTGAGCGGCAGCATGGCCAGTTGAGGCTTGTTTCTGTCGTGTAGTGGTCATCGCGATCGCGTTCGCCTCAGGTCCCCAGTTCGAAACTGGGTGGAAACTGCTTTGTTCTTCAACTGCAGCCTTTTACATGGACAGGAATGGAGTTTTCTTGCTTACTTTCCCATCTGCAAACCTGCCTTCGAATTTACTTGAACAAATCTGCTCTCGTAGTGAAATGTAATGCCCTTCCATTTAATTACTGTGCAAAGCATTGTAAAGTTTTTCTCCTACCTGGTTCTGATCATATGCCATTCTGTTTGAGAGTGTATTTACCGCGTTCTGATCCTTCCACGAAAAGCAGTACCGCATTTGTATTCCTTGCAAATAATGGATTAAATCTAAATTTGAATCTCACTATACTTGTTCAAAAGACTTTTTTATAAATAATTGTGCCAGTATTATAATGGCAGTGACTTGATAATTAATGCTGTCTTTTGAAGAATTAAAATGATTCAATATTTCATAAGCACTCTGCTGTGATGTTGATTGGATATTTTTTTAAGATCAGTAAACTGAGGAATAAAACATAGTACCTCGCTTTATGGATGGCTGAAAAATGAGCCATTCAGTGATTATTGATCTAAATTCTTCTTTTTTAAAGTTAAAAATGTATGTAGTACAAGAATTGTGAATTTCCATCCACCGGATTCCTTGTAGAGATATGTTACATCAATTTATATGATTAATATTATGATCAATGTTTAAAGATTTGTGTCAGAATTAGGAAGAGAATTAGTAGGTCATGAAAGTGAGCTTGAAACTGAACAAACAATGTCGTCAATGGCATGTTGCATATAAGGGATGTTAATAATATTGTCATTACTGTACAATGATGAATAATGTTGGAATAGAAATGACAAAAAAAATTAACATGGTCAAAGCAGTTCTTTTCTTACAATGAAATGAAAACAATAATCATTTTGTAGCACGCATGATTTGAAATAGCAGTTTTTTAATGTGACACATACAGTGAAGACTAACCCTTTTGCAAAAATGTAGGAATTTCACAAATTTAAAATGCAGTAATTGTTCAATTTGTAATAATAATGGTTATAATTTGAATTGTCTCTTGTACACACACAACAAAAAAGGATCTTAAATATTGTTAGATTGACAAAAATTTGCTTCCCAACATTATTGTAGTATAGTCAATATCTGTGATAAAGTAGAATTATTGTTTTAAACAATATAAATCAACATTAACGACTGAACTGAAATATAGCACATCAATTGTATTAACTGCATAGAATAGTAAATAAATGCTTACTGTTGTCATTTGTCCCAGGAACAATAAGATACTTACTCAGGTTATTCCACTGAATAGTAATCAGCTGATGATGAATATCTTTGTGTCGCTTTATGTGCACTGTTTCGTGTGAACATTGATTTCAATAAATTTAGATATTTACATGAATTAGGAACAGACTGAGAACTGGATGTGAAAGATCTTATTTAAGATTAGACAATTTTTAGTATTCACTAGGTTTGCTGAACAAAACACAGTTAAGTCATCATGCAATAAATGAGATTAGAGAGAAATATGCAAATTCAATTTTAAATGAATGCACTCCGATATTTTCACAGCATTTCAATCTTACATTCAATACAAATAGATGAGTGGAAAACTAAAAACAAATTTCAGACAACTCATAAACAGATCAATAACTAAAAAGTGATATTTAGTAGGAAGTGGTATTTGTTTATTTAACTGAAGAAGAACTTGATTTTTTTCTCATATTTATACTTTTGAAACATCACGTTCTACGTGCAGTCTGAACTCAGCTCTTCAGAACAAAAGAAAATCAAGGAATATCTTTACTTTGCATATTTCATCTTTGTGAGTGCAACATTATCAAATATTTTGCAAGGAATATTGATTGAGTGGAATTAGATACATTCTGTTATTAGCGGACTGAAGAAAATATATAGCAGATACTGTGTTTATTAGAATGAACAACAAATGAAAAAATATCTAATGTTGAATTGAAAGACAATTCATTCGATTCTTAGATATTTTCTTATCAATATTCAGAGCAGCGCTGGCACAGCTCTGTGCAAGGTGGGAATTGAAATTGTACCCTCTGGTCTGGTAACAGAGACACGACCAGAATTGCACAAGATTTCTTCATAACATTCCCAACCAGGCTGGGCAGGGCTGAAAACTAATCAGATGTTTATTGTGATAATTGGATTGGATTTAAATGGTTTGGATACTGTGTGTAATCTACTGAAAATTCGGTAGTAATTTACAATAATGATGGGAGTTAACAAATGTCTTAATTTTTATGATCACTTGTGGAATGACAACTTGACAGAATTGTGTGATTACTGTGCATTATAAATAAAAATGAATTTAATTATTCTATATGTTCATAAGTTTCTCATTTTCTGAAATGCAAATTAAAATGTTTTTGATCTACACATAAATTGGAACAGAATGATGAATTGGTCAATCAATGTGCCTATTCAGCTGAAGACAACTTTCATTCTTTCTGAAAATGTATGATTTCTAAGAAGTCACCATTTCCTGTGATTGTTTAATGAAATAAGATAGATGCCAACCCTTTTTTGTGTGTTCAAAAAATTCATGTGGATTTAAATGATTTTGCACAAAAATATTCCAGTACAAAAATATTCAATTGTTCTTGTGATTAAAAACACAATAAATGTTAACATTGAAGTGATTTCCAATCAAATCAATTCAAAAGTATTTCCAAGTTTAAAATGAAAAGCAATATTCGGAATGATTGAGTGATTGTACATTGCAATGGCCTTGCATTAGTTATTATATGAAAACATAGTTCCACATATACACCCCTTACCGAATTGAACATTTATTAGGTATTGGCAACAAATCGATTTGAAAACTTTTATTAATGAATTTAAGAATAATGAGGTATCACCTCTTCCTATTCCACTGAGTAATGTTCAGAAATGAAGAGAAATATTGCAGTGCAAAGTAACTGATGTTCTCTGAATTTCAATGGCTGAGAAGACTGTGATGTTTCAAATGAGCAGAAGTCAGATATTTACAAATGATATTGCAATGGCAATTATTGGTCTTTTGTGGGTGTATTGGCCTTATCAAACAGGTTATAATATTGTAGCACTCAGACTAAGAAATATGGAAGATATCAAAAGCACATTGTGCTTGTTATAAAGCCTAAGTTAAAGTATTGCGTAATTATTGTAATTGATAATTGTTTCTAAAATCCTGATAGATAAATTGACTTAATATTTTGAATGCACTTTGCTCTGATGTCGATTGTATATTCATTAAGATTAATAAACTGAAAATTAAAATATAAGACGTGGCTTTCATAATTAAAAAATCTTAGCAACAATTGAAGATAGTTCAAATTGTTTTGGTCGGTTCATGTCTATTTTATTAATGTAACTTTAATCATGATAAATGTTTAGAAAACTGTCAGAACTAGGAAGAAAATAATTAGGCCGGGAAAGTGAGTATTATTATGAACTAAACATCGAGTTAATGACATTTGGTACACGAAGTCATTTTGTAGCAAATGACTAATAATTGTGTGATTATTGTTCATTGACAACTAATGTTGGAAGAAAATAAAACTATCTCAAAATTAAATTAAAATAAATATCATTTTGGAGGTCTCATGATTTGAAAAACGGAAATCGTCACTTAATGTGACATTTGAGCTGAAGAAACGTTCTTCCCCCCGCCACTCCCACGTGTAGTCTTTTCAATAATTTAAAATTTAGTATAAGTTGAACTAAATAACAAATGATGTACCTACATTGTTTTCTTGCACACAAAAAAAGTTTAAAAAAATTAACATGAAAATGATATCGCTCTGCAAGTAATAATTTCACAGATAATAAGTGCTTGTATTGAATTTAAATGTCACAATAGCCGTCGGAGTGATTTCCCCGGACAGGGAATGAAGATTGAGGAGATAGGCAGAACTCAGGCAAGTGGAAGATGTTTACTCATGCTGCAATCAGTTAATGCAGGGAACATCCCCCGAGGCCAATCTAGGAAGGGAGGTCCATGACAGACTGTAACGTGTACAGTAAAAAGCAGTATTTTTACACACTTTCTGTATTACAATGTCCACATGCAATGTGGTTACAGTCCTTCCCTCCTTATACAGACACCCGTTCCTGTAGAACACCTAATTTTGGATGAACATCGCAATGGATAGCCCGAGCTTCCTATTGATTCATTGTGTTTTACAGGTGCTATAATCTCCAGGCCTTGGGATCACTCTGTGCAGTTTATTTCCTCAGATTACAAAATTAATTGCTGCAGTCCTTTGGGCCTCTCACTCTGCCTTATTTACGATTCTCAAGAATATGTAGTTAGAAACTTTTTAAATGTTCTGAGCAACTTTAAAATAGTAACTATTTCTGACAATCAAACCCTGTCTGATTCCCTGATAGCAGCTGTGGAAGTTAGCTGGGCTCTATCCTGCAGTTGGTGTTTATTCATTCATGGTACAATTATTCTTTCATTAATGAAAGTCAGGGTTGGTCATTTTTCTGTATGCTGGCATTCTCTTATCACTATCTGGAATATCACTGTCTGGAATGGCATACTTATGGACTTGGAGTAGGATTGTACAAAATGTTCTTTTTTTAACTTAAGACTGAAACAGACTGTTAGTCTTATTTATCTCCTTTCCACCATTTTGTGTTTTAATTCCAAGGCAGGCTGCTCGGGGGAGCCCTACAGCAGCAAATCAACAAGGATTTCAGCACTAAAATAAAAATCAGCATTCGCTACCATGAGGAAACAGTACCATGCAATATGCTTACGTCACTGAGACTTAATTCCACACTTAAAGCCGATTCTACTGATTTGATCAATGATTAAATATTAGATATAAGTAAGAATTAGTGTTAAAACTAGTCACTGTAAACTTAAAATGATTAGAAATGTCATATTACTATCCGTAACATGTAGTATTGAACATTAATTATTGGAGTCTAAAACAATCAGACGTTTCTTCATTTGTAAGGCCGAATATTAATCCAATGAATTCTGTGAACATTTAAATGAGAAGATATCAGATATTTCCTGTCAGTGTTGGATGAGGAATCATTGCTTGGTTTGTGGTTGTGTTGACCTGGAATAAAAGGTCTTTGTTTCTTTGTAAAATTGGCACTAAGAAATAATGATTTAAATTGAAATGTGAATCTCACGATATTTGTTACAAAACCTAAATTGAATTACTGTGTGATTGTTGGACTAACAATGAATTGGTAATCTATTTTAGAACACTGATACATTAAGTGATTCAATATTTCCAAACGGGTTTGCTGTGATATTGATTACATAATAATTAGTATCAGTGAACTGAGAATTAGAATGCTGGCATGATGTTTTAGAAAATAATGATATGGAGTCATTATTGATCATTCAACATTCTCAGATACTCCTGCAATCTGTACTTGCTGTCTCAGCTTTTCTTCTGTAGAAATACAATATATAATCCATGCAACTTTTCATGTCATCAATATTCAGACATTTGTGTCAGCATTACAAAGAAAATAAATCGACAACGAACATAGGTATCATAGCAAAAAACAGTCAACAGCATTTATAGAGGAAATTTTTAAACATTGTCTCTGAGTGAATACATGAAAAAGTTTAATGGGTATCTGTTACAATGTATTGAGCCGCATTTACATTTTTATCATGATGACTGGGGGGAACCTATCAGAAAAATCGCCTATATTTAGGAATTCCTTTATCTCAAAACATGTTACTATCAGCATCCTTAGTCGTAAATAATGAAGTCTATTTAATGGTGTGAGAAAGATGTGTGTAAATTATAAGAAGGCATCTCTTGCATATATTTGGGATGGTGTGAAAGCGTGATGTTTGCTGTGATTACTCATCTTGAGAACAATACAATACTGACAAAAGGTTTTGCACTAAATAGTAATTAGGTGGCCTTGAATACCATCGTGTGGCTTTATGTGCAGTGACCAATTTATTTCAAGAGCTTTGAGATATTTTCCATGATTTGTAAAATGATTAATAATTGTTTGACAAACATCCACATGTGGTCGTGAGCTGGGTTTAAAACCCTTCATTATTGACATTTCCAAGAGAGGTATATAATGCTCAGGCACTGGCTGGAAGTCAAGATGTAAGAAAATCTGATTCATCCTGGAGCTGATTGATTCTAGCTGCTGTTTGATTGAGTTTGATTGATTTTGTATTTGTCCCGATTTCTCTGCCTGTAGGTGAATTTAGAACATCCAATTTCTGTCCAAGGGTCACTTCACATCACAGGAGAGTTAAAATATAATTCACATATTGTGATAACAATGAATTTTTAATTAAAGTTTGTGTTTTAACAAACAAAACGATTTGATGTTTTCCAGGAATTTACACTGACATTGATTAGATATTTATTAAGATAGATAAACTGAGAATTATAATCTAGTTGCAGGATTGTTGAATTGTTAAACCACAGACTTAAGAGTTTTATTTTTGGAATGGTTTGGAGGCGCCAGTGTTGGACTGGGCTGTACAAAGTTAAAAATCAAACACCAGCAGGTTATTAACCAACATGTTTATTTTGAAGAACTAGCTTTCAGAGCGCTCCTCGTTCATCAGGTGGTTGAAGGAGCAGCGCTCCGAAAGCCAGTGCTTCCAAATAAATATGTTGGACTATAGCCTGGTGTTGTGTGATTTTTAACTTTGTTTTTTGGAAGGAATGTTTTCTTTATTCAAATATTCAGGTTGTTCAAGAATTCTATCTCGCCTTTCATGATTTTCTTTTAGAGACCACTCATGTATAATTCATACAATTTTCACTGTAATCAGTATTTCAAATTTCCATCAGATCTAAGATGAAAATGAGGACCAATTAATGAGTACTTCCATGAATGGAAAGCACAACAAATTCACTTTACAGAGGCAAGATTCAAATTTGATCTGAATAAGCAAATAAACATTTTGAATGGAAATATCTGAAAATGTTTACATTTAATTTTGAACGAAGTCAAATTACTTCTTTTTGAAATACATGGCCTGAAAACCTGTTTGAAAACATGAACAAGTCAGGACTATCAACATGTCTTGCTGTCAGTGTCCTCGGCCAATTGTCATAAAGAATAAATACCACTTTCAGCAACAAGTATCATGCGTAATTACTGAACTGAAAAGTAAGAGGACAGCTCCTGTATTTATTGGCAAGAATGATAACCAGATGGTTACTGTGGTTATTGCACTCAGTAACAATAAGATCAAGACCAATGGCTGTTAGAATCATTGGCCACTCGTAACGAAGAATAAACAACTGCTTTGAGCAACAAGTATCATGGATAATTACTCAACAGAAATTTCAGAGGACACCCATTCTACTTATTGGAGGGAATGATGACCAGATGCTTAATGTGGTGATTAATCTCAGGAACAACAAGACAATTACTCAGATTATTTCCTGAACAGTAATTAGATGGTCATGAAGACCATTGTGTGGCTTTATGTATTGTGCTTTGTGTGAGCATTGATTTCAATAACATTGTGATAGTATACAAGTGTGCAGCTGAGATGAGTTGGCCATGCTAAATTGCCCATGATGCATGGATGTTTCAGGTTAGGTGCATTAGATTTTGTTAGAGTGGTGCTGGAAAAGCACAGCAGTTCAGGCAGCATCCGAGGAGCAGTGAAATCGACGTTTCGGGCAAAAGCCCTTCATTAGGAATACAGCCTATATTACTGATGAAGGGCTTTTGCCCGAAACGTTGATTTTACTGCTCCTTGGATGCTGCCTGAACTGCTGTGCTTTTCCAGCACCATTCTAATCTAAACTCTGGTTTCCAGTATCTGCAGTCATTGTTTTTACCGAGGTTAGGTGCATAAGTCAGGGGAATGTCGAGTAATAGAGCAAGGGAGTGTCTGGGTGGGTTACTCTTTGGATGGTCAGTGTGGACTGTTGGGCCAAATGGCCTGTTTCAACACTGTTGGTATTCTATGATAATATGATTTTGGATTAAATTGATAAGTGAATGTTAAAGATACTACAAAAAAGTCAACAAAATCTTTTAAGTTTAGCAAGGTACATTGAAGCCATCATGCATGAAGTGAGATAAGTGAGAGAGAGAGAGAAATTAAATGTTCAAATGAAAACACGCCAATAGTTTCACAGCATATCAATCTTACATTCAATATGAATAGGTGAATGGAAAATAAAAATAAATTCCTGACAATTCATGAATAAGTAATAATTAGAAAATAAATTTGATCAAAGCACATGCCAGTATTTAGATGAATTGCAATATTTAGTTATAAATGTAGGTGATCAGCTGACCAATGAATAACATGAAGTTGCATTTGGTTATTTTGCTGAAGAGAAATTTCGACTGTTAATATTTTCATCTTTATAATACCGGAGAATAAGGATTTATGTGCTTGAAACGTTTGAACGAGGTTCCTTTAAACTGTAAAACAAATCATGATTACCATGTCTTAGACTCTCCCAACTTTAAGGTTGCAACATCGTCAACTATTTTACCAAGGAATGTAGAACCAGCAGAATTAGATGCATCATTTTATTAGTGAACTGATGAAAATAAATGGGAAATATGTTGATGATTGAAATGCAGAACGGATTGAAGAATATTTAATGATATTTTGAAAAGCAGTTCAATCTATACTCAGATATTTTCTAATGAAATTTCCGAGCTGCTTCGACACATCTCCGCTGAAGGTGGAAATTGAAATCATTCCTCCTGATCTTGTCGTAGAGACACTGCCAGAGCTCCACAAGGACCCGTCATAATGTTACCATCCGGGAAGGGCAGGTGTACAGTCGCATGCTTACGGCGGCAACTCAAATGAAAATTAATCAGATGTTTCTTGTAATTATTTGAATGGGAATTAATTGCGTATTTCCTGTGTGTAATGAACTGACAAAACGAATTAGTAATTTACAGTAATGATGTAACAAAGCAATAATGACTTTAATTAAATATGAATCTCGTTATTATTCATGATAAGAAAAATCCTAATCATTTGATCAGCGTACACTGATGAACGAAACTCAATCAATCAAATAGTTCCATATGTCCAATGCTGTTTGTCACAGAATGAAAAGAAAATTAATATGCATTTGCAACATAAATGATTAGGAAAATAAATGAATTAGTCACTCAATACGGCTATTCATCTGAAGACAACTTCCCTTCTTTCCAGAAATGTTCAACTTCCCAAAGTTTAAAATGTACTCTGACTATTTCATGAAACAATAAAGATGTTAGTTCCTTTTGTTGTACTTCAAACAGTCATAAAAAATTTAAATGATTTTGTTCCATGAAAAGTGATTAACTTGTATTGTGTTTATAAATACAGTAAATGTTAACATTGACGTTAAACATAATTAAATCAATTCAACTGTTTCCACGGTTAAAATAAAAATTGATATTCACAATGCCCACTGCAAAATCTTTACATTATTTAATTTATAAGCCATAATTTCGTAGTCATACCCTGAACTATATTGAGCAATGATTAGATAATAGCAACAATTAATTGTCAAAATTATATAATTTCATTTAAGAACACTGAGAAATCTCAGTTAATTGTTTCACTGAGCAATGTGGAGAAACGACCAGGAATTGTTCTAATGAAAAGAAATTATAGTTCTCCGAATGCTTCAGGCTGAGATTACCGCGATCATTCAAATGAGCAATCATCAAATACTTGCAATGAGGCATCGAATGGGAAGTCATTGGTTCCATTATGGGATCGTTCACCTGAACAGTAAATTGATTTTTATATTGTAGTGTTCGTACTAATAAACAATTGATGCAATTAAAATGCGAATAGCACTATATTTGTTAGAAAGACTAACTCCAATAATTGTGCAATTATTGTCATGGCAGTGACTGGAAAATTACGTTGTAATGTAAAAAAATCAATATTTTAAAAGCACTTTGTTGTGATGATGATTGGATATTCATTATGATCGGTAAACTGAGATATATAATATGGTAGCTAGCTTTATGATTCACAAAAATGAGTCATTCAGTGATTATTCAGCAGAATTGCTTTTGGTTCAAAAATGCAGGATTACAAGAATTACATGTTTCCATCCATTGGTTTGCTCATTGAGATGTAGCTTTAATTTACAATTCTCTTTGTTCATGACCAATGTTTAGACATTCATGTCAGACATTGGAAGTAAATAAGTAGATAGTGAAAGTGCATATTGCGGTGAACATAAGATACAGGGATCTTCCATAATTTTGTGATTATTGCACATAGACAAATAACTCGGGAGTAAAAAATAATTAGAAATCAACATGCAAAGCAGTTTTTTTTCTTATAGCAAATTGAAAGAAATCCTTATGCGTTGCACATGGTTTGAAAACACATCAGTCACAAAAACACCAGTCAGAAATAAAATCAAGATCATAAAAAGCATCTGTTTAAGACAATAAGACCCTTATGAAGAGTATTCTGCTCAACAGTAATTAGAGGGGCTTGAACATCTTCATGTCGTTCTTGCAAAGAAAACTCTTTCATTATTCATAAAGAGTTAATATGGTAAATATGTTAACATGTGTATCAGAACTAGGAAGAAAATGAGAAGCAATTCACATGATTGTTTTCGTGAAAGAAAGTCAAAATAAATTAAATTTACAGTGCCATCTTTCAGTATTTTCTCTGAATAAGCAGATAAAGGTTTTTAATGTGCAAAATTTTAGTTTGCAGAAGATACAAACGTCGGTGGAGTTGTTGACAGTGAGGAAGGATGTGTCAGGTTACAGCGGGATATAGATAAGTTGCAGAGCTGGGCAGAAAGGTGGCAAATAGAGTTCAATGTCGGTAAGTGTGAGGTGATTCACTTTGGTAAGAGTAACAAAAAGATGGGGTACTGGGCTAATGGTCGGATACTTGGTAGTGTGGATGAGCAGAGGGATCTTGGTGCCCATGTACACAGATCTCTGAAAGTTGCCACCCAGGTAAATAGTGCGGTGAAGAAGGCATATGGTGTACTGGCTTTTATTGGTAAGGAATTGAGTTCCGGAGCCCTGAGGTCATGTTGCAGTTGTATAAGATTCTGGTGCGGCCGCATCTGGAGTATTGTGTGCAGTTTTGGTCGCCATACTACAGGAAGGATGTGAAGGCAATGGAACGGGTGCAGAGGAGGTTTACCAGGATGTTGCCTGGTATGGTAGGAAGATCGTATGAGGAAAGGCTGAGGGACTTGGGGCTGTTTTCATTGGAGAAAAGTAGGTTTAGGGTTGACTTGATAGAGGTGTACAAGATGAATGGGGGTTTAGATAGGGTTGACCATGAGAACCTTTTTCCAAGTATGGAGTCAGCTATTACGAGGGGGCATAGCTTTAAATTAAGGGGTGGTCGGTATAGGACAGATGTTAGGGGTAGATTCTTTACTCAGCGAGTTGTGAGTTCATGGAATGCCCTGCCAGTAGCAGTGGTGGACTCTCCCTCTTTATGGGCATTTAAACGGACATTGGATAGGCATATGGAGGATAGTGGGCTAGTGTAGGTTAGGTGGGCTTGGATCGGCGCAACATCGAGGGCCAAAGGGCCTGTACTGTGCTGTATTTTTCTATGTTCTATGTTCTAAAATCAACATGTTTTCACCTACAGTTGTACTAAGCCGAAATTAAATTATTTTATTTTGCAATACTTCAACTGGAACCTTGATTGGCAAGCAACGACTTATGTTGATGTTAGCATCCTCGGTCATTTGTAATAAAGCATGGTTATTGGTTTTAGCTAAATATTTTGTGTGCAATTACTGAATCAAAATGTAAGAAATCAAATGCATTTATTGGATGGAACTGGTCACCAAATGTTTATTGTGGCTTTTGTTCTCAGGAACGATAAGATACTTCCTCTGGTTTTTCTCCTGAGCAGTAATTAGATGACCAGGAAGACATTTGTGTGGCTGTGTGTGCCCTATTGTGTGAGCAGTGATTTCATTGACATTGAGATATTTTGCTTATGCAGGAAGGGATTAATAATCGCGTTAAAGTTCTTAATTAAAGTTATATTTTCTTTTTAAAAATTATGAGAATTCCTTTGTGAAACAATGATTTAGAGATGCCGGAATTGGACTGGGGTGAGCAAAGTTAAAAATCACATGACACTAGGTTATCGTCCAACTGGTTTATTGGGAAGCACGAACTTTCAAGGAGCTGCCTCTTCATCAGGCGATCTTCATCTCTTCATCTGCTCGGCCAAAAGAATAAGGATTGGTGTACGTGAGGTGTTGAAATGCACAATACTGATGCGTTAAATGTTTATTGAAACTCTTCTGCAGAATTAAGTTCACATAATAAACAATATTTGAACATTCTTGAGCTGACTGGAAGTAAAATCCTGTTGCCCACCATATGGATAACACTTGGATGTATTTTGTATAATAAAATGATTTTCATTACTTAGATACTATTTCTGACACCAGTGGCTAAATATTGATTAGATTAAATGTCATATGAGTTATACATTAGTTTTCTCTCAAAGACCTGTGCAGCACAGGAATTGAGGAGAAAGTGAGGTCTGCAGATGCTGGAGATCAAAGCTGAAACTTTATTGCTGGAACAGCACAGCAGGTCAGGCAGCATCTAGGGAACAGAAGATTCGACGTTTCGGGCACATGCCCTTCTTCAGGAATGAGCAGAGAGTGTTCAGCAGGAGAAGATAAAAGGTAGGGAGGAGGGACTTGGAGGAGGGGCGTTGGAAATGTGATAGGTGGAAAGAGGTCAAGGTGAGGGTGATAGGTCGGAGTAGGATGGAGGCGGAGAGGTCAAGAAGAAGACTGCAGGTCAGGAAGGCGGTGCCGGGCTGGAGGGATTCGGCTGAGACAAGGTGGGGGGAGGGGGGATGAAGAAACTGGTGAAGTCCAAGTTCATTGCCTGTGGTTGGAGGGTTCCCAGTCGGAAGATAAGACGCTCCTCCTCCGACCGTCGCGTTGTTGTGGTTTGGCGGTGGATGAGTCCAATGACCTGCATATCCTCGGTGGAGTGGGAGGGGGAGTTGAAATGCTGTGCTACAGGGTGATTGGGTTGGTTCGTCCGGGTGACCCAGAGGTGCTCTCTGAATCGCTCCGCAAGTAGGCGGCCTGTCTCCCCAATATAGAGGAGGCCACACCGGCTGCAGCGGATGCAGTAGATAATGTGGGTGGAGGTGCAGGTGAATCTGTGGCGGATATGGAAGTTTCCTTTGGGGCCTTGGAGAGAAGTGAGGGGGGAGGTGTGGGCGCAAGTGTTGCACCTCCTGCGGTTGCAAGGGAAGGTGCCGGGAGTGGAGGTTGGGTTGGTGGGGGGTATGGATCTGACAAGGGAGTCGCGGAGGGAGTGGTCTCTACGGAAAGCTGATAGAGGAGGGGAGGGAAATATATCCTTGGTGCTGGGGTCCGTTTGGAGGTGGCAGAAGTGACGGCGGATGATGCACTGTACATGGAGATTGGTGGGGTGGTAGGTGAGGACCAGTGGGGTTCTGTCCTGGTGGCGGTTGGAGGGGCGGGGCTCAAGGGCGGAGGAGTGGGAAGTGGAGGAGATGCGGTGGAGGGCATCGTCGATCACGTCGGGGGGGAAATTGCGGTCCTTGAAGAAGGAGGCCATCTGTGTTGTGCCTATTTTGAACTGGTCCTCCTGGGAGCAGATGCGGCGGAGTCGAAGGAATTGGGAGAATGGGATGGCGTTTTTACAGGGGGCGGGGTGGGAGGAGGTGTAGTCCAGGTAGCTGTGGGAGTCGGTCGGTTTGTAGTAGATGTCCGTGTTGATTCGGTCGTCTGAGATAGAAACAGAAAGGTCTAGGAAGGGGAGGGAGGAGTCCGAGACTGTCCAGGTGAATTTGAGGTCGGGGTGGAAGGTGTTAGTGTAGTGGATGAACTGTTCAACCTCCTCGTGGGAGCACGAGGTAGCGCCGATACAGTCATCAATGTAGCGGAGGAAAAGATGGGGGGTGGGGCCAGTGTAGTTGCGGAAGATGGATTGTTCCACATACCCTACGAAGAGGCAGGCATAGCTGGGGCCCATGCGGGTGCCCATGGCTACTCCTTTTGTTTGGAGAAAGTGGGAGGATTGGAAAGAAAAGTTGTTCAGGGTGAGGACCAGTTCGGTCAGTCGAAGGAGGGTGTCGGTGGAAGGGTACTGGGTGGTACGGCGGGAAAGGAAGAAGCGGAGTGTTTTGAGTCCTTCGTGATGGGGGATGGAGGTGTACAGGGACTGGATGTCCATGGTGAAGATGAGGCGTTGGGGACCGGGGAAGCGGAAATCCTGGAGGAGGTGGAGGGCGTGGGTGGTGTCACGGACGTAGGTGGGGAGTTCTTGGACTAATGGGGTCAGGACCGTGTCGAGGTAGGAGGAGATGAGTTCGGTGGGGCAGGAGCAGGCGGAGACAATGGGTCGGCCGGGGCAGTCAGGTTTGTGGATTTTGGGCAGGAGGTAGAAACGGGCAGTGCGGGGTTGTGGGACTATGAGGTTGGAGGCGGTGGATGGGAGGTCCCCTGAGGTGATGAGGTTATGGACGGTCTGGGAGATGATGGTTTGGTGGTGGGGGGTGGGGTCATGGTCAAGGGGGCAGTAGGAGGAGGTATCTGCGAGCTGGCGTTTGGCCTCAGCGGTGTAGAGGTCGGTGCGCCAAACTACTACTGCGCCTCCCTTGTCAGCTGGTTTGATAGTGAGGTTGGGGTTGGAACGGAGGGAGTGGAGGGCTGCGCGTTCCGAGGGTGAGAGGTTGGAGTGGGTGGGAGGAGTGTGTGAGTTCAGGTAGCGGTTAATATCGCGGCGGCAGTTTGCTATGAAGAGGTCGAGGGCAGGTAGGAGGCCAGCACGGGGTGTCCAGGTGGACGGGGTGTGTTGGAGGTGGGAGAAGGGGTCGTCAGAGGGTGGGTGAGGGTCTTGATTGAAGAAGAAGGCACGGAGGCGAAGGCGGCGGAAGAATTGTTCAATGTCACTCCGTGTATTGAATTCATTGACCCGAGAACGTGTGGGAACGAAGGTGAGACCCCTCCTGAGGACTGATCTCTCATCCTCAGAGAGGGGCAGGTCCGGAGGGATGGTGAACACACGGCAGGGCGGGGAGCTAGGACCTGGTGTGGGACTGGAGCTGGATGTGGGGGCGGGGTTAGGCCTGGGGGCGGGGACAGAGGTCGGCGGGGGGCGGGGTTAGGCGCGGTGACGGAACTCGGCCGGGGGGCGGGGTTAGGCGCGGTGACGGAACTGCGCCGGGGGGCGGGGTTAGGCGCGGTGACGGATGAGGGCCGGGGGGCGGGGTTAGGTGTGGTGACGGAACTCGACCGGGGGGCGGGGTTAGGCGCGGTGACGGAACTGGGCCGGGGGGCGGGGTTAGGCGCGGTGACGGAACTGGGCCGGGGGGCGGGGTTAGGCGCGGTGACGGAACGCGGCGGGGGGGCGGAGACACATGCGGCGATGTCCGAATGCAGGTCGCTGACGTCACTGGGGGCGGAAGTAGCTGCGGCGACCACGGAGACAGCACAGGAATTGGCCATTTGGCCCATAACGTTGTGCTGAACGTAATGCAAAAGAAACTCATCACTTCTGCCTACCCTTGGTCCATATCCTTCCAAATTATCAAAATGAACATTAAAGAGCCTTAATGTATCTGCTTCCACCACCAACCCTGGAAGTTCATTCCAGACACCTACCACTCCCTGTGTACACAACAAATTGCCCCTTACATGCCCCTTGAACTTACCCCCCTAACCTTAAACGCATGTCACATAGTTTTTGATACTTCAACTCTGGGAAAAACTTTATGACCGTCAACCCCATCTATGTATCTCATGATTGTACAGACTTCCATCAAGTCTTTCCCCAGTCTCCGCCACTCCACAAAAAAGCAATCTGAGTTTTTCTCGCCTCTCCAAATCCAGGCAGCATCCTGGTAAACGCCCTCTGTGCCCTCTCCAAAGCCTCCATACCCTTCCTGGAACATGGTGAACAGAAGTGAATACAATACTTTAAGTATGCCTTTACCGAAGTCTTGTAAAGTTACAACATGATTTCCTGACTCTTGTAACCAGTTCCCTGACGAATAAAGGCAAGTGTGCCATTTGCCTTCCTAACCACCTAATTACTTGCATGGTCACTTTCAGGGAGTCATGGTCTTGAACGCCAAGATCCCTTTGAATAATAAAGCTGTTAGGGTCCTGCTATTAACTATCTACCTTTCCTTAACAGTTGAGCTTCCAAAGTGAACACCTCACACGTGTATGGATTATACTTTACTTTTAATTACTCTGCCCATATCTGCTGTAAGAGGTAATTTCGGTTTAAACTTTAAGATGTGCCTGGACCACAGACTGATCTATAATAAAAGACAAAACCTTTGTTTCTTTTCTAACAACCATTTTATATACTCAAAAGTAGAGTAGTTTAAATTGTGCAGAACGCTGACAATTTGTGAGCTATAGTGAAAGCGAGCAGGCTCTTGATTGATGAAGCCATTAACACAGTCAAGGATGAGTCCTTGACTGATAAGACTGCTAACACAGATAGAGAAGAATAAGTCTTTGACTGATAAGACTACAGGGTGAGAAAAACAACAACTTTAGAGACTCTGAAGACATTTGTTGCAGACTTTGTGATAAAAATAATGATGTTTTTAAGAATGTGAACCTCATGGCTTGTTGGAGCCAAGGAGAGGAGGGACTTGTCCTATAAATAATGGAGACTTTGTAAGCCTCAGGGCGCCTTTTCTTTAAGGGTGCCCGACTCTGCAGACTTGACTTGTTAATAAAACTTTGTTTTCCTGAATTTGTCTAGAGCGATTATTGAGAAGCGATTTTCGTTTCTAACAACTTGGGGGCTCGTCATCCGGGATCAACACTCCGGCCGCAAGGGGAGTTGAGGAAGGATATCGGAGAAGGTGCACCCTGCTGAGTTCAGCAGTCCCTGATTCCTTGCTTGTCGCCCCGCGCGGCTTGAGCGAGTGATATCCGGGAGGCTCAGGAAAACAAAGGAGGGGTGTACCCGAGGCAGTGGGGACGGTTAACGATCGAGTAATTTCGGTGCACCGAACCCAGGTAAGACAAAACTTGCGGGGACCGTGTTTCCGGAGGACTGGGTACCTACGGGGTGCCTGTGGATTTTTTTTCTACAGAGACGTGGGACTCAGGAATCTGGAGACCGGGGCTCGCCTGTGAGGGATTTTGCAGAGACCGTGTTTGAGGAGGAACGTGTACCTACGGGGTGCCTGTGATTTGTGTCACAGAGACGTAGGACACAGGAATCCAAAGACCGGGGGTGCCTGCAAAGGAACCTGGGCGATCACGGGACTGAAGGTCCGGGAATTGGCTACATTGTGATAGATTATCACGGGAAAAATACGAAGTCCTCGGAAATGGGAAATAAGGGATCTAAGGTGATTAAGGGAAAGGTAGGCTTAAACAGGGACAATGACACATACCCCGAGGTACCTGACGATAGTCCGTTAGGGAGAATGCTAAATAATTGGGATCAGGCTGGAAGAAAGGGAAAATCTAAAAGGAAGATGGTAAAATACTGTCAAAAGTGGTCCCAGAAACCTATTCAGGGCGACTCAGTGTGGTGGCCTAGATTCGGTACTGACGAAGACTGGGTCCGGCAAGCCCTCATTTTATATGTCAATTCAAAACCTGATGTTAATCTGGAAGAAAGTGATTATGCCCTTTGTTGGCTGCCGGTTACGATATCTTGTCAAATGCAGGTAACTAATAAAGACTCGAAAGGGCAGAAAGAATGGGACCCTTTAGATCACTTACCGCCGCCCTACGTGACCCCGTCTGCCCCACAGAATGTTCCTTCGGGTGACGACGATTCAGGGGAAGGGGAAGAAGATGGGGAGGAATCACAAACTACCTCAGGGGTACAGACCAGATCTCAAGCTGGAAAGGGTCACAGACAAGACCCTGTCTCGATTGCAAGAATGAATCCACTCCGGGAAGTGCCCATGGGGGGCGAGGAAGGAAGGACGGGATATGTGAACGTTCCCTTGACGAGTACTGAAGTACGGAATTTCAGGAGGGAGATGAAGGGTCTACTAGAGGACCCCATGGGACTTGCTGAACAATTGGATCAGTTCCTGGGTCCGAATACTTACACGTGGGAAGAGATGTGTTCCATCATGAAAACATTGTTCTCTAGCCAGGAGCGTCAGATGATACGACAAGCTGCGCTCTTGGTCTGGGAGAGAGAGGGGGGAGAAGGAGGGGAGCAGAAGTTTCCCCTCACCGACCCCGAGTGGGATAAGAACACGGAGGGAGGACGGCGCAACATGAGAGACATGCGGGAATATTGGATAAAAGGAATAAGACACGCAGCCCCAAAGGGGCACAATTTTACCAAGGCCTTTGGTAATCATCAAAACCAGGAGGAAACCCCTACGGACTTCCTAGACAGGATTAGGAAGAATGTGCAGCAGTTTGCTGGGGTGGAGCCTGAGACGGACGTGGGGCAACAACTCATACGGGTAGAGTTTGTATCAAAGGCCTGGCCGGACATACGAAAGAAGTTAGAGAAAATGGATGATTGAGATAGTAAATCTTTAAGTGAATTACTACGAGAGGCGCAAAAGGTGTTTGTGAGAAGGGACGATGAGAAGCAAAGGAAGGCGACAAAGATAATGATGCAAACGGTGCAACAAATGACAGCTGGAAGAAAGGAAAAGGGAGAGCCGTGGCAGAAACAGGAAAGGGGAGAGTCGTGGCAAGAGCAGAGGAAAAGAGAACCATGGCCGGAACAAAGGAAGAGTGGAGGAACGCGAGACCGCGACAGGGAAACGAAGAGGACACTCAGATGTTACTATTGTAATGAAGAGGGACATTTTAAACGGGAGTGCTCCCGCTACAAGCGGGAGGTGAGGTCGTACGCCCTGATGGAGGAAGATTAGGGAGGTCGGGGGTTCCTACCCTTGGGGCAAAAGGACTATCGACAGGAACCCCTGGTAAACTTGAAAGTAGGGCCCCAAGGATCGGAGATCACATTTATGGTGGACTCGGGAGCCGAAAGATCAAGTATAATCCAAATACCCCCCGGCACCCGAGCAGGAGGAAAAGTTATGGGGGTATCTGGAATTGGAAGACAGAAATTACAAGTCCCAGTCGTGGAGGACGTGGAAATTGGATATGAAAACAGAACTACTAAACGAGACCTCCTTCTACTGCCATCGGCGGGATTTAACTTGTTAGGAAGAGACTTGCAGGTCAAACTAGGGATCGGAACGGTACCAAGTAACGGGGAAATGGTGGTAAGGTTGTTCGCCCTCACCGAAGAAGATGATCAACAAATAGACCCGGAAGTATGGTACCGAGAGGGGAACAGAGGGGGTCTAAACATCAAACCTCTCCAAATCACCATGTTACCAGGAAGAGGCCCGGTAAGAAGGAAACAATACCCGATTGCTATGGAAGGACGGGAGGGGTTACAACCTGTGATAGAAAGATTAATCACAGATGGACTACTGGAGGAATGCATGTCCCCTTTCAATACTCCAATACTCCCTGTGAGGAAGCCGGACGGGACATATAGGCTGGTGCAAGACCTGCGGGGGTTGAATGAAGTAGTCCAGGCTAGATACCCGGTGGTACCTAATCCCTACACGTTAATGAGTAAAATTCCCCCCGAACATGAATGGTTCAGCGTAATAGATCTGAAGGATGCTTTTTTGAGTTGCCCCCTTGACGAAGAAAGTCGGAACCTTTTTGCCTTTGAATGGGAGAATCCCTTCACAGGACGAAAGCGACAGTTAAGATGGACGGTCTTGCCGCAGGGATTCACGGAGTCACCCAATTTGTTTGGACAAATACTGGAGCAGATCTTAGAAGGATTTCAGTGTAACGCGGAAAATCAATTGCTCCAATATGTCGATGATCTCTTACTCTCAGGACCAAGAGAAGAGGAGGTACGAGCAGACACCGTTGCCCTGTTGAACTTCCTGGGGAAACAGGGTCTACGCGTCTCCAGGACAAAACTCTAGTTTGTGGAGCGAGAAGTAAGATATCTGGGCCATCAAGTCAGTAAGGGGCACCGCCGTATCACGCCAGAACGAATATCAGGAATTACGGGTATGCCAATACCCAGGACGAAGAAGGAAGTCAGACAATTCCTGGGACTAGTAGGGTATTGCCGGATATGGATTGAAAGTTACACCACTTTAGTAAAATTTTTGTACGACAAACTGGGACAAGAAGGACAAAAGGTGGACTGGTCAGATGAGGAGGAGCAGCGATTTAATATTATTAAAAATAAACTGATTCGAGCTCCGGTATTGGCTTTACCCACCCTGAAGGAACCGTTCCAGTTATATGTTAATAGCGCCGGCGGAATTGCCCAGGGTGTGCTCACTCAGCTGCGGGCAGGGAAACGTCAGCCGGTTGCATTTTTGTCAAAAATGTTAGACCCTGTGTCACGTGGATGGCCGACCTGTATCCAGGCAGTGGCAGCTACGGCAATGTTAGTAGAAGAGGCCCGAAAACTTACCTTTGGAGGAAGGATCACAGTATACTCCCCCACATTCGGTTAGTGCCATACTGGCTCAAAAGGCTCACCGCTGGTTAACAGACTCTCACATCCTGAAGTATGAGACAATTTTGATGACCGCGAACGATCTCAATTTTGCAAAAGATCTCAGTTGCAACCCAGCCCAGTTTCTGTACGGACGTCCTGCAGATGGGGAACAGGAGCATGATTGTGTGGAATTTGTGGACTTGCAGACCAAGAGCCGAGAGGACCTGCAAGAAGCCCTGCTGGGTGAGGGACAGGAACTGTATATCGACGGGTCCTCCCGGTGCATCAGTGGAGTACGATACAGTGGCTATGCTGTCATAGATGGTGCAACGAAACGGGCGATTGAGTCCGGACGACTGCCCGGGAAGTGGTCAGCCCAATCCTGTGAGTTGTACGCCCTCCAGAGGGCCCTGAAGTTGTTGGAAGGGAAAGTGGGAACCATATATACTGACTCAAAGTATGCATACGGAGTCGTTCATACTTTTGGGAAAATCTGGAAAGAGCGAGGATTGATAACTTCCCGGGGAAAAGAATTAGCTCACGAACAAATGATCAGCCTAACGTTGGAAGCCCTGGCGTTACCTGCGGAACTTGCAGTAGTCCATGTACCCGGTCACCAGAAGGGGTCGACACCGGAAGCGGTGGGAAACCGGCTGGCAGACGAGGAAGCCAAGCGGGCAGCGGTCGAAAAATCCGTCCAATTGTTAACGTTAATACCGTTGAGGGAAGGGCTCGCTAAACAACCCGTCTTCACCCAGGGGGAGATTGATAAAATGGATCAATTGGGTGCCCGGCTAGATACTAACGGGAAGTGGAGACAAGTACTGAACAAACAGATGGGAGACAAGTATTGAACAAACAGATCACCCGAGGTATTCTGCACCGATTACACCATCAGACCCACTGGGGGGTGCAAGCCATGTGTGATACAATCCTGAGAGACTATGTATGCAGGGGGATATACACATTAGCCCAACAAGAGGTAGTCGGATGCCCCACTTGCCGGCGTATTAATCAGAAGGCCATGCGTTCTATGCCAGCCGGTGGTCAGCCCCTCGCATTTAGGCCATTTCAGAGGATCCAAGTCGACTTTACAGAATTACCCCCAGTACAGAGATGGAATATCTGCTAGTAATAGTAGACCATTTCACTCACTGGGTAGAGGCTTTCCCAACTGCCAAAGACGATGCACCAACCGTGGCCCGACTGTTGTTAGAGAACATAATCCCGAGATATGGCATAATGGAATCTATCGACTCCGACTGCGGGACGCATTTTATTTCTAGGCTACACCATTTGATCTGTAATGCCCTGGGTATCCAATGGAAATTCCACGCACCCTGGCATCCTTAGAGTTCGGGTCGAGTTGAGAGAATGAATGGCACGCTCAAGACCCAATTGACTAAGCTGATGTTAGAAACTAAGTTACCCTGGCCAAAGTGCCTGCCCATTGCCCTATTGAGGATACGTACGGCACCTCGCCGAGATGTCGGGGTTTCCCCCTATGAAATGCTGTTCGGATTACCGTATTTGAGTAAGGTTGATGGATGTCCCACTCTACAAGGGGGGGATGTATTTATCCGAACCTATTTACTGGCCTTATCCCGTTCTTTTGCAGAACTCCGGAGGAAAGGTCTCCTGGCTCAGACTCCGCCGCTCGACTTCCTCCAGCATAAGGTGGAGCCCGGAGATTGGATACTTGTTAAGACCTGGAAGGCCGAAAAGCTCCAGCCGCGGTGGGAAGGACCGTTCCTGGTTCTATTAACAACTGAAGCAGCTGTTCGGACGAAAGAAAAAGGGTGGGTCCACGCATCAAGGATAAAGGGGCCCGTTCCGCCTGAAGAAGAAAGCACCTGGACATGCGAGCAAGGGGACAAGCCGTTGTCGGTAAAACTGAAAAGACAGCAATAATGAACTCTACTTGGACTGTATTGGTGGGGATATTGATCAGTTTACTCCTGTATGTGGGGGAGGGTGAGGGGAGATGTGACAAATGTCGAACTACAGTAAGACTTGGGATTCGAATCTATTCGGGATCATTTGTGTCCCATTCCTATGTGGACGATAGGTGTTACGATGTGAGTGCACGCCATGAATGTTTGGAGGATGGGAGACCCTATTATCAGGTATATAATAAAGGATACGGTGGCAAAATCCATGGATGCCCTATAAATGACCGCTGGGTGTGTATTAGCAAAACTGGGAGGTGGGACCTATCCTCCGTGTTGCTCAGGGAGCAGGTTGACAGAGTCAAGGAGACCAAGATACAGATCACTGATCGGGGGTTGGGGAAAGAGCAAGACCGTCAGGGAACGGTCGTGCTCCCTAAAGTGCCATCTGTATACGCAGAGGTAGAAGGAAAGATTGAACTCCCTGATGTTACACAAAACCTGTTTATTGATCTCACCTCTAGAATAGCCACTGTTTTAAATGTTAGCAATTGCTGGGTCTGTGGGGGGCCGCATATGTCGGAACAATGGCCGTGGACTGGTCAAAGCTTAGACATAGGGGAATTGCTGCAAACCACTTGGACTCATGACAACGACAGAAAAAGCCAGGGGTGGAGACTGACAAACAGCCCTGAGGGCCAGTTCTGTAATGAAGGCAAGGGGACCGTGAAGGTAGGGATTAGCCCCTGTCAGAATATATTGGATGCAACCACGCGAGTATGGTGGCCTGAGAATATTGCTTGGTACATTGCAAACCGAGATCATCAAAATTGCATTCGGTTACGTTCTGATTCCTCCTCTTACGAGCTAAGTGCGGACCCTTCCGATGGCATGAAAAGAGTGTGGAGCGGTGGTTGTCAGGGGAATCAATGCTGGAATAATCCTGTCCAGACTCTGCCACAGGGCGAACAATCCGAATACTGGAATTGCAGTGGTCCTGGTCCTTATGAGGGCGTCCCTGGGGTAAAGGAGTTGTGGGATGACGTTGTGAGGCAGGGAGGGCCTGCTCCAGATGGCCTATTTTGGATATGCGGTAATCAGGCATATTCCAAACTGCCCATGGGATGGGCTGGAGTATGCTTCCTGGGTCTAATAAGACCTGAATTCTTCCTATTACCCCGGGAGGAAGGCGATGATTTTGGAGTTAAACTCTTTGACTCCCTGCGTAGGTCGCCAAGGGATATCCAAGTCGGTGATTGGGGGGGATGAGTGGCCACCGGCCCGGATTATTGAATACTACGGGCCGGCTACGTGGGCACAGGATGGATCATGGGGATATCGTACTCCTATCTATATGCTAAATCGAATTATCAGGCTCCAAGCAGTCGTAGAGGTCATTACTAACCGGACTGCCCTGGCCATAGAGTTGTTGGCTCAGCAGCAAGATCAGATGAGGGCTGCTATATATCAAAACCGACTTGCCTTGGATTATCTGTTGGCCTCGGAGGGGGGTGTGCGCGGGAAATTTAACCTGACAAACTGCTGTCTAGAAATTGACGATAATGGTAAAGCGGTTTTGAAAATTTCCGATGAAATTCGGAGATTGGCCCATGTGCCAGTACAATCTTGGCGTCCACTTAGTGACATCGGATGGTGGGATGGTCTCCTAGGTGGTAGCTGGTGGTGCACGGCGTTGCTGGTGGTTGGGGGAGGCATGATTCTTCTTCTCGTATTACCCTGCCTAACTCCCTGTATTCAGTTTTTAATTCAGAAAAATATTTCCCGACTCCAGGCAGTGGTGGTTCCACAACATGGGACGCGGGAACTTAAAGTGATGTTGCTGCGAAAGACCAAGGATTTCCCGGGCCCTTGAGGGAGGGGGGGCTTATCTTGGTCAGGCACATCTTAAAGAAAGAAAAGGGTGGAATTGTGAGAGGTAATTTCGGTTTAAACTTTAAGATGTGCCTGAACCACAGACTGATCTATAATAAAAGACAAAACTTTTGTTTCTTATCTAGAACATTTTATATACTCAAAAGTAGAATAGTTTAAATTGTGCAGAATGCTGACAATTTGTGAGCAGAGTAAAAACAAACAGGCCCTTGATTGATGAAACCATTAACACAGGCAGGGAAGGATGAGTCCTTGACTGATAAGACTCCAGGATAGGGAAACGACTCGAGAGACATCTGTTACAGATTGCACAGACAGAGAAGAATAAGTCTTTGACTGATAAGACTACAGGGTGAGAAAAACAACAACTTTAGAGACTCTGGAGACATTTGTTGCAGACTTTGTGATAAGAATAATGATGTTTTTAAGAATGTGAACCTCATGGTTTGTAAGAGCCAAGGAGAGGAGGGACTTGTACTGTATATAATGGGAGACTTTGTAAGCCTCAGCGCGCCTTTTCTTCAAGGGTGCCCAACTCTGCAGACTTGACCTGTTAATAAAACTTTGTTTTCCTGAATTTGTCTAGAGCGATTATTGAGAAGCGATTTTCGTTTCTAACATAAACCATCCCCACAGACACTGACACCAATCTCCCCCTGTCTGATATAAATCAGCTCCACATTCTCTGACACCAATCTCCCCTTGTCTGATATAAACCAGCCACTCAGACACTGACAACAATCTCCCACTGTCTGATATAAACCAGCCCCACAGTCACTGACACCAATCTCCCACTGTCTGATATAAACCATCACCACAGATTCTGACACCAATCTCCCCCTGTCTGATATAAATCAGCCACACAACACTGACACCAATCTCCCGTTGTCTGATATAAACCAGCCGCTCAGGCACTGACAACAAACTCCCCCTGTCTGATATAACCCAGCCACACAGACACTGACACCAATCTCCCCCTGTCTGATATAAACCAGCCCCTCAGACACTGACACCAATCTCCCCTTGTCTGATATAAACCAGCCCGTCAGACACTGACACCAATCTACCCCTGTCTGATATAAACCAGCCCCACAGTCACTGACACCAATCACCCTTTGTCTGATATAAACCAGCCCCACAGTCACTGATACAAATATCCCCCTGTCTGATATAAATTTGCCCCACAGTCACTGACATCAATCTTCCCCTGTCTGATATAAACCAGCCCCACAGTCACTGACACCAATCACCCTTTGTCTGATATAAACCAGCCCCACAGTCACTGATACAAATATCCCCCTGTCTGATATAAATTTGCCCCACAGTCACTGACAACAATCTCCCCCTGTCTGATATAAACCAGACCCACAGTCACTGACACCAATCTCCCACTGTCTGATATAAACCAGACCCACAGTCACTGACACCAATCTCGCCCTGTCTGATATAAACGTGCCCCACAGTCACTGACACCAATCTCCCCCTGTCTGATATAAACGTGCCCCACAGACACTGACACCAATCTCCCCATGTCTGATATAAACGTGCCCCACAGACACTGAAACCAATCTCGCCCTGTCTGATATAAACCAGCCCCACAGACACTGAAACCAATCTCGCCCTGTCTGATATAAACCAGCCCCACAGACACTGACACCAATCTCACCCTGTCTGATATAAACCAGCCCCACAGTCACGAACACCAATCTCCCCCTGTCTGATATAAACCAGCACCAGAGTCACTGACACCAATCTCCCCCTGTCTGATATAAACCAGCACCTCAGACACTGACACCAATCTCCCCCAGTTTGACATAAACCAGCCCCACAGTCACTGACACCAATCTCGCCCTGTTTGATACAAACCAGCCCCACAGTCATTGACACCAATCTCCCCCTGTCTGATATAAACCAGCCCCTCTGACACTGACACCAATCTCCTCTTTTCTGATATAAACCAGCCCCTCAGACACTGACACCAATCTGCCCCTGTCTGATATAAACCAGCCCCACAGACACTGACACCAATCTCCCCTTGTCCGATATACACCAGCCCCTCAGACACTGACACCAATCTCGCCCTTTCTGATATAAACGTGCCCCACAGTCACTGACACCAATCTCCCCCTGTCTGATATAAACGTGCCCCACAGACACTGACACCAATCTCCCCATGTCTGATATAAACCAATCCCTCAGACACTGACACCAATCTCCCCCTGCCTGATATAAACCAGCCCCACAGACACTGACACCAATCTCCCCTTGTCGGATAGAAATCAGCCCCTCAGACACTGACACCAATCTACCCCTGTCTGATATAAACCTACCCTACAGTCACTGCCACCAATTTCCTGCTGTCTGATATAAACCAGCCCCACAGTCACTGACAACAATCTTCCCTTGTCTGATATAAACCAGCCCCACAGTCACTGCCACCAATTTCCTCCTGTCTGATATAAACCAACTCCACAGTCACTGAGACCAATCTTCCCCTGTCTGACATAAACCAGCCCCACAGTCACTGACAACAATCTCCCCCTGTCTGATATAAACCAGCCCCTCAGACACTAACAACAATCTCCCCCTGTCTGATATAAATCAGCCCCACAGACACTGACACCAATCACCCCTTGTCTGATATAAACCAGCCTCACCGTCACTGGCACCAATTTCGCCTGTCTGATATAAACCAACTCATAATTACTGACAACAATCTCCCCCTGTCTGATATAAACCAGACCCACAGTCACTGACACCAATCTCCCACTGTCTGATATAAACCAGACCCACAGTCACTGACACCAATCTCGCCCTGCTTAATATAAGCCAGCCCCACAGTCACTGACACCAATCTCCCCCTGTCTGATATAAATCAGCCCCACAGACACTGACACCAATCACCCCTTGTCTGATATAAACCAGCCTCACAGACACTGACACCAATCTCCCCCTGTCTGATATAAACCAGCCCCTCAGACACTGACACCAATCTCCCCTTGTCTGATATAAATCAGCCCCACAGACACTGACACCAATCTCCCCCTGTCTGATATAAACCAGCCCCACAGACACTGACACCAATCTCCCCTTGTCTGATGTAAATCAGCCCCTCAGACACTGACACCAATCTACCCCTGTCTGATATAAACCTGCCCTACAGACACTGACACCAATCTCCCCTTGTCTGATATAAATCAGCCCCACAGACACTGACACCAATCTCCCCCTGTCTGATATAAACCAGCCTCACAGACACTGACACCAATCTCCCCCTGTCTGATATAAACCAGCCCCACAGACACTGACACCAATCTCCCCCTGTCTGATATAAACCTGCCCCACAGTCACTGCCACCAATTTCCCCCGGTCTGATATAAACCAGCTCCACAGTCACTGACACCAATCACCCCCTGTCTGATATAAATGTGCCCCACAGTCACTGACACCAATCTCCCCCTGTCTGATATAAATCAGCCCCACAGACACTGACACCAATCTCCCCCTGTCTGATATAAACCAGCCCCACAGACACTGACACCAATCTCCCCTTGTCTGATATAAACCAGCCCCACAGACACTGACAACAATCTCCCCCTGTCTGATCTTAACCAGCCCCACAGTCACTGACACCAATTTCGCCTTGTCTGATATAAACCAGCCCAACACACACTGACCCCAATCTCCCCTTGTCTGATATAAACCAGCCCCACAGTCACTGACACCAATTTCGCCTTGTCTGATATAAACCAGCCCCACAGACACTGACACCAATCTCCCCTTGTCTGATATAAACCAGCCCCACAGTCACTGACACCAATATCCCCCTGTCTGATATAAACCAGCCCCACAGATACTGACACCAATCTCCCCATGTCTGATATAAACCAGCCCCTCAGATACTGACACCAATCTCCCCATGTCTGATATAAACCAGCCCCTCAGACACTGACACCAATCTCCCCTTGTCTGATATAAACCAGCCCCTCAGACACTGACACCAATCTACCCCTGTCTGATATAAACCTGCCCTACAGTCACTGACACCAATCTCCCCCTGTCTGATATAAACCAGCTTTACAGTGACTGACACCAATCACCTCCTATCTGATATAAATGTGCCCCACAGTCACTGACAACAATCTCCCCTTGTCTAATATAAACCAGCCCCACAGTCACTGCCACCAATTTCCTCCTGTCTGATATAAACCAGCTCCACAGTCACTGAGACCAATCTTCCCCTGTCTGATATAAACCAGCCCCACAGTCACTGACAACAATCTCCCCTTGTCTGATATAAACAAGCCCCACAGTCACTGACAACAATCTCCCCCTGTCTGATATAAACCAGCACCTCAGACACTGACAACAATCTCCCCCTGTCTGATATAAATCAGCCCCACAGACACTGACACCAATCACCTCTTGTCTGATATAAACCAGTCTCACCGTCACTGGCACCAATTTCCCCTGTCTGATATAAACCAACTCATAATTACTGACAACAATCTCCCCCTGTCTGATATAAACCAGACTCACAGTCACTGACACCAATCTCCCACTGTCTGATATAAACCAGACCCACAGTCACTGACACCAATCTCCCCCTGTCTGATATAAACCAGCCCCACAGACACTGACACCAATCTCCCCTTGTCTGATATAAACCAGCCCCTCAGACACTGACACCAATCTACCCCTGTCTGATATAAACCTGCCCTACAGACACTGACACCAATCTCCCCTTGTCTGATATAAATCAGCCCCACAGACACTGACACCAATCTCCCCTTGTCTGATATAAACCAGCCTCACAGACACTGACACCAATCTCCCCCTGTCTGATATAAACCAGCCCCACAGACACTGACACCAATCTCCCCCTGTCTGATATAAACCTGCCCCACAGTCACTGCCACCAATTTCCCCCTGTCTGATATAAACCAGCTCCACAGTCACTGACACCAATCACCCCCTGTCTGATATAAATGTGCCCCACAGTCACTGACACCAATCTCCCCCTGTCTGATATAAATCAGGCCCACAGACACTGACACCAATCTCCTCTTGTCTGATATAAACCAGCCCCACAGACACTGAAACCAATCTCCCCCTGTCTGATATAAACCAGCCCCTCTGACACTGACACCAATCTGCTCTTTTCTGATATAAACCAGCCCCTCAGACACTGACACCAATCTCCCCCTGTCTGATATAAACCGGCCCCACAGACACTGACACCAATTTCCCCTTGTCTGATATAAACCAGCCCCTCAGACACTGACAACAATCTCCCCCTGTCTGATATAAACCAGCCCCACAGTCACTGACACCAATTTCGCCTTGTCTGATATAAACCAGCCCCACAGACACTGACACCAATCTCCCCTTGTCTGATATAAACCAGCCCCACAGTCACTGACACCAATATCCCCCTGTCTGATATAAACCAGCCCCACAGACACTGACACCAATCTCCCCATGTCTGATATAAACCAGCCCCTCAGACACTGACACCAATCTCCCCTTGTCTGATATAAACCAGCCCCTCAGACACTGACACCAATCTCCCCCTGTCTGATATAAACCAGCACCACAGACACTGACACCAATCTCCCCTTGTCTGATATAAACCAGCCCCTCAGACACTGACACCAATCTACCCTTGTCTGATATAAACCTGCCCTACAGTCACTGACACCAATCTCCCCCTGTCCGATATAAACCAGCTTTACAGTGACTGACACCAATCACCCCCTGTCTGATATAAATGTGCCCCACAGTCACTGACACCAATCTTCCCCTGTCTGATTTAAAACAGGCCCACAGTCACTGACACCAATCACCCTTTGTCTGATATATACAAGCCCCACAGTCACTGATACAAATATAGCCCTGTCTGATATAAATCAGCCCCACAGTCACTGACATCAATCTCCCCCTGTATGATATAAACCAGCTCCACAGACACTGACGCCAATCTCCCCTTGTCTGATATAAACCAGCCTCACCGTCACTGGCACCAATTTCCCCTGTCTGATATAAACCAACCATAATTACTGACAACAATCTCCCCCTGTCTGATATAAATCAGCCCCACAGACTCTGACACCAATCTCCCCTTGTCTGATATAAACCAGCCCCATAGACACTGAAACCAATCTCCTCTTTTCTGATATAAACCAGCCCCTCAGACACTGACACCAATCTCCTCTTTTCTGATATAAACCAGCCCCTCAGACACTGACACCAATCTGCCCCTGTCTGATATAAACCAGCCCCACAGACACTGACACCAATCTCCCCTTGTCTGATATAAACCTGCCCCTCAGCCACTGACACCAATCTCCCCCTGTCTGATATAAACCTGCCCTACAGTCACTGACACCAATCTCCCCCTGTCTGATATAAACCAGCCCCACAGTCACTAACACCAATCTCCCCTTGTCTGATATAAACCAGCCCCACAGACACTGACACCAATTTCACCTTGTCTGATATAAACCAGCCCCACAGTCACTGACACCAATCTCCCCATGTCTGATATAAACCAGCCCCACAGACACTGACACCAATCTGCCCCTGTCTGATATAAACCAGCCCCTCAGACACTGACACCAATCTCCCCCTGTCTGATATAAACCAGACCCACAGTCACTGACACCAATCTCGCCCTGTTTGATATTAGCCAGCCCCACAGTCACTGACACCAAACTCCCCATGTCTGATATAAACCAGCCCCACAGACACTGACACCAATCTCCCCTTGTCTGATATAAACCAGCCTCACAGACACTGACACCAATCTCCCCCTGTCTGATATAAACCAGCCCCACAGACACTGAAACCAATGTCCCCTTGTCTGATATAAACCAGCCCTTCAGACACTGACACCAATCTACCCCTGTCTGATATAAATCTGCCCTCCAGTCACTGCCACCAATCACCCTTTGTCTGATATATACCAGCCCCACAGTCACTGATACAAGTATAGCCCTGTCTGATATAAATCAGCCCCACAGTCACTGACACCAATCTCCCCCTGTATGATATAAACAAGCTCCACAGACACTGACGCCAATCTCCCCTTGTCTGATATAAACCAGCCTCACCGTCACTGGCACCAATTTCCCCTGTCTGATATAAACCAACCATAATTACTGACAACAATCTCCCCCTGTCTGATATAAATCAGCCCCACAGACACTGACACCAATCTCCCCTTGTCTGATATAAACCAGCCCCACAGACACTGACACCAATCTCCCCTTGTCTGATATAAACCAGCCTCACAGACACTGACACCAATCTCCCCCTGTCTGATATAAACCAGTCCCACAGACACTGAAACCAATCTCCCCTTGTCTGATATAAACCAGCCCCTCAGACACTGACACCAATCTACCCCTGTCTGATATAAACCTGCCCTACAGTCACTGCCACCAATTTCCCCCTGTCTGGTATAAACCAGCTCCACAGTCACTGAAACCAATCACCCCCTGTCTGATATGAATGTGCCCCACAGTCACTAACACCAATCTTCCCCTGTCTGATATAAACCAGCCCCACAGTCACTGACACCAATCACCCTTTGTCTGATATAAACCAGCCCCACAGTCACTGACACCAATCTCTGCCTGTCTGATATAACCCAGCCCCACAACACTGACACCAATCTACCCTTGTCTGATATAAACCAGCCGCTCAGACACTGACAACAAACTCCCCCTGTCTGATTTAACCCAGCCCCAGAGACACTGACACCAATCTCCCCTTGTCTGATGTAAGCCAGCCCCTCAGTCCCTGACACCAATCACACCCAGTCTGATATAAACCTGCCCCACCGTCACTGAAACCAATCTACCCCTGTCTGATATAAACCAGCCCCACAGTCACTGACACCAATCTCCCCTTGTCTGATATAAACCAGGCCCACAGACACTGACACCAATCCCCCCCAGTTTGACATAAACCAGCCCCACAGTCACTGACACCAATCTCCCCCTGTCTGATACAAACCAGACCCACAGTCACTGACTCCAATCACCCCCTGTCTGATATAAACCAGCCCCACAGTCACTGACACCAATCTTCCCCTGTCTGATATAAACCAGCCCCACAGTCACTGACACCAATCACCCTTTGTCTGATATAAACCAGCCCCACAGTCACTGACACCAATCTCCCCCTGTCTGATATAAACCAGCACCACAGACACTGACACCAATCTCCCCCAGTTTGACATAAACCAGCCCCACAGTAACTGACACCAATCTCCCCCTGTCTGATACAAACCAGCCCCACAGTCACTGACACCAATCTCCCCCTGTCTGATATAAATCAGCCCCACAGACACTGACACCAATCTCCCCTTGTCTGATATAAACCAGCCCCACAGACACTGAAACCAATCTCCCCTTGTCTGATATAAACCAGCCCCTCTGACACTGACACCAATCTCCTCTTTTCTGATATAAACCAGCCCCTCAGACACTGACACCAATCTGCCCCTGTCTGATATAAACCAGCCCCACAGACACTGACACCAATCTCCCCTTGTCTGATATAAACCAGCCCCTCAGACACTGACACCAATCTCCCCCTGTCTGATATAAATCTGCCCTACAGTTACTGACACCAATTTCCCCCTGTCTGATATAAACCAGCCCCACAGTCACTGACACCAATCTCCCCCTGTCTGATATAAACCAGACCCACAGTCACTGACACCAATCTCGCCCTGTTTGATACAAACCAGCCCCACAGTCACTGACACCAATCTCCCCTTGTCTGATATAAATCAACCCCACAGACACTGACACCAATCTCCCCCTGTCTGATATAAACCAGCCCCTCAGACACTGACACCAATCTCCTCTTTTCTGATATAAACCAGCCCCTCAGACACTGACACCAATCTGCCCCTGTCTGATATAAACCAGCCCCACAGTCACTGACACCAATCTCCCCTTGTCTGATATAAACCAGGCCCACAGACACTGACACCAATCTCCCCCTGTCTGATATAAACCAGCCCCACAGTCACTGACACCAATTTCGCCTTGTGTGATATAAACCAGCCCCTCAGACACTGACACCAATCTCCCCTTGTCTGATATAAACCAGCCCCTCAGATACTGACACCAATCTCCCCCGTCTGAAATAATATTGCCCTACAGACACTGACACCAATCTCCCATGTCTGATATAAACCAGCCCCTCAGACACTGACACCAATCTCCCCCTGTCTGATATAAACCTGCCCTACAGTCACTGAAACCAATCCCCCCTAGTCTGATATAAACCAGCCCCACAGACACTGACACCAATCCCCCCTAGTCTGATATAAACCAGCCCCACAGACACTGACACCAATCTCCCCGTGTATGGTATAAACCATACCCACAGACACTGACACCAATCTCCCCCTGTCTGATATAAATCAGCTCCACAGACACTGACACCAATCTCCCCTTGTCTGAGATAAACCAGCCCAACAGACATTGACACCGAACTCCCCCTGTCTGGTATAAACCAGCCCCACAGTCACTGACACGAATCTCTGCCTGTCTGATATAAACCAGCCCCACAGACACTGACAACAATCTCCCCTTGTCTGATATAAACCAGACCCACAGTCACTGACAACAATCTCCCACTGTCTGATATAAACCATCACCACAGACACTGACACCAATCTCCCCCTGTCTGATAAAACGCAGCTCCACAGACACTGACACCAATCTCCCCTTGTCTGATATAAACCAACCCCACAGACACTGACACCAATCTCCCCTTGTCTGATATAAACCAGCCCCTCAGACACTGACAACAATCTCCCCCTGTCTGATATAAACCAGCCCCACAGACACTGACACCAATCTCCCCCTGTCTGATATAAACCAGCCCCTCAGACACTGACACCAATCTCCCCCTGTCTGATATAAACCTGCCCTTCCGGCACTGACACCAATTTCCCCCTGTCTGATAGAAACCACTCCACAGTCACTGACACCAATCTCCCCGTGTCTGATATAAACCAGCCCCACAGACACTGACACTAATCTCCCCCTGTCTGATATGAACCAGCCCCACAGTCACTGACACCAATCTCCTCCTGTCTGATATAAACCAGACCCACAGTCACTTACACCAATCTCCCTCTGTCGGATATAAACCAGCCCCACAGTCACTGACACCAATCTTCCCTTGTCTGATATAAACCAGCCCCACAGACACTGACACCAATCTCCCTCTGTCTGATATAAACCATCCCCACAGACACTGACACCAATCTCCCCCTGTCTGATATAAATCAGCCCCACATTCTCTGACACCAATCTCCCCTTGTCTGATATAAACCAGCCACTCAGACACTGACAACAATCTCCCCCTGTCTGATATAAACCAGCCCCACAGTCACTGACACCAATCTCCCACTGTTTGATATAAACCATCACCACAGATTCTGACACCAATCTCCCCCTGTCTGATATAACCCAGCTCCACAGACACTGACAACAATCTCCCCATGTCTGATATAAACCTGCCCCACAGTCACTGACACCAATCTCCCCCTGTCTGATATAAACCAGCCCCTCAGACACTGACAACAATCTCCCCCTGTCTGATATAAACCAGCCCCACAGTCACTGACACCAATCTCTGCCTGTCTGATTTAACCCAGCCCCACAACACTGACACCAATCTCCCCTTGTCTGATATAAACCAGCCGCTCAGACACTGACAACAAACTCCCCCTGTCTGATATAATCCAGCCCCTCAGACACTGACAACAATCTCCCCCTGTCTGATATTAACCAGCCCCTCAGACACTGACACCAATCACACCCTGTCTGATATAAACCTGCCCCACCGTCACTGAAACCAATCTCGCCCTGTCTGATATAAACCAGCCCCACAGTCACCGACACCAATCTCCCCCTGTCTGATATAAACCAGCCCCACAGTCACTGACATCAATTTCCCCCTGTCTGATATAAACCAGCCCCACACTCACTGACACCAATCACCCCTTGTCTGATATAAACCAGGCCCACGGACACTGACACCAATCTCCCCATGTCTGATATAAACCAGCCCCTCAGACACTGAGACCAATCACCCCCTGTCTGATATGAACCAGCCCCACACTCACTGACACCAATCACCCCTTGTCTGATATAAACCAGGCCCACAGACACTGACACCAATCTCCCCCTGTCTGATATAAACCAGCCCCTCAGTCACTGACACCAATCACCCACTGTCTGATATAAACGTGCCCCACAGTCACTGACACCAATCTTCCCCTGTCTGATTTCAACCAGCCCCACACTCACTGACACCAATCACCCCTTGTCTGATATAAACCAGCCCCTCAGTCACTGAGACCAATCACCCACTGTTTGATATAAACCAGCCCCACGGTCACTGACACCAATCTCCCCCTGTCTGATATAAACGTGCCCCACAGACACTGATACCAATTTCGCCTTGTCTGATATAAACCAGCCCCACAGACACTGACACCAATTTCGCCTGTCTGATATAAACCAGCCCCACAGATACTGACACCAATCTCCCCCTGTCTGATATAAACGTGCCCCACAGTCACTGACACCAATCTTCCCCTGTCTGATATAAACCAGCCCCACAATCACTGACAATAATCACCCTTTGTCTGATATAAACCAGCCCCACAGTCACTGACACCAATCTCCCCCTGTCTGATATAAACCAGACCCACAGTTACTGACACCAATCTTCCCCTGTCTGATATAAACCAGCCCCACAATCACTGACACCAATCACCCTTTGTCTGATATAAACCAGCCCCACAGTCACTGACACCAATTTCCCCCTGTCTGATATAAACCAGCCCCACCGTCACTGAAACCAATCTCGGCCTGTCTGATATAAACCAGCCCCACAGACACTGACACCAATCTCCCCCTGTTTGATATAAACCAGCCCCACAGTCACTCGACACCAATCTCCCCCTGTCTGATATAAACCAGCCCCACAGTCACTGACATCAATTTCCCCCTGTCTGATATAAACCAGCCCCACACTCACTGACACCAATCACCCCTTGTCTGATATAAACCAGGCCCACGGACACTGACACCAATCTCCCCCTGTCTGATATAAACCAGCCCCTCAGACACTGAGACCAATCACCCCCTGTCTGATATGAACCAGCCCCAAACTCACTGACACCAATCTCACCCCTTGTCTGATATAAACCAGGCCCACAGACACTGACAGCAATCTCCCCCTGTCTGATATAAACCAGCCCCTCAGTCACTGAGACCAATCACCCACTGTCTGATATAAACGTGCCCCACAGTCACTGACACCAATCTTCCCCTGTCTGATATAAACCAGCCCCACACTCACTGACGCCAATCACCCCTTGTCTGATATAAACCAGCCCCTCAGTCACTGAGACCAATCACCCACTGTTTGATAAAAACCAGCCCCACAGTCACTGACACCAATCTCCCCCTGTCTGATATAAACCAGCCCCACAGACACTGACACCAATTTCGCCTTGTCTGATATAAACCAGCCCCACAGACACTGACACCAATTTCGCCTTGTCTGATATAAACCAGCCCCACAGATACTGACACCAATCTACCCCTGTCTGATATAAACGTGCCCCACAGTCACTGACACCAATCTTCCCCTGTCTAATATAAACCAGCCCAACAATCACTGACACCAATCACCCTTTGTCTGATATAAACCAGCCCCACAGTCACTGACACCAATTTCCCCCTGTCTGATATAAACCAGCCCCTCAGACACTGACACCAATCTCCCCGTGTCTGATATAAACCAGCCCCTCAGACACTGACACCAATCTCCCCTTGTCTGATATAAACCAGCTCCACAGTCACTGAGACCAATCTACCCCTGTCTGATATAAACCAGCCCCACAGTCACTGACACTAATCTCCCCCTGTCTGATATAAACCAGCCCCACAGACACTGTCACCAATCTACCCCTGTCTGATATAAATCAGCCCCACAGACACTGTCACCAATCTATCCCTGTCTGATATAAACCAGCCCCACAGTCACTGACACCAATCTCCCCCTGTCTGATATAAACCTGCCCCACAGTCACTGACAACAATCTCCCCCTGTCTGATATAAACCAGCTCCACAGTCACTGAGACCAATCTACCCCTGTCTGATATAAACCAGCCCCACAGTCACTGACCGTCATCATCTCCCAGACCGTCCATAACCTCATCACCTCAGGGGACCTCCCATCCACCGCCTCCAACCTCATAGTCCCACAACCCCGAACCGCCCGTTTCTACCTCCTGCCCAAAATCCACAAACCTGACTGCCCCGGACGACCCATCGTCTCAGCCTGCTCCTGCCCAACCGAACTCATCTCGGCATACCTCGACACGGTCCTGTCCCCATTAGTCCAAGAACTCCCCACCTACGTTCGTGACACCACCCACGCCCTCCACCTCCTCCAGGATTTCTGCTTCCCCGGTCCCCAACGCCTCATCTTCACCATGGACATCCAGTCCCTGTACACCTCCATCCCCCATCACGAAGGACTCAAAGCACTCCGCTTCTTCCTTTCCCGCCGTACCACCCAGTACCCTTCCACCGACACCCTCCTTCGACTGACCGAACTGGTCCTCACCCTGAACAACTTTTCTTTCCAATCCTCCCACTTTCTCCAAACAAAAGGAGTAGCCATGGGCACCCGCATGGGCCCCAGCTATGCCTGCCTCTTCGTAGGGTATGTGGAACAATCCATCTTCCGCAACTACACTGGCCCCACCCCCCATCTTTTTCTTCGCTACATTGATGACTGTATCGGCGCTACCTCGGGCTCCCACGAGGAGGTTGAACAGTTCATCCACTACACCAACACCTTCCACCCCGACCTCAAATTCACCTGGACAGTCTCGGACTCCTCCCTCCCCTTCCTAGACCTTTCTGTTTCTATCTCAGGCGACCGAATCAACACGGACATCTACTACAAACCTACCGACTCCCACAGCTACCTGGACTACACCTCCTCCCATCCTGCCCCCTGTAAAAACGCCATCCCATTCTCCCAATTCCTTCGTCTCCGCCGCATCTCCTCCCAGGAGGACCAGTTCAAAATACGTACAACACAGATGGCCTCCTTCTTCAAGGACCGCAATTTTCCCCCCCGACGTGGTCGACGGTGCCCTCCACCGCATCTCCTCCACTTCCCGCTCCTCCGCCCTTGAGCCCCGCCCCTCCAACCGCCACCAGGACAGAACCCCACTGGTACTCACCTACCACCCCACCAATCTCCATGTACAGCGCATCATCCGCCGTCACTTCCGCCACCTCCAAACAGACCCCAGCACCAAGGATATATTTCCCTCCCCTCCCCTATCAGCTTTCCGTAGAGACCACTCCCTCCGCGACTCCCTTGTCAGATCCACACCCCCCACCGACCCAACCACCACTCCCGGCACCTTCCCTTGCAACCGCAGGAGGTGCAACACTTGCGCCCACACCTCCCCCCTCACTTCTCTCCAAGGCCCCAAGGGAAACTTCCATATCCGCCACAGATTCACCTGCACCTCCACCCACATCATCTACTGCATCCGCTGCAGCCGGTGTGGCCTTCTCTATATTGGGGAGACAGGCCGCCTACTTGCGGAGCGATTCAGGGAGCACCTCTGGGCCACCCGGACGAACCAACCCAACCAACCTGTGGCACAGCATTTCAACTCCCCCTCCCACTCCACCGAGGATATGCAGGTCATTGGACTCATCCACCGCCAAACCACAACAACCCGACGGTCGGAGGAGGAGCGTCTTATCTTCCGACTGGGAACCCTCCAACCGCAGGGGATGAACTTGGACTTCACCAGTTTCTTCATCCCCCCTCCCCCCACCTTGTCACAGCCGGATCCTTCCAGCCCGGCACCGCCTTCCTGACCTGCAGTCTTCTTCTTGACCTCTCCGCCTCCACCCTACTCCGACCTATCACCCTCACCTTGACCTCTTTCCACCTATCACATTTCCAACTCCCCTCCTCCAAGTCCCTCCTCCCTACCTTTTATCTTCTCCTGCTGAACACTCTCTGCTCATTCCTGAAGAAGGGCCTGTGCCCGAAACGTCGAATCTCCTGTTCCCTGGATGCTGCCTGACCTGCTGTGCTGTTCCAGCAATAAAGTTTCAACTTTGATCTCCAGCATCTGCAGACCTCACTTTCTCCACAGTCACTGACAACAATCTCCCCCTGTCTGATATAAACCAGCCCCTCAGACCCTGACAACAATCTCCCCCTGTCTGATATAAACCAGCCCCACAGTCACTGACACCAATCTCTGCCTGTCTGATATAACCCAGCCCCACAGACACTGACACCAATCTCCCCTTGTCTGATGTAAGCCAGCCCCTCAGACACTGACACCAATCACACCCTGTCTGATATAAACCTGCCCCACCATCACTGAAACCAATCTCGCCCTGTCTGATATAAACCAGCCCCACAGACACTGACACCAATCTCCCCCTGTCTGATATAAACCAGCCCCACAGACACTGACACCAATCTCCCCCTGTTTGATATAAACCAGCCCCACAGTCACTAACACCAATCTCCCCCTGTCTGATATAAACCAGCCCCACAGTCACTGACATCAATCTCCCCCTGTCTGATATAAACCAGCACCACAGACACTGACACCAATTTCCCTTGTCTGATGTAAGCCAGCCCCTCAGACACTGACACCAATCACACCCTGTCTGATATAAACCAGCTCCACCATCACTGAAACCAATCTCACCCTGTGTGATATAAACCAGCCCCACAGACACTGACACCAATCTCCCCCTGTTTGATATAAACCAGCCCCACAGTCACTAACACCAATCTCCCCCTGTCTGATATAAACCAGCCCCACAGTCACTGACATCAATCTCCCCATTTCTGATATAAACCAGCACCACAGACACTGACACCAATCTCCCCAGTTTGACATAAACCAGTCCCACAGTCAGTGACACCAATCACACCCTGTCTGATATAAACCAGCCCCACAGTCACTGACACCAATCTCCCCCTGTCTGACATAAACCAGCCCCACAGTCACTAACACCAATCTCCCCCTGTCTGATATAAACCAGCCCCACAGTCACTGACACCAATCTCCCCCTGTCTGATATAAACCAGCCCCACAGTCACTAACACCAATCTCCCCCTGTCTGATATAAACCAGCCCCACAGTCACTGACACCAATCTCCCCCTGTCTGATATAAACCAGCACCACAGACACTGACACCAATCTCCCCCAGTTTGACATAAACCAGCCCCACAGTCACTGACACCAATCTCCCCCTGTCTGATATAAATCAGCCCCACAGACACTGACACCAATCTCCCCCTGTCTGATATAAACCAGCCCCACAGACACTGACACCAATCTACCCCTGTCTGATATAAATCAGCCCCACAGTCACTGACACCAATCTCCCCTTGTCTGATATAAACCAGCCCCACAGACACTGACACCAATCTCCCCCAGTTTGACATAAACCAGCCCCACAGTCACTGACACCAATCTCCCCCTGTCTGATATAAATCAGCCCCACAGTCACTGACACCAATCTCCCCTTGTCGGATAGAAACCAGCTCCACAGTCACTGACACCAATCTCCCCCTGTTTGATATAAATCAGCCCCACAGTCACCTCCACCCACATCATCTACTGCATCCGCTGCAGCCGGTGTCGCCTCCTCTATATTGGGGAGACAGGCCACCTACTTGCGGAGCGATTCAGAGAGCACCTCTGGGCCACCCGGACGAACCAACCCAACCACCCTGTAGCACAGCATTTCAACTCCCCCTCCCACTCCACCGAGGATATGCAGGTCATTGGACTCATCCACCGCCAAACCACAACAACGCGACGGTCGGAGGAGGAGCGTCTTATCTTCCGACTGGGAACCCTCCAACCACAGGCAATGAACTTGGACTTCACCAGTTTCTTCATCCCCCCTCCCCCCACCTTGTCTCAGCCGAATCCCTCCAGCCCGGCACCGCCTTCCTGACCTGCAGTCTTCTTCTTGACCTCTCTGCCTCCATCCTACTCCGACCTATCACCCTCACCTTGACCTCTTTCCACCTATCACATTTCCAACGCCCCTCCTCCAAGTCCCTCCTCCCTACCTTTTATCTTCTCCTGCTGAACACTCTCTGCTCATTCCTGAAGAAGGGCCTGTGCCCGAAACGTCAAATCTCCTGTTCCCTGGATGCTGCCTGACCTGCTGTGCTGTTCCAGCAATAAAGTTTCAACCACAGTCACTGACAGCAATCTACCCCTCTCTGATATAAACCAGCCCCACAATCACTGACACCAATCTCTGCCTGTCTGATTTAACCCAGCCCCACAACACTGACACCAATCTCCCCTTGTCTGATATAAACCAGCCACTCAGACACTGACAACAAACTCCCCCTGTCTGATATAACCCAGCACCTCAGACACTGACACCAATCACACCCTGTCTGATATAAACCTGCCCCACCGTCACTGAAACCAATCTCGCCCTGTCTGATATAAACCAGCCCCACAGACACTGACACCAATCTCCCCCTGTTTGATATAAACCAGCCCCACAGTCACCGACACCAAATTCCCCCTGTCTGATATAAACGTGCCCCACAGTCACTGACACCAATCTTCCCCTGTCTGATTTCAACCAGCCCCACACTCACTGACACCAATCACCCCTTGTCTGATATAAACCAGCCCCACAGTCACTGACACCAATCTCCCCCTGTCTGATATAAACGTGCCCCACAGACATTGACACCAATTTCGCCTTGTCTGATATAAACCAGCCCCACAGACACTGACACCAATTTCGCCTTGTCTGATATAAACCAGCCCCACAGATACTGACACCAATCTCCCCCTGTCTGATATAAACGTGCCCCACAGTCACTGACACCAATCTTCCCCTGTCTGATATAAACCAGCCCCACAATCACTGACACCAATCACTCTTTGTCTGATATAAACCAGCCCCACAGTCACTGACACCAATCTCCCCCTGTCTGATATAAACCAGACCCACAGTCACTGACACCAATCTCCCCCTGTCTGATATAAACCAGCCCCTCAGACACTGACACCAATCTCCCCCTGTCTGATATAAACCAGCCCCACAGACACTGACACCAATCTCCCCTTGTCTGATATAAACCAGCCCCTCAGACACTGACACCAATCTCCCCCTGTCTGATATAAACCTGCCCCACAGTCACTGCCACCAATCTCCCCCTGTCTGATATAAACCAGCTCCACAGTCACTGAGACCAATCACCCCCTGTCTGATATAAACCAGCCCCACAGTCACTGACAACAATCTCCCCCTGTCTGATATAAACCAGCCCCACAGACACTGACAACAATCTCCCCCTGTCTGATATAAACCAGCCCCTCAGACACTGACAACAATCTCCCCCTGTCTGATATAAACCAGCCCCACAGTCACTGACACCAATCTCTGCCTGTCTGACATAACCCAGCCCCACAACACTGACACCAATCTCCCCTTGTCTGATATAAACCAGCCGCTCAGACACTGACAACAATCTCCCCCTGTCTGATATAACCCAGCCCCACAGGCACTGACACCCATCTCCCCTTGTCTGATGTAAGCCAGCCCCTCAGACACTGACACCAATCACACCCTGTCTGATATAAACCTGCCCCACCATCACTGAAACCAATCTCGCCCTGTCTGATATAAACCAGCCCCACAGACACTGACACCAATCTCCCCCTGTCTGATATAAACCAGCCCCACAGACACTGACACCAATCTCCCCCTGTTTGATATAAACCAGCCCCACAGTCACTAACACCAATCTCCCCCTGTCTGATATAAACCAGCCCCACAGTCACTGACATCAATCTCCCCCTGTCTGATATAAACCAGCACCACAGACACTGACAACAATCTCCCCCAGTTTGACATAAACCAGCCCCACAGTCACTGACACCAATCTTCCCCTGTCTGATATAAACCAGACCCACAGTCACTGACACCAATCTCCCCCTGTCTGATATAAACCAGCTCCACCATCACTGAAACCAATCTCGCCCTGTCTGATATAAACCAGCCCCACAGACACTGACACCAATCTCCCCCTGTTTGATATAAACCAGCCCCACAGTCACTAACACCAATCTCCCCCTGTCTGATATAAACCAGCCCAACAGTCACTGACATCAATCTCCCCCTGTCTGATATAAACCAGCACCACAGACACTGAGACCAATCTCCCCCAGTTTGACATAAACCAGTCCCACAGTCACTGACACCAATCACACCCTGTCTGATATAAACCAGCTCCACAGTCACTGACACCAATCTCCCCCTGTCTGATATAAACCAGCCCCACAGTCACTAACACCAATCTCCCCCTGTCTGATATAAACCAGCCCCACAGTCACTGACACCAATCTCCCCCTGTCTGATATAAACCAGCCCCACAGTCACTAACACCAATCTCCCCCTGTCTGATATAAACCAGCACCACAGACACTGACACCAATCTCCCCCAGTTTGACATAAACCAGCCCCACAGTCACTGACACCAATCTCCCCCTGTCTGACATAAACCAGCCCCACAGTCACTAACACCAATCTCCCCCTGTCTGATATAAACCAGCCCCACAGTCACTGACACCAATCTCCCCCTGTCTGATATAAACCAGCCCCACAGTCACTAACACCAATCTCCCCCTGTCTGACATAAACCAGCCCCACAGTCACTGACACCAATCTCCCCCTGTCTGATATAAACCAGCCCCACAGTCACTGACACCAATCTACCCCTGTCTGATATAAATCTGCCCCACAGACACTGACACCAATCTCCCCCTGTCTGATATAAACCAGACTCACAGTCACTGACACCAATCTACCCCTGTCTGATATAAATCAGCCCCACAGACACTGACAGCAATCTCCCCTTGTCGAATATAAACCAGCTCCACAGTCACTGACACCAATCTCCCCTTGTCGGATAGAAACCAGCTCCACAGTCACTGACACCAATCTCCCCCTGTTTGATATAAAGCAGCCCCACAGTTACCTCCACCCACATCATCTACTGCATCCGCTGCAGCCGGTGTGGCCTCCTCTATATTGGGGAGACAGGCCACCTACTTGCGGAGCGATTCAGAGAGCACCTCTGGGCCACCCGGACGAACCAACCCAACCACCCTGTCGCACAGCATTTCAACTCCCCCTCCCACTCCACCGAGGATATGCAGGTCATTGGACTCATCCACCGCCAAACCACAACAACGCGACGGTCGGAGGAGGAGCGTCTTATCTTCCGACTGGGAACCCTCCAACCACAGGCAATGAACTTGGACTTCACCAGTTTCTTCATCCCCCCTCCCCCCACCTTGTCTCAGCCGAATCTCTCCAGCCCGGCACCGCCTTCCTGACCCGCAGTCTTCTTCTTGACCTCTCCGCCTCCATCCTACTCCGACCTATCACCCTCACCTTGACCTCTTTCCACCTATCACATTTCCAAGGCCCCTCCTCCCCAAGTCCCTCCTCCCTACCTTTTATCTTCTCCTGCTGAACACTCTCTGCTCATTCCTGAAGAAGGGCCTGTGCCCGAAACGTCGAATCTCCTGTTCCCTGGATGCTGCCTGACCTGCTGTGCTGTTCCAGCAATAAAGTTTCAACCACAGATACTGACACCAATCTCCCCATGTCTGATATAAACCAGCCCCTCAGACACTGACACCAATCCCCCCTTGTCTGATATAAACCAGCCCCTCAGACACTGACACCAATCTCCCCCTGTCTGATATAAACCTGCCCCACAGACACTGACACCAATCTCCCCCTGTCTGATATAAACCAGCTCCACAGTCACTGCCACCAATCTCCCCCTGTCTGATATAAACCAGCCTCACAGTCACTGACGCCAATCTTCCCCTGTCTGACATAAACGTGCCCCACAGTCACTGACACCAATCTTCCCCTGTCTGATATAAACGTGCCCCACAGTCACTGACACCAATCTTCCCCTGTCTGATATAAACCTCCCCCACAATCACTGACACCAATCACCCTTTGTCTGATATAAACCAGCCCCACAGACACTGACACTAATCTCCCCCTGTCTGATATAAACCAGACCCACAGTCACTGACACCAATCTCCCCTTGTCTGATATAAACCAGCCCCTCAGACACTGACACCAATCTCACCCTGTCTGATATAAACCAGCCCCACAGTCTCTGACACCAATCTCCCCTTGTCTGATATAAACCAGCCCCACAGTCACTGACACCAATCTTCCCCTGTCTGATATAAACCAGCCCCACGGTCACTGACACCAATCCCTGCCTGTCTGATATAAACCAGCCCCACAGACACTGACACCAATCTCCCCCGTCTGATATAAACCAGCCCCACGGTCACTGTCACCAATCTCCCTCTGTCTGATAAAAACCAAACCCACAGTCACTGACACCAATCCCTGCCTGTCTGATATAAACCAGCCCAACAGACACTGACACCAATCTCCCCCTGTCTGATATAAACCAAACCCACAGTCACTGACACCAATCTCTGCCTGTCTGATATAACCTAGACCCACTGTCAGTGACGTCAATCTACTCCTTTCTGATATAAACCAGCCCCACTGTCACTGACACCAATCTCCCCCTGTCTGATATAGACCAACCCACAGTCCATGACACCAATCTCCCCCTGTCTGATATAAACCAGCCCCACAGAGACAGACACCAATCTTCCCCTGACTGATATAAACTAAACCAAAGTGATTGACACCAATATCCCCCTGTCTGATATAAATTAGCCCCACAGTCACTGACACCAATCTCCCCCTGTATGATATAAACCAGCTCCACAGACACTGACGCCAATCTCCCCTTGTCTGATATAAACCAGCCCCACAGACAATGACAACAATCTCCCCCTGTCTGATATAAACCAAACCACAGTCACTGACACCAATCTCCCCCTGTCTGATATAAACATGACCAACAGACAATGACAACAATCTCCCCTTGTCTGATATAAACCAGACCCACAGTCACTGACACCAATCCCCTCCTGTCTGACATAAACCTGACCCACACTCACTGACACCATTCCCTTCCTGTCTGACATAATCCAACCCCACAGTCACTGACACCAATCTCCCCCTGTCTGATTTAAACCAGCCCCACAGTCACTGACACCAATCTCCCCCTGTCTGATTTAAACCCGCCCCACAGTCACTGACACCAATCTCCCCTTGTCTGATATAAACCAGCCCTCAGTCACTGACACTAATCTCGTCGGGTCTGGCATAAACTTTGATTCCCATTCTTCCTGGTAGGAAAGTAGGGCCATGTGTGCAATGTTCAAGTCAGTAAGAATTGTCAGCAATGATTCATCAACTTTCTTTTTGGAGATTTTAATGCCGGGGAACTTTTCAGATATCAAATTTCAGTTCTTTTCCCAGGGAGCAAGTCCCATTTGAAGCAGAAATTCAATGTTAGTTGCACACTAATTGTCTGTGATATTTTTCTGAATTTGACAGACTGATCACAGAGAGCTGGTTTTAAAGGGTCGCTATACCCTGAAGAAAGCTGTCAGCTACGATGACAAGAATCTTCAACTCTACTCTAGTGATAAGGAAGTAACTTCAGCAGAAACAAGCCCTAACTGTCAGGCCGAACTTGATTCAATGCTTGATGTCACAAGCAACAGGAGTAATGGAATATTCCAACCTCTGCAGTCACTTGTAGACTTGTTGGTGTGGGAGCTGACTACATCCACTTGCACTGGTTGAACAGGTCACTCCCAGGTGTGAATCTGCTGGTGTGTCGGAAGTTGGATGAAGTTGTGAATCCTTCCTCTCACACAGGGCAGGCGAATGGCCACGACACAGCTCCGAACGTGGAACTCTCCAAATGTTGAAGATGCTGTTATGAAGTTGAAGGTGTATACTGTACCTTTAAGGGAGAGTGAAGGATGTTTTGGCAGTGAGAGCAACTGTCGTGTGACTTGACTATGACTTGAAAATATGTAACATTTGGTTGTAAACTAGATACCTCTATAGTTTGACCACCATTTGAATTCAACCAATCCATTTAAATTATGCCCCAGTAAACTAAAACCCAATGGAATGTGAATATTACCATTTTGACAACTTAGAACCAGTGAGATGATCCGATATTTGGGGTATCAAAGGTCAGCATTTTGAGAGTTAGCTAGAGAGAGAGAGAGAGAGAGAGACTGCCATCCAAAACACTCTCGATCAAAGGTACTTTTTTTACCCTTGCAGCAGAAGTCTAAAGCCGACCCAGGGAGATCTACAAACAGGAAGACCGACACCGGAGACGGCAGCCGCTGTCTGGCTTTGAAACTTAATATGCTGCACATTTTAATCGGGGTTTATTGGATCAGTATATTGTTATAGAGTTGGACATAGAAAGGAGATCTTTAAGAGAAAAGTGGTTCAGAGTTGTAAATAGTTATTGTTTACATAGAACATAGAAAAGTACAGTACAGAACAGGCACTTTGGCCCACGATGTTGTGCCAAGGATGAATCCTAATGTAAAATAAAATAACTTAACCTACACACCCCTCACTTCACTGCTATCCATCTGCATGTCCAGTAGTCGCTTAATTGTCCCCAATGACTCTGCTTCCACCACCACCGCTGGCAACAGCATTCCATGCGTTCACAACTCTCTGCGTAAAGAAACTACCTCTGACGAACCGTTTAACCTTTCTCCTAATAACTTAAAACTATGACTCCTCGTGCCAGTCAATCCTGCCCTGGGGAAAGGTCACTGGCTATTGACTCTCATTACCTTGTATACCTCGATCAGGTCTCCTCTCTTCCTCCTTCTCTCCAGAGAGAAAAGTCTGAGTTTCGTCAATCTCTCTTCATAAGGCAAGCCCTCCAGTCCAGGCAGCCCTGGTAAACATTCTTTGCACCCTGTCCAAAGCCTCTGTATCTTTCCTGTAGTCGGGCATCCAGAACCGGACACAATATTCCAAGTGTGGTCTCACCAGGGGATTGTAGAGCTGCAGCGAAACCTCTCGGCTCTTAAACTTGATTCCCCTGTTAATGAAAGCCAAAACACCATATGCTTTCTTAACAACCCTATCCACTTGGGTGGCATATTTGTAGGAACTATGTACTTGAACACCAAGATCCCTCTGTTCCTCCACACTGCCAAGATCCGGTCTTTAATCCTGTATTCAGCATTCTAGTTCGACCTTTCAAATTGCATCATTTCACATTTATCCAGGTTTAATTCCATCTGCCATTTTTCAGCCCAGCTCTGCATCCTGTCTATGTTGTGCTGCAGCCCTCGATACTATCAACAGAACCTCCAACCTATGTGCCATCTGCAAATTTACTAACCCACCCCTCAATCTCCTCATCCAAGTCATTTATAAAAACTACAAAGAGCAGAGTCCCAAGATCAGAGCCCTGTGGGACCCCACTCAAGACTGACCTCCAGGCAGAACTTGCCATCTACAACCACTCTCTGCCTTCTGTCAGCTAGCCAATTCTGAATCTAAATAGCCAAATCTTCCAAAACCCATACCTCCTGACTTTATGGATGAGCCTACCATGGGGAACCTTATCGAATGCCTTGCTGAAGTCCTTATACATCACATCCACCAGCTCGACCTTCATCGATCTGTCCTGTCACTTCCTCATAGAACTCAATAAGATTTATGAGGGATGACCTGCCCCTCACAAAGCCATGCTGACTGCCTTTAATCACGCTATGTTTTTCCAAATAGTCATAAATTCTATCCCTCAGAATTCTGTCCAAAACCTTGCTGACCACAGACGGAAGACTGGCTGGTCTGTAATTGCCTGGGATTTCCCTACTCCCCTTCTTGAAAAGAGGAACAACATTCGCCTCCTAGCAATCCTCCGGTACGACTCCCGTGGGGAGTGAGGATGCAAAGATCTTCACCAGTGGCTTAGCAACCTCCTTTCTTGCTTCCGGAGTAGCCTGGGATAAATCAGGTCTGATCATGGGGACTTATCAATCTTAATGTTTGCCAAAATTTCCAGCTCATCAACCTCATCAATCCTGATCTGTTCCAGCCTGTATCCCAGCTCCTCAAAGTTCTCATTCACAACAAGCTCCCTCCCCTTAGTGAAAACCAAAGCAAAAAACCTCATTGAGGGCTTCCCCTATCTGCTCAGACTCCACGCACAAGTTCCCTACGCTATCCCTGATTGGCCCGACCTTCTCCCTGATCATTCTCTATTCCTCACGTTTGTGTAAAATGCCTTTGGATTCTCCCTAATCCTTCTTGCCATGCCCTTTTCATGCCCCCTCCTGGCTCTCCTCAGTCCATTACTGAGCTCCTTTCTAGCAAGCCTGTAATCCTCTAAAGCTGTGCTAGATCCTTGCCTCCTCCACCTTACGTAAGCTGCCTTCTTCCCTTTAAGGAGAAGCTCCTCTGTTCTCGTTACCCCTTCTTCCCCGTCTCAGAGGGACATATTTGTGCATCACTCGCAACAACTGCCCCACATGTCTGCTGTGCCCTTTCTATGGCACAATTGCTCCCAGTCTGTACGCCCCAACTCCTGTCTGATCGCGTCATAATTTCATTTTCCCCAGTTAAAACATTCACTTTTTAAAATGTTTAATGTTCACTTTTAGGGTTAAAGAATAAAATTGATAAGTTTCTTTAAATAGTGGTATTTGGGAGTCCTCTGTCCCTTTACCAGATTACGAGGCAAGGTGAGTTTTTCTGCGTTTGGTTTAAATTGCAGAAGGGCTCTCGGATCTTTTTTCTGTGCTGTCGATCTCTGTAACTCCATGCTGTCCAGGTCCTGTCTGCTGTGGATGGTGCAAAGCTTTTCCGAGGCTGTGCATCTGGTTGGAACACTCCTGCTTCCAAGTTCAAACACCGATAGCATTCAGTTCCTGATTCATTGTGCTGGATCAGATTTGGACTGTTTTTGGTTTGGTTTGAGTTTCCTTTCTCTGGCTCTCTCCTGATCCCCTGGAAAAGAAGTTTATAAAAGTGATCACTGTCAGGACAGGAGAGAGGTTCAGACAATTTCCAGTATTGGTAAATTATTTGTCCCTGTCATGTTCCACCCCCACCCCCCACCCCGAGCTGTGAATGCCTGTCACCCACCCCCCAGAGCTGTGAATGCCTGTCCCCCCCACCCCCAGAGCTGTGAATGCCTGTCCCCCTCCCCCCAGAGCTGTGAATGCCTGTCCCCCCCACCCCCAGAGCTGTGAATGCCTGTCTCCGCCCCCAGAGCTGTGAATGCCTGTCCACCCCCACTCCCAGAGCTGTGAATACCTGTCCCCCCTCCCCCGAGCTGTGAATGCCTGCCCCCCCTCCCCCGAGCTGTGAATGCCTGTCCCCCCCCCCACCCGCAGAGCTGGGAATGTCAGCACCCCCCAACCCCAGAGCTGTGAATGCCTGTCCCCCCCAGAGCTGTGAATGCCTGACCCCCACCCCCAGAGCTGTGAATGCCTGTCCCCCCTCCCCCAGAGCTGTGAATGCCTGTTCCCCCTCCCCCAGAGCTGTGAATGCCTGTCCCCCCACCCCAGAGCTGTGAATGTCTGTCCCCCCCCCACCCGCAGAGCTGGGAATGTCAGCACCCCCCAACCCCAGAGCTGTGAATGCCTGTCCCCCCCAGAGCTGTGAATGCCTGACCCCCACCCCCAGAGCTGTGAATGCCTGTTCCCCCCTCCCCCAGAGCTGTGAATGCCTGTCCAGCCCCACCCCCAGAGCTGTGAATACCTGTCCCCCCTCCCCCGAGCTGTGAATGCCTGCCCCCCCTCCCCCGAGCTGTGAATGCCTGTCCCCCCCACCCCACCCGCAGAGCTGGGAATGTCAGCACCCCCCAACCCCAGAGCTGTGAATGCCTGTCCCCCCCAGAGCTGTGAATGCCTGACCCCCACCCCCAGAGCTGTGAATGCCTGTCCCCCCTCCCCCAGAGCTGTGAATGCCTGTTCCCCCTCCCCCAGAGCTGTGAATGCCTGTCACCCCACCCCAGAGCTGTGAATGTCTGTCCCCCCCACCCCCAGAGCTGTGAATATCTGTTCCCCCCTCCCCCAGAGCTGTGAATGCCTGCCCACCTACCCCCAGAGCTGTGAATGCCTGACACCCCCACCCCCAGAGCTGTGAATGTCTGTCCCCCCCACCCCCAGAGCTGTGAATATCTGTCCCCTCCACCCCCAGAGCTGTGAATGCCTGTCCTCCCACCCCCAGAGCTGTGAATGCCTGTACCCCCACCCCTAGAGCGGTGAATGCCTGTCCCCCCTCCCCCAGAGCTGTGAATGCCTGTCCCCCTTCATCCAGAGCTGTGAATGCCTGTCCCCCCTCCCCCAGAGCTGTGATTCTCTGTCCTCCCTCCCCGAGAGCTGTGAATGCCTGTCCCCCACCTCCCCCAGAGCTGTGAATGCCTGTCCCCCCAGAGCTGTGATTCTCTGTCCTCCCTCCCCGAGAGCTGTGAATGCCTGTTCCCCCCCCAGAGCTGTGAATGCCTGTACCCCCCCAGAGCTGTGAATGCCTGTCACCCCCCAGAGCTGTGAATGCCTGTACCCCCCTCCCCCAGAGCTGTGAATGCCTGCCCCCCCTCCCCCAGAGCTGTGAATGCCTGTCTCCCCCCCGAGCTGTGAATGCCTGTCCATCCCCTCCCCCAAAGTTGTGAATGCCTGTCCCCCCCTCCCCCAGAGCTGTGAATGCCTGTCCCCCACCTCCCCCAGAGCTGTGAATGCCTGTCCCCTCAGAGCTGTGATTCTCTGTCCTCCCTCCCCGAGAGCTGTGAATGCCTGTTCCCCCCCCAGAGCTGTGAATGCCTGTACCCCCCCAGAGCTGTGAATGCCTGTCACCCCCCAGATCTGTGAATGCCTGTAACACCCTCCCCCAGAGCTGTGAATGCCTGTCCCCCCCTCCCCCAGAGCTGTGAATGCCGGTTCCCACCCCAGAGCTGTAAATGCCTGTTCCCCCCCGAGCTGTGAATGCCTGTCCCCCACCTCCCCCAGAGCTGTGAATGCCTGTCCCCCCAGAGCTGTGATTCTCTGTCCTCCCTCCCCGAGAGCTGTGAATGCCTGTTCCCCCCCAAGAGCTGTGAATGCCTGTACCCCCCCAGAGCTGTGAATGCCTGTCACCCCCCAGATCTGTGAATGCCTGTAACCCCCTCCCCCAGAGCTGTGAATGCCTGTCCCCCCCTCCCCCAGAGCTGTGAATGACTGACCCCCCCGAGCTGTGAATGCCTGTCCACCCTCCCCAGAGCTGTGAATCACTGACCCCCCTACCCCAGAGCTGTGATTCTCTGTCCTCCCTCCCCGAGGGCTGTGAATGCCTGTCCCCCACCTCCCCCAGAGCTGTGAATGCCTGTCCCCCCAGAGCTGTGATTCTCTGTCCTCGCCTCCCCGAGAGCTGTGAATGCCTGTTCCCCCCCCAGAACTGTGAATGCCTGTACCCCCCCAGAGCTGTGAATGCCTGTCACCCCCCAGAGCTGTGAATGCCTGTACCCCCTCCCCCAGAGCTGTGAATGCCTGTACCCCCCCACCGCTAGAGCTGTGAATGCCTGTCCTCCCTCCCCCAGAGCTGTGAATGCCTGTCCCCCCTCCCCCAGAGCTCTGAATGCCTGTTCCCACCCCAGTGCTGTAAATGCCTGATCCACCCCACTGAGCTGTGAATGCCTGTCCCCCCCTCCCCCAGAGCTGTAAATGCCTGTACCCCCCTCCCCCAGAGCTGTGAATGCCTGCCCCCCTCCCCCAGAGCTGTGAATGCCTGTACCCCCCCACCGCTAGAGCTGTGAATGCCTGTCCTCCCTCCCCCAGAGCTGTGAATGTCTGTCCCCCCTCCCCCAGAGCTGTGAATGCCTGTCCTCCCTCCCCCAGAGCTGTGAATGCCTGTCCCCCACCTCCCCGAGAGCTGTGAATGCCTGCCCCCCCCCAGAGCTGTGAATGCCTGTCCCCCCTCCCCCAGAGCTGTGAATACCTGTACCCCCCCAGAGCTGTGAATGCCTGTACTCCCCCAGAGCTGTGAATGCCTGTACCCCCCAGAGCTGTGAATGCCTGTACCCCCCCCCAGAGCTCTGAATGCCGGTTCCCACCCCAGAGCTGTAAAAGCCTGTTCCCCCCCCAGAGCGGCGAATGCCTGTCCATCCCCTCACCTGAGCTGTGAATGCCTGCTCCCCCTCCCCCAGAGCTGTGAATGCTTGTCCCCCCCTCCCCCAGAGCTGTAAATGCCTGTTCCCCCCCAGAGCTGTGAATGCCTATTCCCCCCCAGAGCTGTGAATGCCTGCCCCCCTCCCCCAGAGCTGTAAATGCCTGTCCCCCCTCCCCCAGAGCTGTGAATGCCTGCCCCCCTCCCCCAGAGCAGTGAATGCCTGTACCCCCCCCACCGCTAGAGCTGTGAATGACTGTCCCCCCTCCCCCAGAGATGTGATTGCCTGTCCCCCCTCCCCCAGAGCTGTGAATGCCTGTGCCCCCTCCCACAGAGCTGTGAATGCCTGTCACCCACCTCCCCCAGAGCTGTGAATGCCTGCCCCCCCAAGAGCTGTGAATGCCTGTCCCCCCCTCCCCCAGAGCTGTGAATGCCTGTTCCCCCCCAGAGCTGTGAATGCCTGTACCCCTGCAGAGCTGTGAATGCCTGTACCCCCCCAGAGCTGTGAATGCCTGTACCCCCCCCAGAGCTGTGAATGCCTGTCACCCCCCAGAGCTGTGAATGCCGGACCCCCCTCCCCCAGAGCTCTAAATGCCTGTTCCCCCCCAGAGCTGCGAATGCCTGTCCATCCCCTCCCCCAGAGCTGTGAATGCCTGCCCCCCACCCCCCCCCAGAGCTCTGAATGCCTGGTCCCACCCCAGTGCTGTAAATGCCTGTTCCCCCCCCAGAGCTGTGAATGCCTGTCCCCCCTCCCCCAGAGCTGTAAATGCCTGTTCCCCCCTCCCCCAGAGCTGTGAATGCCTGTCCCCACACCCCCAGATCTGTGAATGCCTGTTCCCCCCCCCAGAGCTGTGAATGCCTGTCACCCCCACCCCCAGTGCTGTGAATGCCTGTCCCCCCTCCCCCAGAGCTGTGAATGCCTGTCCCCCCCACCCCTAGAGCTGTGAATGCCTGCCCCCCTCCCCCAGTGCTGTGAATGCCTGTAACCCCCCACCGCTAGAGCTGTGAATGCCTGTCCCCCTACCCCCAGAGCTGTGAATACCTGTCCGCGCCCCCAGAGCTGTGAATGCCTATCCACACCCACCCCCAGAGCTGTGAATACCTGTCCCCCCTCCCCCAGAGCTGTGAATGCCTGACAGCCCCAACCCCAGAGCTGTGAATGTCTGTCTCCCCCACCCCCAGAGCTGTGAATGACTGTCCTCCCCCAGAGCTGTGAATGCCTGTCCTCCCACCGCCAGAGCTGTGAATGCCTGTCCCCCCACCCCCAGAGCTGTAAATGACTGTCCCCCCCCCGCAGAGCTGTGAATGCCTGTCCACCCCCTCCTCCAGAGCTGTGAATGCCTGTCCTCCCCCAGAGCTGTGAATGCCTGTCCTCCCACCCCCAGAGCTGTGAATGCCTGTCCCCCCACCCCTAGAGCGGTGAATGCCTGTCCCCCCTCCCCCAGAGCTGTGAATGCCTGCCCCCCCCAGAGCTGTGAATGCCTGTCCCCCCCCCCCGAGCTGTGAATGCCTGTTCCCCCCCCCAGAGCTATGAATGCCTGTTCCCACCCCAGAGCTGTAAATGACTGTCCCCCCCCCCCGCAGAGCTGTGAATGCCTGTCCACCCCCTCCTCCAGAGCTGTGAATGCCTGTCCTCCCCCAGAGCTGTGAATGCCTGCCCCCCCACCCCCAGAACTGTGAATGCCTGTCCCCCCACACCCCCAGAGCTGTGAATGCTTGTCCCCCACCTCCCCCAGAGCTGTGAATGCCTGTCCCCCTCCCCCAGAGCTGTGAATACCTGTCACCCCTCCCCCAAAGCTGTGAATGCCTGTCCCCCCCACCCCCAGAGCTGTGAATGCCTATCCACCCACCCAGAGCTGTGAATGCCTTTCCCCCCCGCCCCCAGAGCTGTGAATACCTGCCCCCCTCCCCAGAGCTGTGAATGCCTGTCCCCCTCCCCCAGAGCTGTGAATGCCTGTCCCCCTCCCCCAGAGCTGTGAATGCCTGTCCCCCCACCCTCAGAGCTGTGAAAGCCTATCCCCCAACTCCCCCAGAGCTGTGAATACCTGCCCCCCTCCCCAGAGCTGTGAATGCCTGTCCCCCCACCCCTACAGTGGTGAATGCCTGTCCCCCTCCCCCACAGCTGTGAATGCCTGTCCCCCCCACCCCTAGAGCTGTGAATGCCTGTCCCCCCTCCCCCAGAGCTGTGAATGCCTGTCCCCCCACCCCTAGAGCTGTGAATGCCTGTCCCCCCACCCCCAGAGCTGTGAATGCCTGTTCCCCCCACCCCCAGAGCTGTGAATGCCTGTCCCCCCTCCCCCAGAGCTGTGAATGCCTGTCCCCCCTCCCCCAGAGCTGTGAATGCCTGTCCACCCACCCTTAGAGCGGTGAATGCTTGTCCCCCCTCCCCCAGAGCTGTGAATGTCTGTTCCCCCCACCCCCAGAGCTGTGGATATCTGTCCCCTCCTCCGTCAGAGCTGTGCATGCCTGCCCCCCTCCCCCAGAGCTGTGAATACCTGTCCCTCCTCCCCCAGAGCTGTGAATGGCTGTCCCCCCTCCACCAGAGCTGTAAATGCCTGTCCCCCCCACCCCCAGAGCTGGGAATGTTAGTCCCCCCCACCCCCAGAGCTGTGAATGCCTGTCCCCCCCTCCCTCAGAGCTGTGAATGCCTGTCACCCCCTCCCCCAGAGCTGTGAATGCCTGTCCTCCCCACCCCTAGAGCTGTGAATGACTGCCCCCCCCACCCGCAGAGCTTTGATTGCCTGTCCCCCCCTCCCCCAGAGCTGTGAATGCCTGTCCCCACCACCCCTAGAGCTGGGAATGTCAGCCCCCCCCCCACCCCCAGAGCTGTGAATGCCTGTTCCCCCCAGAGCTGTGAATGCCTGTCCCCCCACCCCCAGAGTTGAGCATGCCTGTCCCCCCTCCCCGAGCTGTGAATACCTGTCCCCCCCCTCCCCCAGAGCTGTGAATGCCTGTCCCCCCTCCCCCAGAGCTGTGAATGCCTGTCCCACCACCCCTAGAGCTGTGAATGCCTGCCCACCCTCCCCCAGAGCTGTGAATGCCTGTTCCCCCCACCCCTAGAGCGGTGAATGCCTGCCCCCCCTCCCGCAGAGCTGTGAATGCCTGTCCCCCCCACCCCCAGAGCTGTGAATGCCTGTCCCCCCCTCCCCCAGAGCTGTGAATGCCTGTTCCCCCATCCCTAGAGCTGTGAATGCCTGCCCCCCCTCCCCCAGAGCTGTGAATACCTGTCCCCCCCTCCCCCAGAGCTGTGAATGCCTGTCCCCACCTCCCTTAGATCTGTGAATGTCTGTCCCCCACCAGAGCTGTAAATGCCTGTCCTCCTACCCACAGAGCTGTGAATGCGTGTCCCCCCCCCCCACCCAGAGCTGTGAATGCCTGTCCCCCCTCCCCCAGAGCTGTGAATGCCTGTTCCCCCCCACAGCTGTGAATACCTGTACCCCCCCCAGAGCTGTGAATGCCTGTCACCCCCCAGAACTGTGAATGCCTGTCACCCCCCAGAGCTGTGAATGTCTGTCCTCCCACCCCAGAGCTGTGAATGCCTCTCCCCCCACCACTCGAGCGGTGAATGCCTGTCCCCCCTCCCCAAGAGCTGTGAATGCCTGTCCCCCCCACCCTCAGAGTTGTGAATGCCTGTCCCCCTCCCCCAGAGCAGTGAATGCCTGTGCCCCCTCCCCCAGAACTTGAATGCCTGTCCCCCCCACCCCTATAGCTGTGAATGCCTGCCACCCCTCCCCCAGAGCTGTGAATGCCTGTACCCCCCACCCGTAGAGCTGTGAATGACTGTCCCCCTCCCCCAGAGCTGTGATTGCCTGTCCCCCCTCCCCCAGAGCTGTGAATGCCTGTCCTCCACCTCCCCCAGAGCTGTGAATGCCTGTTCCCCCCAGAGCTGTGAATGCCTGTTCCCCCTCCCCCCGAGCTGTGAACGCCTGCCCCCCCCCAGAGCTGTGAATGCCTGTCCCCCCTCCCCCAGAGCTGTGAATGCCTGTCCCCCCCTCCCCCAGAGCTGTGAATGCCTGTTCCCCCATCCCTAGAGCTGTGAATGCCTGCCCCCCCCCTCCCCCAGAGCTGTGAATACCTGTCCCCCCCTCCCCCAGAGCTGTGAATGCCTGTCCCCACCTCCCTTAGATCTGTGAATGTCTGTCCCCCACCAGAGCTGTAAATGCCTGTCCTCCTACCCACAGAGCTGTGAATGCCTGTCCCCCCCCACCCAGAGCTGTGAATGCCTGTCCCCCCTCCCCCAGAGCTGTGAATGCATGTCCCCCCCCGAGCTGTGAATGCCTGTTCCCACCCCAGAGCTGTAAATGCCTGTCCATCCCCTCCCCCAGAGCTGTGAATGCCTGTCCCCCGCTCCCCCAGAGCTGTGAATGCCTGTTCCCCCCCCCAGAGCTATGAATGCCTGTTCCCACCCCAGAGCTGTAAATGACTGTCCCCCCCCCCGCAGAGCTGTGAATGCCTGTCCACCCCCTCCTCCAGAGTTGTGAATGCCTGTCCTCCCCCAGAGCTGTGAATGCCTGTCCTCCCACCCCCAGAGCTGTGAATGCCTGTCCCCCCACCCCTAGAGCGGTGAATGCCTGTCCCCCCTCCCCCAGAGCTGTGAATGCCTGCCCCCCCCAGAGCTGTGAATGCCTGTCCCCCCCCCCGAGCTGTGAATGCCTGTTCCCCCCCCCAGAGCTATGAATGCCTGTTCCCACCCCAGAGCTGTAAATGACTGTCCCCCCCCCCGCAGAGCTGTGAATGCCTGTCCACCCCCTCCTCCAGAGCTGTGAATGCCTGTCCTCCCCCAGAGCTGTGAATGCCTGCCCCCCCACCCCCAGAACTGTGAATGCCTGTCCCCCCACACCCCGAGAGCTGTGAATGCTTGTCCCCACCTCCCCCAGAGCTGTGAATGCCTGTCCCCCTCCCCCAGAGCTGTGAATACCTGTCACCCCTCCCCCAAAGCTGTGAATGCCTGTCCCCCCCACCCCCAGAGCTGTGAATGCCTATCCACCCACCCAGAGCTGTGAATGCCTTTCCCCCCCGCCCCCAGAGCTGTGAATACCTGCCCCCCTCCCCAGAGCTGTGAATGCCTGTCCCCCTCCCCCAGAGCTGTGAATGCCTGTCCCCCTCCCCCAGAGCTGTGAATGCCTGTCCCCCCACCCTCAGAGCTGTGAAAGCCTATCCCCCAACTCCCCCAGAGCTGTGAATACCTGCCCCCCTCCCCAGAGCTGTGAATGCCTGTCCTCCCAACCCCAGAGCTGTGAATGCCTGTCCCCCCACCCCTACAGTGGTGAATGCCTGTCCCCCTCCCCCACAGCTGTGAATGCCTGTCCCCCCCACCCCTAGAGCTGTGAATGCCTGTCCCCCCTCCCCCAGAGCTGTGAATGCCTGTCCCCCCACCCCTAGAGCTGTGAATGCCTGTCCCCCCACCCCCAGAGCTGTGAATGCCTGTTCCCCCCACCCCCAGAGCTGTGAATGCCTGTCCCCCCTCCCCCAGAGCTGTGAATGCCTGTCCCCCCTCCCCCAGAGCTGTGAATGCCTGTCCCCCCACCCTTAGAGCGGTGAATGCTTGTCCCCCCTCCCCCAGAGCTGTGAATGTCTGTTCCCCCCACCCCCAGAGCTGTGGATATCTGTCCCCTCCTCCGTCAGAGCTGTGCATGCCTGCCCCCCTCCCCCAGAGCTGTGAATACCTGTCCCTCCTCCCCCAGAGCTGTGAATGGCTGTCCCCCCTCCACCAGAGCTGTAAATGCCTGTCCCCCCCACCCCCAGAGCTGGGAATGTTAGTCCACCCCACCCCCAGAGCTGTGAATGCCTGTCCCCCTCCCCCAGAGCTGTGAATGCCTGTCCCGCCAACCCCAGAGTTGTGCATGCCTGTCCCCCCACCCCCCCAGAGCTGTGAATGCCTGCCCCCCCTCCCCCAGAGCTGTGAATGCCTGTCCACCCACCATGGAGCTGTGAATGCCTGCCCCCCTCCCCCAGTGCTGTGAATGCCTGCCACCCACCCCCAGAGCTGTGAAAGCCTGTCCCCCCTTCCCCAGAGCTGTGAATGCCTGTCCCCCTCCCCCAGAGCTGTGAATGCCTGTCCCCCATCTCCCCCAGAGCTGTGAATGCCTGTCCACCCCCCAGAGCTGTGAATGCCTGTCCCCCCTCCCACAGAGCTGTGAATGCCTGTTCCCCCCCAGAGCTGTGAAAACCTGTACCCCCCTCCCCCAGAGCTATGAATGCCTGTCACCCCCCAGAGCTGTGAATGTCTGTCCTCCCATCCCAGAGCTGTGAATGCCTTTCCCCCCACCCCTAGAGCGGTGAATGCCTGTCCCCCCTCCCACAGAGCTGTGAATGCCTGTCCCCCCACCCTCAGAGCTGTGAAAGCCTATCCCCCACCTCCCCCAGAGCTGTGAATGCCTGTCCTCCCAACCCCAGAGCTGTGAATGCCTGTCCCCCCACCCCTACAGCGGTGAATGCCTGTCCCCCCCCCCCACAGCTGTGAATGCCTGTCCCCCCCACCCCTAGAGCTGTGAATGCCTGTCCCCCCTCCCCCAGAGCTGTGAATGCCTGTCCCCCCACCCCTAGAGCTGTGAATGCCTGTCCCCCCACCCCCAGAGCTGTGAATGCCTGTTCCCCCCACCCCCAGAGCTGTGAATGCCTGTCCCCCCTCCCCCAGAGCTGTGAATGCCTGTCCCCCCACCCTTAGAGCGGTGAATGCTTGCCCCCCCTACCCCAGAGCTGTGAATGTCTGTTCCCCCCACCCCCAGAGCTGAGGATATCTGTCCCCTCCTCCGCCAGAGCTGTGCATGCCTGCCCCCCCACCCCCAGAGCTGTGAATACCTGTCCCCCCCTCCCCTAGAGCTGTGAATGCCTGTCCCCCCTCCACCAGAGCTGTGAATGCCTGTCCCCCCCACCCCCAGAGCTGGGAATGTCAGCACCCCCCACCCCCAGAGCTGTGAATGACTGTCCCCCCTCCCCCAGAGCTGTGAATGCCTGTCCCCCCACCCCCCGAGTTGTGCATGCCTGTCCCCCCACCCCCCCAGAGCTGTGAATGCCTGCCCCCCTCCCCCAGAGGTGTGAATTCCTGTACCCCCACCCCCGCAGAGCTGTGAATGCCTGCCCCCCTCCCCCAGAGCTGTGAATGCTTGTCCACCCACCCCTAGAGCTGTGAATGCCTGCCTCCCTCCCCCAGAGCTGTGAATGCCTGTCCCCCCCACCCCCAGAGCTGTGAATGCCTGTCCCCCCTCCCCCAGAGCTGTGAATGCCTGTCCCCCCACCCCTAGAGCTGTAAATGCCTGCCCGCCCTCCCCCAGAGCTGTGAATACCTGTCCCCCCCTCCCTCAGAGCTGTGAATGCCTGTCACCCCCTCCCCCAGAGCTGTGAATGCCTGTCCTCCCCACCCCTAGAGCTGTGAATGACTGCCCCCCCCACCCGCAGAGCTTTGATTGCCTGTCCCCCCCTCCCCCAGAGCTGTGAATGCCTGTCCCCACCACCCCCAGAGCTGGGAATGTCAGCCCCCCCCCCACCCCCAGAGCTGTGAATGCCTGTTCCCCCCAGAGCTGTGAATGCCTGTCCCCCCACCCCCAGAGTTGAGCATGCCTGTCCCCCCTCCCCGAGCTGTGAATACCTGTCCCCCCCCTCCCCCAGAGCTGTGAATGCCTGTCCCCCCTCCCCCAGAGCTGTGAATGCCTGTCCCACCACCCCTAGAGCTGTGAATGCCTGTCCCCACCCTCCCCCAGAGCTGTGAATGCCTGTTCCCCCCACCCCTAGAGCGGTGAATGCCTGCCCCCCCTCCCGCAGAGCTGTGAATGCCTGTCCCCCCCACCCCCAGAGCTGTGAATGCCTGTCCCCCCCTCCCCCAGAGCTGTGAATGCCTGTTCCCCCATCCCTAGAGCTGTGAATGCCTGCCCCCCCCTCCCCCAGAGCTGTGAATACCTGTCCCCCCCTCCCCCAGAGCTGTGAATGCCTGTCCCCACCTCCCTTAGATCTGTGAATGTCTGTCCCCCACCAGAGCTGTAAATGCCTGTCCCCCTACCCACAGAGCTGTGAATGCGTGCCCCCCCCCACCCAGAGCTGTGAATGCCTGTCCCCCCTCCCCCAGAGCTGTGAATGCCTGTTCCCCCCCACAGCTGTGAATACCTGTACGCCCCCCCCCCCAGAGCTGTGAATGCCTGTCACCCCCCAGAACTGTGAATGCCTGTCACCCCCCAGAGCTGTGAATGTCTGTCCTCCCACCCCAGAGCTGTGAATGCCTTTCCCCCCACCACTCGAGCGGTGAATGCCTGTCCCCCCTCCCCAAGAGCTGTGAATGCCTGTCCCCCCCACCCTCAGAGTTGTGAATGCCTGTCCCCCTCCCCCAGAGCTGTGAATGCCTGTGCCCCCTCCCCCAGAACTTGAATGCCTGTCCCCCCCACCCCTATAGCTGTGAATGCCTGCCACCCCTCCCCCAGAGCTGTGAATGCCTGTACCCCCCACCCGTAGAGCTGTGAATGACTGTCCCCCTCCCCCAGAGCTGTGATTGCCTGTCCCCCCTCCCCCAGAGCTGTGAATGCCTGTCCTCCACCTCCCCCAGAGCTGTGAATGCCTGTTCCCCCCAGAGCTGTGAATGCCTGTTCCCCCTCCCCCCGAGCTGTGAACGCCTGCCCCCCCCCAGAGCTGTGAATGCCTGTCCCCCCTCCCCCAGAGCTGTGAATGCCTGTCCCCCCCTCCCCCAGAGCTGTGAATGCCTGTTCCCCCATCCCTAGAGCTGTGAATGCCTGCCCCCCCCCTCCCCCAGAGCTGTGAATACCTGTCCCCCCCTCCCCCAGAGCTGTGAATGCCTGTCCCCACCTCCCTTAGATCTGTGAATGTCTGTCCCCCACCAGAGCTGTAAATGCCTGTCCTCCTACCCACAGAGCTGTGAATGCCTGTCCCCCCCCCACCCAGAGCTGTGAATGCCTGTCCCCCCTCCCCCAGAGCTGTGAATGCATGTCCCCCCCCAGAGCTGTGAATGCCTGTTCCCACCCCAGAGCTGTAAATGCCTGTCCATCCCCTCCCCCAGAGCTGTGAATGCCTGTCCCCCGCTCCCCCAGAGCTGTGAATGCCTGTTCCCCCCCCCAGAGCTATGAATGCCTGTTCCCACCCCAGAGCTGTAAATGACTGACCCCCCCCGCCCGCAGAGCTGTGAATGCCTGTCCACCCCCTCCTCCAGAGCTGTGAATGCCTGTCCTCCCCCAGAGCTGTGAATGCCTGTCCTCCCACCCCCAGAGCTGTGAATGCCTGTCCCCCCACCCCTAGAGCGGTGAATGCCTGTCCCCCCTCCCCCAGAGCTGTGAATGCCTGCCCCCCCCAGAGCTGTGAATGCCTGTCCCCCCCCCCCCCCCGAGCTGTGAATGCCTGTTCCCCCCCCCAGAGCTATGAATGCCTGTTCCCACCCCAGAGCTGTAAATGACTGACCCCCCCCCCGTAGAGCTGTGAATGCCTGTCCACCCCCTCCTCCAGAGCTGTGAATGCCTGTCCTCCCCCAGAGCTGTGAATGCCTGTCCTCCCACCCCCAGAGCTGTGAATGCCTGTCCCCCCACCCCTAGAGCGGTGAATGCCTGTCCCCCCTCCCCCAGAGCTGTGAATGCCTGCCCCCCCCAGAGCTGTGAATGCCTGTCCCCCCCCCAGAGCTGTGAATGCCTGTCCCCCCCCCGAGCTGTGAATGCCTGTCCCCCCTCCCCCAGAGCTGTGAATGCCTGTCCCCCCCCAGAGCTGTGAATGTCTGTCCCCCCTCCCCCAGAGCTGTGAATGCCTGTCCCCCCCCCTCCCCCAGAGCTGTGAATGCCTGTCCCCCCTCCCCCAGAGCTGTGAATGCCTGTCCCCCCCCTCCCCCAGAGCTGTGAATGCCTGTCCCCCCCCCTCCCCCAGAGCTGTGAATGCCTGTCCCCCCTCCCCCAGAGCTGTGAATGCCTGTCCCCCCTCCCCCAGAGCTGTGAATGCCTGTCCCCCCCCTCCCCCAGAGCTGTGAATGCCTGTCCCCCCTCCCCCAGAGCTGTGAATGCCTGTCCCCCCTCCCCCAGAGCTGTGAATGCCTGTCCCCCCCCTCCCCCAGAGCTGTGAATGCCTGTCCCCCCTCCCCCAGAGCTGTGAATGCCTGTCCCCCCTCCCCCAGAGCTGTGAATGCCTGTCCCCCCCCCTCCCCCAGAGCTGTGAATGCCTGTCCCCCCTCCCCCAGAGCTGTGAATGCCTGTTCCCCCCCAGAGCTGTGAATGCCTGTCCCCCCTCCCCCAGAGCTGTGGATGCCTGTCCCCCCCCTCCCCGGGTCAGTCCCACAGGCCCCGCCCCATCTCCATTGTCTCCGTCACTGGGACCGCAGGCCCCGCCTACTCGCTGTGCGTCACCAGTATGACCGCGCATGCGCCTCGTCCCAAACAAAATGGCGGCCACGGCCCAGGTTCCGGGAATTAAACTCAGGGCTGAAACCGTGGGACCCGCTAATACTTCGCGGGGCCTTTACTGGGTATTACCAAGACGGATCGCACCACCTCTCCCACCGCTGGCTCTATTATTCCTCCAGAACCACCCTCTCCCCGCCATTACCTGGAGACTGAAAAAGGGGCCTTCAGTCAATGTGCGCATGCTCCAACCTGCTCAATCGGCGCCTGCGCACTGGTGTCCTTTGGGGTAGACATCGCGCGCCCTCTTCAGGAGTGTCCTAGAACTTCACCCTGCAGCCAGGTCTCAGGGAGGACCATTCAGTCAGACTGTGGGCTTCTCTCACTCACTCTCCTTCTCTTTAATTAGCTTCACAGATTATGTGAAGGGGACAGTCTGTGGTCAGGAAACAGAACCAGGTATCATATTAGAATTGGAAAGATTGATGATTTTATGATTGGAATATTATTCAACTCTGAACTTGGAAGGAGAAAACACCAAGTGAGGAGAAACTGTGCACCCGTCCTGTGTGTGGATGAAATCATCTGAACTGTCAAGATATAATCACAGTCACGCTTGGAGAAAGGTTGGGAATATGAGGACGGTGAAGGAGGATTCAAATCCCCACCTCAACTGGAAATTCATCAATGCACTCACACTGAGGAAAGACCATTCATCTGCTCCAAGTGTGGGAGGGGATTCACTCAGTCTTCTCAACTGCAGGCAGACCATAGAGTTCACCCAGATAAAAGAACTTTTAAAATGACAAGACTGTGGAAAATGCCATAGAAATTCTGGGCAACTGATGTGTCATTGATGTATTCGAACAGAGGAGAGACCGTTCAGGAGTTCTCACTGCGGCATTAAGTTCAGGCAATCATTTCAACTCCCTACACACCAGCGAGATCACACTGGGTAGAGGCTGAGAACCTGCTCTGACTGCGGCAAGGCGTTCATTCAGTCATCCAGCTGCAGATATATCGGCAAACCCAGACTGTTCCCCTGAGCCGAATCAGAAGGCCTTCTGTACCATATCCTATGTGCAAAAACACCAGTGAGTTCACACAAGGGTGAGACCGTTTCGTTGCGCTGTGTTTAGGGAGGGATTTACTCACTCTACTGGGAGGCCAGTGAGTTCACACTGAGACCAGGCCTTTTAAATGTCCAAACTGTGGGAAGTGCTTTAATGATTCCAGAGAACTGATGTCCCACCAACATGTTCACAGTGATGAGAAACCTTTCTGGGGCTCTCACTGCAGGACCAGGTTCAGTCAATCGTCTGACATCAAACATCAGTGAGTTCACACCAGGGAGAGGCCATTCACCTGCTCCGTGTGTAAGGAGGGTTTGCTCACTCATTCCACCTGCTGAGACACCGACGTGTTCATAACGAACTACAGCAATGAGATTGTGCTGTTAACCACATCCAGGCCCAAGCCATGTTCACTGAGTCTGTTTATGCTCACGTTAATTAACCTGTGTGAGACAGGTTTAATATTTTGGATAAAAGTCAAATAAATTAGTTTTGCATTAGATATATTGAGCCATTTTAGCATCTCTGATGCAAGTTAGTTCCTTTTTGAAGGGATCACCCCCACTGTGGCATTTCACCATTGGCCCTACTGAAGGTTGAAGGTTCATGGATTAAGAACTCCAGAAATGGACTGGAGGACAGTCAAGTTTCAGTATCTAAAGGAATAGCTGGTGAGAAACAAGAGAAAACCTGACTGAAGTCTGGGCTTTCCTTGACAGTGTACATCTAGGGTGAATGATGCCTGATTTCCTGATCTGTCTGACATTCAACCGAGTTGGTACAAGATGGGCTCAGTTTCTTCGAGAATACGGACAAATATTCCTCACAACTGAAGGCATTAAATGTAGCCATTAAAGAAGTGGAAAGATCTTTTTAAAAAAAGATAGTGAACTATTGTTATAGAACTGAACAAAACCGAAATGTTGCTAAAAGTAAAACAAAATTGAACATTTCTGCCCGACACTGGTCAGGATTAGAAGACAAGTAAGCAAACTGAAACAGGGAGAACCAATTGATGAGTGATAGGGATTGCCATGGAGATGGAGCAAAAGCTGTCAGGATTTGGGTAATCCACGATGGAGGATGGGAAAAGTTTTGGCTGTAAGAACTGCTCGCTTTTAGGGTATATTAGGTGTTGGAAGTGAGTTTCTCAAACTCCACAAGCAGTAATTACCGTTTTTAAGCTGTTGCATAGTTTTGGAAGTTTGGGAGAAAAGATCAAAACAATGACACTTTAAAAAGAAGGAGGTGAACAAAGGTAGTGACCACATGGTCAGGGAGAGAGACAGAGAGGGAGGGAGAGAGAGAGAGAGACAGAGAGAAAGAAACCTAACTGCTGACTGACACAGCAGTGAATCTGCACAGTTACTGCCTTTGCTGTTTGAGTTCAAGTGTTTCCCGACATTGGGGTGTGTTGAAGAAAAATTGACAAACAGTGAAATTCACAGCTGACATCCGAAGAAACTATGTTGGAGAGCACACAGCTCAGGAGCAGATAAGTGCATGGTTTTTAAGTATAATATTGCTGTCATTTTTAATAGTGAATAGAGTTGGTTGTTTTTCGTTTTTTTTTAGATCTGTCCTTTGATTAAATATTAAAAATATGAAACATTGATACTCAGTTAGACTGGATTATTGTTTTTTTTTAGTGCATAAGACTATGCTATTTTCTGGAGGTTGTTAAGGTACAAAGATGGCCTTGAGTGGAGTGATGTGCTCTTCCTGTCAGCTGTTGGAGATTAGGGAGAGTTTCCTTAATACTGATGATGATGTCAGCAGTAAGTGTGTTTGGTTCTGAATCCTATCAGATCGCATCGATCAGTTGAAGCGGCAGTTTGAGGGAATGAGGAATTTACAGGAGCTAGGGGCATCTGACGGATGGTAGTTTTAAGGAAGGGAGAAAAACCAGGAAAAGTAGGAGAGGGAGGTAGGTAGTGTAGGAGTTTCCTGTGGCTAACCCCATCTCAAACAAGTATGTTGTTTTGGAAAATGTAGGGGGTGATTGCCTTTCAGGAGAACGCAGCATGAACAGCCAAGTTTCTGGGACCGAGTCAGGCTGTAATGTAACGAGGGGTATGTCAGGTACCAAGCGATCGATTGTGAGAGGGGACTCTCTAGTCAGAGGCACAGACAGATGTTTCTGCGGCCGACAGCGATAAATCAGAATGGTGTGTTGTCTCCCTGTTTCCAGGATCAAGGCAGAATATTCTCAAAGGGCAGTGGGACCAGCAGCAGGTCACTGTGCACACTGGAACCAATGACACAGGAAGGAAAAAGGATGAGATGTTGAAGAGAGGAGATAGAAAGTGAGGCAGGAATTTTAAAAGGAGGTCCTCGAGGGTAGTAATATCTGGATAACTCCCGATGCTGTGAGTTAGTGAGGCTAGGAATAGGAGGATCGAGCAGATGAACGTCTAGGAAAAAGTGAAGACTGCGGATGTTGGAGATCAGAGTCGAGAACGTGGTGTTGGAAAAGCACAACAGGTCAGGCAGCATTTGAGCAGCAGGAGAATCGACATTTTAGGAAAAAGTCCTTTATCAGGAATGAGGCTGTGAGCCAAGGAGGTGGAGAGATAAATGGAAGGGGGTGGGCCTGGGGTAAGGTAGCTGAAAGTTCATGAGCTGGATGGAGTTGGGGGTAAAGGTGAAAGGTCGGAGCGGAGGGGAGGGTGGAGTGGATAGGTGGGAAGGAAGATTGACAGGTAGGGCAGGTCATGAGGGCGGTGCCAATTGGAAGGTTGGGGCTGGATTGGGGGTGGGGGATAGTGAGGGGGAGGAGAAATGAGGAAACTGGTGAAACCCACATTGATAGTGTGTGGTTACAATGTCCCAAGGCAGAATGTGAAGCATTCTTTCTCCAGGTGTCGGGTGGTTAGGGTTTAGTGATAGAGGCCCAGGACCTGCATGTCCTCGGCAGAGTGGGAGGGGGAGTTGAGAGGTTTTCAGCCACAGGGTGGTGGGGTTGGTTGGTGCGGGTGTCCCGGAGATTTTCTCTGAAGAGCTCAACAAGTAGGCGACCTGTATCCCCGATGTAAAGGAGACTGCATCGGGAGCAATGGATACAGTAAATGACGTGTGGAAGTGCAGCGAAAGCTCTGATGGATGTGGAAGGCTCCTTTGGGGCATTTGGGAAGTGAGAGGGAGTTCGGGGCACAGGTTTTGCAATTCCTGTGGTGACAGAGGAAGGTGCCAGGAGGGGAGGGTGGGTTGGTGGGGTATGGAGTGTGGACCTGACAAGGGAGTTGCGGAGGGAATGGTTTTTACAGAAAGCAAATAAGGGTGTGGAGGGAAATATATCTCTGGTGCTGGGGTCCATTTGTAGGTGGAAGAAATGGCAGAGGATGGTGAAATGTATCCGGAGGTTGGTGAGATGGAAGGTGAAGATCAGGGGGATTCTGTCCTTGTTTAGCTGTGGGAGCCGGTGGGTTTGTAGAAGATGTCTGTGTTGAGTCGGTCACTGTTGATGGAGATGGAGAGCCCCAGGAAAGGGAGGGAGGGCAATGTCCAAATGAATGTATAGCTGTGGAGCTGGTGTATGGGAGAAGGGATCACATTTTAGATCACTAGAAGCCCTTCTCGGGTAGGAGTGACCTATACAAGAAGGATGGGTTGCACCTGAATTGGAAGGGAATTAGAGGGAGATTGCTGCAGTTGCTTGGCGAGATTTAAAGTAATAAGGTGGGGGTGTGGGACCCAGGGAGATAGTGAGGAAAGAGATCAATCTGAGACTGGTACAGTTGGGAAGAAGAGCAAGTCAAACAGTCAGGGCAGGCAGGAACAAAGCAGAGAACAAGGTAGGACCGATAAATCAAACTGCATTTACATTAATGCAAGGGGCCTAACACGGAAGGCAGATGAACTCAGGACATGGTTAGGAACATGGGACTGGGATATGAGAGCATTTACAGAAACATGGCTCAGGGATGGACAGAACTGGCAGCTTAATGTTCGAGGATACAAATGCTACAAGAAGGATAGAAAAGGAGGCAAGACAGGAGGGGGGGGCGGGAGTGGCGTTTTTCATAAGGGATAGCATTACAGCTGTACTGAGGAAGATATTTCTGGGAATACATCCGGGAAGTCATTTGGGTGGAAGTGAGAAATAAGAAAGAGATTATTCCCTTTTCGGGACTGTACTATGGAGCTCCCCAAAGTCAGCGGGAAATTGAGAAAATAATTTGTAAGGAGATCTCGGTTATCTGTAAGAATAATAGGGTGGTTATGGTAGGGGATTTTAACTTTCTACTGTAGACTGGGACTGCCGTAGTGTTAAGGGTTTAGATAGAGAGGAGAAAGTGAGGTCTGCAGATGCTGGAGATCAGAGCTGAAAATGTGTTGCTGGAAAAGCGCAGCAGGTCAGGCAGCATCCAGGGAACAGGAGAATCGACGTTTTGGGCATAAGCCCTTCTTCTTTAGATAGAGAGGAATTTGTTAAGTGTGTACAAGATTTTCTGATTCAGCATGTGGATGAACCTACAAGAGAAGGTGCAAAACTTGACCCACTCTTAGGAAATAAGGCAGGGCAGGTGAGTGAGGTGTCAGTGGGGGAGCACTTTGGGGCCAGCGACCAGAATTCTATTAGTTTCAAAATAGTGATGGAAAAGGATAGACAGGATCTAACTGTTAACATTCTAAATTGGATAAAGGACAATTTTGGCAGTATTAGGTAAGAACTTTGAAAAGGTGATTGGGTGCAGAGTTTTGCAGGTAAAGGAATGGCTGAAAAATGATGAAGTTTTCAAAAATGAGATACTGAGACAGAGTGTTCCTGTTGGGGTGAAAGGCAAGGCTGGTAGGTGTGGGGAATGCTGGGTGACTATAAAAATTGAGGGTTTGGTCAAGAAAAAGAAGGAAGCATATGTTAGGTATAGACAGAATAGATCGAGTGATTCCTTAGAGTATGAAGGCAGTAGGAGTATACTTAAGAGGGAAATCATGAGGGCAAAAAGGGGGCATGAGATAGCTTTGGCAAATGGAGTTAAGGAGAATCCAAAATGATTCTACAAATACATTAATGATAAAGGGGGAAACTAAGGAGACAGTAGGACCCTTCAAGGATCAGCAAGGCAGCCTCTGTGTCGAACCACAAGAGATGGGGGAGATACAAAAGAAGTATTCGCATCAATGTTTACTGTGGAGAAGGACATGGAAGATATAGAATGTGGGGAAATAGATAGTGACATCTTGAAAAATGTCCAGATTACAGAGCAGGAGGTGCTGTATGTCTTAAAATACATAAAGGTGGGTAAATCCTCATGCTAAGATATTTGTATCATCGATAGTCACAGGTGTGGTGCTGGACGACTGGAGGTTGGCAAACGTGGTGCCACTGTTTAAGAAGGGTGGTAAGGACAAGCTAGGGAACTACAGCCCAGTGAGCCTGACCTCGGCAGTGGGCAAGTTGTTGGAGGGAATCCTGAGGGACAGGATGTACATGTATTTGGAAAGGCAAGGACTGATTCGGGATAGTCAACATGGCTTTGTGCTTGGGAAATCATGTCTTACAAACTTGATTGAGTTTCTTGAATAAGTAACAAAGAGAATTAGTGAGGCAGAGCGATGGACGTGATTTATATGAACCTAAGTAAGGCATTTGACAAAGTTCCTCATGGGAGACTGGTTAGCAAGGTTAGATCTCATGGAATAAAGGAAGAACGAGCCACTTGGATACAGAACTGGCTTGAAGGTAGAAGACAGAGGATGGTGGTGGATGTTTGATCATCGGACTGGAGACCTATGACCAGTGATGTGCCACAAGGATCGGTGCTGGATCCACTGCTATAAGATTTGGGTGTGAGCATAGAGGTATATGGAGTAAGTTTGCAGATGACACCAGCATTGTCAGTGTAATGGACAGCAAAGAAGGTGACCTCAGATTATAACGGGATCTTGATCAGATGGGCCAATGGGCCAAAGGTTGGTAGATGGAGTTTAATTTAGATAAATGCAAGGTGCTGCATTTTGGAAAGGCAAATCAGGGCTGGGCTGACACACTTCATGGTCATGTCCTGGGGAGTGTTGTTGATCAAAGAAACCTTGGAGTTCATAGTTCATAGTTCTGGGAAGTGTAGTCCCAGGAAGACAGCATAGTGAAGAAGGCATTGAGTATGCTTCCCTTTGTTGGTCAGAGCATTGAATATAGGAGTTGGGAGGTCATGTTGCAGCTATACAGGGCAATGGTTAGGCCACTGTTAGAATATTGCATGCAATTCTGGTTTCCCTCCTCAAGGAAGGAAGCTGTGAAACTTGAAAGGGTTCAGAAAAGATATACAAGGAAGTTGCCAGGGTTGGAGGGTTTGAGCGACAAGGAAAGGCTGAAGTAGCTGCAGCTGTTTTTCCTGGAGCGTCGGTGGCTGAGGGGTGACCTTATAGAGGTTTGTAAAATCATGAGGGGCATAGTTCGCGTAAATAAGGTTTTCTTTGTTTAAAGGAAATGTGACATTGATGTTCCAGGTGTGATTCAGTTGGTTAAACCACTCTGCATTAAGCCAAACAGAATTTATTTAAACACTACGGTTGAAACACAAACAAAAGAAAGTGGCATTAAGAATAACTAAACAATTGGAAAACACAACCGACTACTTGATACAGTAACTTACTCATTTCCTGATCCAATGTTGTAACATCTCATAAACACACCTCTTGGCAAAAAGGTAAATTCAAACTCGTATTCTTACAGGCGGAGGGAACAACATCCGGAGAAATGTCCGAGTGCTCAGTTAGGAATCTTTTACTGAAGCTTGCAACCTTCTGATACTCAAAACATCTTGGAATTGCTGCAGCTAGACCAAAACTAGAAGAACCTGAACTGGCCACTCCTTTTCCATTGTTAAACTGCTTTTAAGAAAAGCCTACAGGCACTCGAGACTCTTTGGCACCTCTGCCTTTACAATCCCTCTTCAAAAAAACACAGGCCAAAGTAACCTTTTTAAAGTGACAGCATCCTCACACCACCACACCCCCCACTCCCCCTGCCCCCCTGACACACACTCACACACCACACACACAAACACACACAGAGTCTCTCTCTCTCTCTCTCTCACACACACAGTCTCACTCACTCACTCACACACACACACACACACACACACACATGGTCTTTCCCTCTGCCATGCACAGACATGGTCTTTGTTTGTGCGTCTGTCGGTCTCTCTTTCTCTCTCACACACAGGCATGATTTCTCTCTCTCACATGCACATACACACAGGCATGTGTTTCTCTCTCTCTCTTTCTCTCTCACTCACTCACTCACTCACTCACTCACTCACTCTCACACACACACACACACTCAGGCATAGTGTTTCTCTCTCTCTTATACACACACACATACGGTCTTTCTCTGTCTCTCTCTCTCACACACACAGGCATGGTCTTTTTCTCTCTCTCTCTTTTCACTCACTCTCAAACACACACACTCTTAGGCATAGTGTTTCTCTCTCTCTTACACACACACACACAGATATGTGGTCTTTCTCTCTGTCTCTGTCTCTCTCGATCTCTCGATCTCTCTCACACACACAATGAACTATTATCTTTTATTCATTTTATGGGTTGTGGGTGTCACTGGCTGGCCAGCATTTTATGCCTCTCCCTAGTTGTCCTTGAGAAGGTGGAGGTGAGCTGCCGCCTTGAACTACTGTGGTCCACCTGCTGTGGGTTAACCCCCAATGCCATTAGGGAGGGAATTCCAGGACTTTGACCCAGTGACAGTGATGGAACGGCATTATATTTTCAAGTCAGGATGATGCATGACTTGGAGGGGAACTTGAAGGCCGTGCAGTTCCCACACATCCGCTGCCCTAGTTCTTCTACATGGAAGTGGTTGTGGGTTTGGAAGGTGCTGTCTGAGGATCCTCGATGAATTTATGCAGTGCATCATGTAGATAGTAGCAGCAGTGTGTCCTGAGCATGTGTGGTGGAGAGAGGAGACACTTGTGGATTTGGGCTGCTTTTCCTGGATGGTGTCAAACTTCTTGAGTGTTGATGGGGTTGCACCCATCCAGGCAAGTTGGGAGTATTCCATCACACTTCCAACTTGTACATTGTAGATGGTGGACAGGCTGCAGTATTCCTTGCTGCAGTATTTCTAACTTCTGACCTGCTACTGTAACTACTGTGTTTGTGGTAAGTGCAGTTGAGTTTCTGGTCAATGATAATCCGCAGGATGTTGACATTATGGGATTCAGTGATGGTAACATCATTGAAAGCCAAGGGGCAGTGGTTAGATTGTCTTTTATTTTTGATGGAAACGTTTCTTGCCACTTGTCAGCCCACACCTTGATATTGTCCAGATCTTGTAGCATTTGAACATGGACATCCGAATCTGAGGAGTCGTAATGGTGCTGAACATAGTGCAATCATCGGTGAACATCCCCACTTCTGACCTTGTGATGGAGGGGAAGGGCATTGATGAAGCAGCTGAAGCTGGTCGGGCCGAGGACACTCCCCTGAGGGTCTCCTGCAGAGACGTCCTGGCCCTGAGGTGAATGACCTCCAACAACCACGACCATCTTCCTATGTGTCAGGTATGACTCCAACCATCAGAGAGTTTGCACCCATTGATTCCCGATTTCCGATGGTTCCTTGAAGCCACATTCAATCGAGAGCAGCCTTGATGTCAAGGACTGTCACTCTCACCTTCCCTCAAGCACCCAGCTGTTTTGTCCATATTTGGATCAAGGCTGTAATGAGGTCAGGAGCTGACTGGCCCTGGCAGAACCCAAACTGGGCCTCACTGAGCAGCTTATTGCTGAGCAAGTGCTGCTTTATAGCACTGTTCATGATACTTGCCATCACTTTACTCATGATCGAGAATAGACGGATGGGGCGTTAATTGGCTGGGTGGAATTTGTCCTGTTTTCTTTGTGTGTACAGGACATCCCTGGGCAAGTTTCAGCATTGTTGGTTAGGTACCCGTGTTGTAATTTTACTGCAACATTAATAAGAGACAAAGATTATTTCATTTTAAAACCCTTAGTTTTAATCTATTATTACGCGACAATACACGCAAATTGCATCAACTGTAACCATGCATTACTGCATTCTGTTTCTGTCCATTTACTCCTGCAACCAACTCCCTCCATCTTACATCATCCGAGTTGTGACAACACATCAGCAATTACATTTTCTCATCCTGCCACGTGTATCAGTTTCAAATTGAATGGCTGCAGTAATAGGCTCCATGTAAACCATCTGGAAGTGCAGTCCTTACATTTCTCCAAAAGCTTTAATGGGTTATGATCAGTACAGACAATTGTACAAGACCCATTACTAACAATATAAATGTTGGAACACCAAGCTCAAGGTCTCCTCAATCATGGAATATTCCTGATAAATATTCAGTTTCCTGATGAAATAACCAATGGGGCTTCCTAGCTTCTCATCGTCGTCTTGTAAGAATACAGCACCAACACCCACATCAATGGCCATCTCGTGTAGCTTTGTGTAATTAGGTGTAGCTAACACTGGGGCAGTGGTTAACACAGCTTTCAGGCTGGCAAATGCCTTCTGACATTCTACTGTCCGCTAAAATATCCAGCACTTCTTCAATTAGTCAGTCAGTGGAGCAACCACACTACTACAATTTTGTGCAAACTTCTGGTAAACTTGTTCACTGCCAGGAATCATAGTCCTGCTATCTTTGTCAATGTTATGGTTGGGACCATATGTCCATGCCTGACAACAGGGCCCAGGCACATGACTCGGACTTTGGCGAATTCACACTTAGCAACGTTTATCACCAGCCTGCCTCCCAAAGTCAATTAAATAGTTCCAATAAAGGCTGCAAATGTTCCTTCCCTGTGTGACTAAAAGATCACAAGTTTGTCGATGTACATCATACAATTGGATAGCCCAGGAATGACTTGATTGGTTACCCTTTGAAATGTGGCTGGCACATTTTCCATACCAACTGGCATGACTTTAAGTGAGTAAAGTCCGTTCAGTGTTACAAAAGCTGAAATAGTCTTCACTCCTTCGGATAAAGGTACCTGCCAGTATCCTTTGAGCAAGTACAAATTACAAATCTAAGTTGCTTGTCCTACCTTTTCCAATACAGTCTTCCCAATGTGGAATCGGATATGAATCAGACTCTGCAACCGCATTCACTTTGCCACAGTCTGCACACAACCATGGGTACCATCTGGCTTTGGCACCATTACTATGGCTGAGCTCCAGTTGCTGCAACTCACTTTGATGCTGCTGTTTTTGGAACATCCGTTCAGTCTGTCTTTGAACACATGCTAACTTTCTTTGGCGTAAGTGTGTAAGGATATTGCAGAATTGGAGCCAACTCCCCCTCTCAATTTAATCATTCACAGTTCAAATATGTGGTCGTTGAACTCTGACTCACTAATTTCTCCTTATTTATTTTCAGTGGTCCTCTCAGCTCATGCCCCAAAACTCATTGATGTACAAATGGAATTCCTTTATCTAGTCGTTTGGATTGTCTTGACAATAAGCCCTCGATATGGTCTTCTCTAAGCTCACTAATGGTCTTTAAAGTTTAACGCCACCTTTCGAACACTCCCTTACCATGCTTGTTGGTAAGCAGGTGATAAGCTCCCCATGCTGAAAATGTGTTGCTGGAAAAGCGCAGTAGGTTAGGCAGCATCCAAGGAACAGGAGAATCGACGGTTCAGGCATAAGCCCTTCCTCAGGAATCTTCCTTTTTCCTGAAGAAGGGCTTATGCCCGAAACGTCGATTTCCCCTGTTCCCTGGATGCTGCCTGACCTGCTGCGCTTTTCCAGCCACACGTTTTCAGCTCTGATCTCCAGCATCTGCAGTCCTCACTTTCTCCTCCGATAAGCTACCCCATAACTTCCATGCATACATTTGATGTAAAATGTGCCCCTTGACCTGATTGTATATCTGTGGGTGGTCTGTATCGAGTTAAACATTGGGGTACCTCTTCTACAATCTTTCTAGCAGTGGGATTGCACAAATAGAATGGCCTGTGGATATCAAATGGACGCATCTATCATTGTTAACAAATACTGATAATCACTTTTTGTTTTGTGTCGGGGTCCTACTCAATCAGGTAAGACCCTTGTAAAAGGTTCCTCAAATGCAGGGATGGGCATTAAAGTTGCCGGTTTTATTATTGCCTGAAGTTTTCCGGTTACATGACATGTGTGACATTTCTGGCAATTTTCATCTTCACCTAAATGAAGTCCAGGCCAGTAAAAATGTTTTTGTATTTTGCCGGGAGTTCTTCTCACTCCCACAATGACCCACAGGTGACTGATGTGCTACCTGCCACACTTCCTTTCTATAAGTCTCTGGTAATGAATTTCTCCCACGTTCCCATCTGCCTGAATGTCTCATCAAGACATCATGTTGAAGTTAGTCACATTTGGGAATGCACTCAGATTCTTCTTCTGTCTTTGCTTTTCAATGCAATTGCTTCAGTTTTTCATCTTTCTGTTGTAGCTGAGTTCATTTCTCTGAACTAAAAATATCCATTAGTTCTCCATCTGTTCTTGTTTTGTCTCAGCCATTCAATCAAATGTGGGCTCTGATCATTCTGCTTCAACTTGCTTTTCTGTACTCTTTGATTTCTTCTCCTGTTTCAATTGGTGACTTTATGACCTTGTTACCTCTCCGTTAATGTTTTCCAATTCTTTCATGATTCACATAGCAGTGATGATCATTGTATTTTATTTAGAACATGAGATAATCCATCCACAAGGATGTTGAATTATTGCCCTCTATTAGAATGATGACGAAGTTATTGATTTTCACTGCCCAATTCCAAGAGCAGACCTTGTCCCAACAATAGTCTTCACTCCTGACCGAGAAGTCGGTGTTTTGGGCAGGAAACTCCATGAAAGGCTTATGCCCGAAACGTTGACTCTCCTACTCCTTGGATATACTGCCTGACCTGCTGTGGTTTTCCAGCGCCACACTTTTTGTCTCTGATCTGCAGTCCTCACCTTCTCCTTTTCCCTCGGATGTCTGGTCTGGTCTGAAGTAAGCTGAGGGGTACAGATGCACTTGCAAGGAGTTTTGTGGTCCTGGAACATGCAGAGGGAGGAGTGAAAAGGCTGTTGTATGGAGACTTGCAGGGGTTGTTGGGTTTAATTGAGATGTGGGTGAGGGTATCCCAGTTGGAATGCTGAGATTTGGAAGTGACTTGACAAATTCTTGAATTCTGTGTCCTCTCAAATGGAGAGTTCCTAAATCATCTAACAAGTGTGTCTTGGACATGTCAACAGAATGGAAGCATGTGACGTGTGAATTTACTTCCTGCATGGTGAGATTCCTACAGCCAGGCAGCTAGTGATGGACCAAAGGGTCCGCTTCAGGAATGCTGAAGAATGGTATGACAGCCCTGAACATCGACTATACATGGAGAGAGTCCCTATTGGCTGAGAGAAATGAATGGGAAGATTTCCATTGGTTTGACATGAGCTATCAGGGTGACCAGACATCACCTTAGACGCTAAAACTAAAGGCATAAAGTGACACTCTGTAAGTGTTAGTGAGAAACTGGTGATAAAAGCTATCTGTTATGAATTAGTATCTTCGTCAAGCAGCAAAGTTACATTGCATAGAGGCACGCAATCTGAAATACATCAGAGCACCTTCCAGCAACTGGAGCATGCTGGTGGCCTCTGACAAAGAAAGTAGTTTCAAGGAAATATGATGTGCTTCAAAATGCCACGGACACAGAAATGTACATCCGCGCGCGCGCATTACACACACTCATACTCACATTCACACACACACACACAGACAGACACATAGCCATGGATATGCACAGACATACACACACACGCGCACACACACAGACACACACACAAATACACATGCACACACACACACAAATACAGACACACAAATACAGACACACACAAGCACTCACAGAACAAAATGACATCCTGTGTTAAGAATGAACAAAGCTGCCCCTCAACCATCACACCTTGAATCTTGGGAGGAGCTGTGTCATTGAAATTTGAGAGGTTACGTCTCCACATTATTTTTCGGGTGGGGTGATGAGTGATATTTTGAGGTAAACGGGAAAGCACTAATGTCCACGGTTTTCTCAGGGCAATATCCTCATGAACATTGAAGATAGGAGCAGGAGAAGGCCACTCAGCCCTTTGAGCCTGCTCTGCCATTCATCATCATCCAGCTCAATAGCCTCGTCCTGTTTACTCCCCATGACCTTTGGTCCTATTTGCTCTAAATGCTACATGTAGCCGCGTCTTCAATACATTCAATGCTTTGGCATTAACAAGTTCCTGTGGTAATGAATTCCACAGGCTCATCACTCTTTAGGTGAAGAAATGTCTCCTCATCTCCATCCTACATGATCCACCCCGAATCCTCAGTCTGTGTCCCCTGATTCTGGACACACTCACCATCAGGAGCATCCTCCCTGTATCTACCCTGTCTCGTCCTGTTAGAATGAGATCCCCTCCCATTCGTTTAAACTCCAGCGAAAACAATCCTAAGCTAGACAGCCTGTCCTCATATGTTCGTTCCACCATCCTCGGAATCAGTCAGGTAAACCTTCGCTGTACTCCCTCCAGAGAAAGAGCATCCTTCCTCGGAAAAGGAGACCAAAACTGCACACAGTGTTTGAGGTGTGGCCTCACCAAGGCCCTGTACAACTATAACAACGTATCCCTGCTCCTGTACTCGAAACATCTCTCAATGAAGGTCAATATAACATTTTCCTTCTTTACTGCCTGCGGCACCTGCATACGTACCTTCTGCGACTGGTGCACAAGGACATGTGGGCCCTGCAGCACACTCCCCTCTCCCAATTTGCAGCCAGTCAGGTAGTAATCCACCACCTTCCTTTTGTTTCCAAAGTGAATAACCTGACATTTATCTAAAATAAACTGCATCTGCCATTGATTGGCCCGCTCACAATCTGTCCAGATCATGCCATAGGGTCTCTGCATCCTCGTCACAGTTCACCCTCCCACCCAACTTGGTATCATCTGCAAACCTTGAGATGTTACATTTTATTCCTTCATCCAAATCATTAATATATATTGTTAATAGCTGGAGTCCCTGTGGCACCCCACTAGTTACTGTCTGCCTATTTGACACGGGCCCCTTCAGCCCTCCCCTGTTCCTTCTCTGCCAACCAGTTTTCTATTTATCTCAGTACACTTACCACAATCCCATGTGTTTTAATCCTGTACAGTGACCTCTTAAATGGGGCATTGTCAAATGCTTTCTGCAAGTACAAATATACCATATTGACCAGTTCCCCTTTGTCAACTCTGATAGTTACATCTTCACAGAATTCCAATAGATTTGTCAAGCATGATTTCCCCTCCATAACTCCATGCTGACTCTGTTTGATTTTGCCACGGCTTTCTCAATGCTCTGTCATAAAGGGTAAAGGATTTGAGAATTTTCCCCACTACTGATCTGAAGCTTACTGGTCTCGAATTCCCTTTCTCTGTATCTCTCTTTCTAAGTGTTGGAGTGGCAGTAACTGCCCTCCAATCTACAGGGACTGCACCAAAATCTAAAGGATCCTGACAAACAAAGCATCCACTATTTCTAGAACCACTTCCTTAAGTGCTCTGGGATGCAGATTTATCAGGCCCTGAGGATTTATCAGGTTCAATCCCCTCAATTTCCCAGCACCATTTCTCTACTAATATTGACCTCCCTCAGTTCTTCCCTCTCACTAAATCTTGCATTCTCCAGGATTTCTGGTACTTGATTTGTATCTTCGAGTCAGAGAGTCCGAAAGCACAGAGACATGTCGTTTGGCCCAAAGTGGTCCATACTGACCAAATTGTCCACCCATGCTAACCCCATTTCCCTGCATTTGGTCCACATCCTATCCATGTATTTGTCAAAATGCCTTTAAATGTTGTTAACGTACCCACCTCAACTACTTCCGCTGGCAGCTCATTGCATACACGTGCCAGCCTCTGTGTAAACAAATTGCCCCTCAGGTTCCCTTTTGTACTTTTCCCCGCTAACCTTAAACTAATGCCATCTAATCCTCGATTCCCCAACCCTGGCAAAAAAGACTGAGTGTATGCCTCTCATAATTTTGTACAGTTCTGTAAGGTCCCCTCTCAGTCTCCTAGACTGCCAAGAAAAGAAGTTCTTGCTTGTTCAGCCTCTCCTTATAACTCAGACCATTGAGTGCGAGCAACATCCTTATAAATTTCTTCTGCACTCTTTCCAGTTTAATAACATCCTTCCTTGAGCAAGGTGACCAATACTGAACACATGCTCCAACTGCAGCCTGACCAACCTCCTGTACAACTGTCCTTTTTTGTGAAGACAGAACTAAAGTATGTATTCAGTTGCTCAGCTGTTCCTTTGTCCTTTGTCATACATTTCCCCATTTCTATCTGTAGGGACCTACATTTGTCTTCACCAATCTCTTTCTCTTCACGTACTGTAGAACCTTGTAGTGTCAGTCTTCATGTTCCCTGCAGCTTACTTCCTTTTTACTTTGTTTTCCCCATCTTAATCAATCCCTTGGTCCTTCTTTGCTGAATTCGAAACTGCTTTCAAACATCAGACCTATTATTCTTCTTGGCCAATCTCTATGCTTCTTCCTTCAATTGGATACTGTCTAATTTCCTTTATAAGCCATGGATTGGCCCTGTTACCCATTTTGCTTTTGTACCAGACAGGAATAAATAGTTGTTGCAGTTCCCCCATGATTTCATTGAATATTTGCCAATGCCTACCTACTGTCGCACCTTTAAGCAACTTCCACTAATCTATCAACGCCAACTCATGCCTTATATACCTTCATAGTTTCCTTTATTAAAATTCAGCACCCTAATATCCAAATCAGCTGGCTCACTCTCCATCCTGATAAAAAAAGCTGTATCATGTCATGGTCGCTCTTCCCCAAGGAGTCACACGCCGCTAGATTGGCAATGATTCCCTTCTCATTACACAGTACCCAGTCTCAGATGGCCTGCTCTCTAGTTGGTTCATCCACATGTTGGTTAAGAAAACCATCCCATATGTAGGCCAGGAATTCCCCCAAGTAGACATTGTGGCTAATCTGATTTGTCCAATCTGGATGCAGATTAAAATCACCCATGATCACAGATGTCTCCATATCATTAGCTTGGCTAATTTCCTGTTTAAGGAGAAAGTGAGGACAGCAGATGCTGGAGATCAGAGTTGAAAATGTGTTGCTGGAAAAGCGCAGTAGGTCAGGCAGCATCCAAGGAGCAGGAGAATCGATGTTTCGGGCGTGAGACCTTCTTCAGGAATGCGGAAAGTGTGTCCAGCAGGCTAAGATAAAAGGTAGGGAGGAGGGACTTGGGGAGGGTCGTTGGAAATGCGATGGGTGAAAGGAGGTCAAGGTGAGGGTGATAGGCCGGGGTGGGGGTGGGGGGCGGAGAGGTGAGGAAGAAGATTGCAGGTTAGGAAGGCGGTGCTGATTTTGAGGGTTGGGACTGAGAAAAGGTGGGGGGAGGGGAAATGCGGAAACTGGAGAAATCTGAGTTCATCCCTTGTGGTTTGAGGGTTCCTAGGCGGAAGATGAGGCGCTCTTCCTCCAGCCGTCGTGTTGCTATGGTCTGCTAATGGAGGAGTCCAAGGACCTGCATGTCCTTGGTGGAGTGGGAGGGGAGTTGAAGTGTTGAGCCACGGGGTGGTTGGGTTGGTTGGTCCGGGTGTCCCAAAGGTGTTCTCTGAAACGTCCCGCAAGTAGGCGGACTGTCTCCCCAATATAGAGGAGGCCACATCGGGTGCAGCGGATGCAGTAAATGGTGTGTGTGGAGGTGCAGGTGAATTTGTGGAAGAATCCCTTGGGGCCTTGGAGGGAAGTGAGCGGGGAGGTGTGGGCTCAAGTTTTGCATTTCTTGCGGTTGCAGGGGAAGGTGCCAGGAGTGGAGGTTGGGTTGGTGGGGGGTGTGGACCTGACGAGGGAGTCTCAGAGGGAGTGGTCTTTTCGGAACGCTGATAGGGGAGGGGAGGGGAGGGAAATATATCCCTGGTGGTGGGGTGGGGTCCGTTTGGAGGTGGCGGAAATGACGACGGATGATACGATGTATATGGAGATTGGTGGAGTGGTAGGTGAGGGCCAGTGGGGTTCTGTCCTGGTGGCGATTGGAGGGGCGGGGCTCAAGGGCGGAGGAGCGGGAAGTGGAGGAGATGCGGTGGAGGGCATCGTCGAATTTCCTGTTTAATACTATTCCAACATGACCACTGCAGTCTGGGCGTCTCTGTATGACACCCACTAATGTTTTTGTCCTTTGGTATTTCATAGCTCCACCCACACAGACTCCACATTGTCGAAGCTAATGTCCTAAAAAGAGATGAGCAAAAATACATGACCAGGAATTGAGATATTTCTGCTCAAATATTGATCTTGGTTTGATGCTAATTAGCCTTGTCAACTTTCAGTGAATTGCTTCGTAAAATCTGGGACCGCCAGCAGAAGGCGGTGAGCTAGAACATTTGTGGAATTGTTTTCTCAGTAAATGAACATAGATACATTTTGTTGAGATTTTCACAGTAGATGACAGTGCTTCTCTAGCAGTTGGAAGTGAGGGCTGATAGTAGACCCTTCACCCAACACCTTCACTCACAAAAGTTAAGGCACACAAAAGATTGACTGAGGCTACTTAGTTTAACATCATTTATTGAAAAAAATGGTCGAGTGTTTAAAAAAGGATGTTACAGCAGAAAACTGAGAATGGCTTTATAAAATGGAAATCTTGCCTGATAAAAGTATCGGAATTCTTGGAGAAAATGGAGGAAACCGTGATTGTAATATGTTTTGATTTTCTGAAGGTGTTTGATAGCACCCATGCATAAGATTACTGAATAAGATAGGAGCCTTGGCTTTGGAGGTACTGTATTAACATGGAGAGAGGATCTTTGAAATCCCAATCAGAAAAGTTTGATTAAGAGTTTTATTGTACAGAATGTCAATCTGTGGAGTACCACATATATCTGTTCTGGGGACAAAAAAAATTACAAAGTATTTTGATGACTTAGATGAGGAAAGTGAGTATATTGTAGGTGAGTTTGCGAATGACTCAAAAATTGGAGCAGAGACAAGTGGTGAGTATGACATAAAAAGAAGTTTGTGGAGAGATACAGATAGGACAAGAGAGTGAACAAGGAGCTTTGCATAATAATGTAATGTGGATTAAATAAATGAGAACAGACATAAACAGTGATGTCATGCATTTTAACGGGCAAGATAGAGATTGAATTCAGAAATCTACAGGGAATCAGCATCTCCGAACCACAAAAAGTTAGCTTTTAATTTCAACTGTCAATAAGGATGGCAAATGTCATGTTGGGGTTTGTTTAAAAACTAATGCAATATTGAGATGAGGAACAGTCAGATAGAGCAGCTAATGTGTGGCTGAGGAGCTGCTGCAGGGGTTAGGATTCCTATTTTTCAATCGCTGGGATCTCTTCAGGGATAGAAATGACCTGTATAAGAGGGAGCTGAATTGGAAGGGGACCGATATTCTTGTGGGGAAGTTTGATAGCAGTATGCTGAAGGGTTTAAACTAGTAAGGGGGATGGTGGGAACCAACAAGATAGTGAGAAAAGAGAAATGTTTGAGGTGAGATGCGGTGAGCAATTCTAGGGGTCGAGGCAGACAACAGTTTGGCAAGAGCGAGGTAAGACTGCGAAACTGAATTTACTTCGATGTAAGAGGCCTGACATGTGAGACAGATGAACATGGGGAATAGATGGGAATGTGGGACAAGGATATCATTACCATTACAGAAATATAGCTCAGGGATGTACAGGACTGGCAGCTTAATGTTCCAGGATATAGATGCTGTAGAATGTATAGACAGAGGAGCAAGAGAGGAGATGGAGTGGTGTTTTTGGTTAGAAAGAACATTACAGCTGGATGTAGAGAGGATATTTCTTGGAGACTGCCCAGTGAAGTTATATGGATGAAACTTAAAAATAAGAAAGAGATGATGACCTTGCTGGGATTGTAAAATGGGCCTCCTAATAGTCAGTGGGAAATTTACAAGCGATTATGCTATCTGTAAGAAAAAAGGATAATGGTAGGGAATTTTAACTTTCCAAACAGAGTTTGGGATAGTGTTAAGATCTTGGAATGTGGAGAAATTGGTTAAGTGTATACAAGAAAACGTTGTTATTCAATAGTGGATGCACCTACGAGACAGTTCGCAACACTTGACCTTCTGTTGGGAACCAAGGCAGGGCAAGTGACTGAGGTGTCCACAGGGGCACGCTTCAGGGAAAGTGATCATAATTCTATTGGTTTAATAATAATGATGAGAAAGGATAACATTGATTTAAAAATGAAAGTTTCAAATTAGAGTGTGGCCAGTTTCGATGGTATTAGACTTTGAGAAGTTGGTTGGGGGAGGTTATTCACAGATAAAGGGATGGCTGACAAGTGGGAGGCCTTTAAGAATGAGACAATGAGAGTTCAGTGATGGTATGTTTCTGTTTGTGTGAAGAGCAAGGCATGGGAAAAGCTCAATGATGAGGGAAATTGCAACTCCTGTCCAGAAAAAGAAGGGAGCATTCATCAGATATAGACAGCTGGGATTGAGTGATCCTGAGAAGGGTATAAGGGCAGTAGGAGTATACATAAACAGGAAATCATGAGGGAAAATATGGGGACATCAAATTGCTTTGGCAAATAGAATTAAGGAGAATCCGAAAAGATTCTAAAATTATTTTAAGTTTAAAAGAATAACTAAGTAGAGAATACAGGCCTTAAAGATCAACATGGCTTTCCTGCATGTCACCACAGGAGATGGCAGAGACACTAAGGAAATATTTTGCATCAATATTTACAGTAGACAGGAGCATGGAAGCTAAGAAACTTGGGAAATAAATAATGTGATCTTAAAATGAGTTTATTTTACAGAAAAGGAGGTGTCGGAGGTCTTAAAGTAGAAAAATGGAAATAAATCCTGGAGACCTTTTTAGGTATTTCCCAGAACTTTGTGGGAAGCTAGGGAAGAGATTCCTGGTCCCCTTGCTGAGATATTTGTATCGTTGATAATCATAGATGAGATGCCAGAAGACTGGAGAGTGACTAATGTGGCAGCATTATTGAAGACAGTTGTATGGAAAAACAAGGGAACCATAAACTGGTGAGCCTTTCACACCAGAGATGCTGCCAGAGCTTCTGAGCATTTCCAGTAGTTTCTGCTTTTGTTTCTGATACACAGCATCCACAGCTCTTTCAGTTTTTATTTAGTAGTTAGAGAGCATTACGTTTTGAATTGGAGGCCTGTTAGAACATAACAACATCCGAACATAAGAAATACGACCAGGAGTAGGCCATCTGACTCCATGAGTCAGCTCTGCCTTTCAATAATATCATGGATCATCTTTGAATGGACTGAGACTCCACTTACCCACCGCTCACTATAACCCTTCATTCCTTTACTGTTCACAAATCTATCTTCACCTTTAAAACATTCAACAGATTAGCCTCAGCTGCTTCACTAGGCAGGGGATTCCAGAGATTCACAACCCTTTGGATGAAGACGTTGGCTTGACCAGCTATCCTTAGTAGCCACACACGCAGATGACAAGCAACATGAGTTCGACTGGGACAAACTGCTATTGGGACAAGCCAAACAGAGAACAGCCAGGGAATTCCTAGAGGCATGGCACTCATCCACAGATTCAATCAATAAGCACATCGACCTGGACCCAATATACCGGCCACTGCAGCGGACAGCTGGAACTGACAACCGGAAGAGGCAGATACAAACCACTATAAATGCCGGAGGAAACATCACAGAAGTGCTTCATGGGAGGCTCCCAAGCGCTGAGGATGTCACCTAGACAGGGGACAAAACGTCTGCAACACAAATTCCCAGCTCGGCGAACAGAACCACAACAACGTGCACACGAGCTACAAATCTTCTCCCAAACTTTGAACCTCCCTGCTTCTGTCTTATCTATCCCATATATAATTTTACAATCCCCTCCCCCATTCTTCTGAATTCCAATGAGTATAATCCCAGTCTGCTCATAAGCCAACTGCCTCATTTCCAGAATCAACGTAGTCAAACTCCTCAGCAAACCCCACCCCAGTGCCATCTCATGTAAGGTGATGAAAAGTGTACACAGTACTCCAGGCGTGGCCACACCAGCGCCCTATACAGCTGCAGCAGAAAGTCCTAATTTTAAACTCTATCCACTGGCAATGAAGGACATTATTCCATTTGCCTTCCTAATTAGCTACTGGACTTGCAAAACAGACTTTTGTGTTTCATGCACAGGAACACCCAGGTCCCCCTGCACAGCAGCATTCTGTAATTTTTCACCATTTTAAAGTAGACCACTTTGTTATTATTCCTACCAAAATGGATGACCTCATGTTTACTAACATTGTACTCCATCTGCCAGACCCTTGCCCACTCCCTTTACCTGTCTATATCCTTCTGCACACTTTGCTCCATCACTCATTTAAGTGGCTTCTGCGAACTACAACACACTACACTTGGTCTCTAACTCGAAGCAATCTCCCTGAATTGTAAACAATTGCAGTCCCAACAATTGTAAACAGTTGCATTCTCAACACTGATCCCTGAGACCCATCACTAGCCACTGAGTGTCAACCAGAAAAACACCCATTTATCCCCAATTTTTGCGTTCTGTTAGTTAACCATTCTTCTGTCCATGCTAATGCATTGCCCGTAACACTGTGCATCTTTATCTTATGCAGCAGCCTTTTGTGCAGCACCTTGCTGAATGCCTTTTGGAAATCTACATACACCACGTTCACCAGTTGCCCATTGTCTACCACGCTCATTATAACCTCAAAGAATTCCAATAAATCAGTTAAAGATGACCTGCCTTTCATGAACCCATGCTTCATTAAATAAATGTAGGTGTTGCATTTTTGTGAGGCAAACCAGGACAGGACTATTACAATTAATGGCTGGGCCTTGGGGGGTGTTGCTGAGCAAAGAAACCAAAGGGTGCAGATGCATCATTCCTTGAAAGTGGAGTTGCAGGGAGACAGGGTGGGGAAAAATGTGTTTGGCACGCGTTCATTCATTGGTCATAATGTTAAGTGTAGGGGTCGAGATGTCATGTCTCAGCTGTACAGAACATTTGTGAGGCCACATTTAGAATTATTATAGACAAATCTGGCTGACCGTTTCTATGAAGGATTTTGTGAAAGTTGAGAGGGTGTAGAAAAGATTTCCAAGAATGATGCTGGAACTGGAGTGTTTAAGGTATAAGCTGAGGCTGAATAGGCTGGGGCTTCTCTTTTCTCTTCAGTGAGAGAAAAGGAGGCTAAGGAGTGGCCTGAACAAAACTTATAAAATCATGCGGGATATTGATATGATGAATAACCAAGGCCTTTTTCCTCGAGCGGGAGAGTCCAAAACTAGAGGACAGCGGTTTAACGTGAGAGGAGATACGTTTGAAAAGAACCTGTGGGGTAACCTTTTCATGTGTATGTGTGGAAAAAGCTGCCAGTGGTAGTGGTGGAGGCGGGTTCAATTACTGCATTTAAAAGGCACTTGGATGGGTGTATGAACAGGTAACATTTAGAGGAAGATTGGCCAAATGTTTGGCAAATGGTACTCAGTCAGATTGGGATATCTGGTCAGTGCAGTTGGACCGAAGGGTCTGTTTCTGTGCTGGATATCTATATGACTATAATGTTTGTTAAAACTGAAAAGAAGCTGTATTCTTACCACAGCTGGAATACTGTGACCTGTTCTTGGGACTCATATCACAAAGAAAAGGTACACTGGACAGAGAGACAATTCACACGAGGTTTAGTCGACTGATCCTAAAGATGGAGGGACTGTCTTGAGAGTAGAGATTGAGTCGTTTGGGCCTATACTCATTAGAACACAGAAGATTCAGTACTGACATTCTGAAACATCTATTATTTTCAGGAAACTTGATGGTGTAAATGCAGAAATGTTGTTTCCCCTTGTGGAAGAGTTTGGGACCAGGGAGTAGAATCTCTGAATTAGAGGTCACAAATTTCGGGCAGAAGAGAATTTTTTCTCCCACAATGTAGAGAATTTGTGGAATTCTTTACCACAGAAAACTGTCGAGGTTGGGTCATTCAGTATTTTGAAGGCGGAAATGGACAGATTTTGATTGGTAATTGAATCAATGCTGACAGTTAAAACGCTGGAAAGTGGAGGTGAGGGTTATCAGTTCAGCCATGGTGTCATTGTTTGGAAGATCAAACCCCATTGGCTGAACAGGCTGCTTCTGGTTCCCTATCATTCATCTTTGCTCTAAGTTGGTCTTTTCAGAATTAGCTCGGCCTCATTTAAATTAACCTCCATTTCATGTTTGAAGCCCAGCTGCTTCAATGCCTCCTCATCATGAAAAAAGACAGGGATTGCCTTTCTCCCTGTTTGATGGCATTGCATTCTGCCTCTAATGCAGTGACTGCATTTAAATTCCTCCAGTTCTGTTGAATATTTGTCAAACACAACCACAGCTGTCACAGAAAAGGTTAAAGACAGATCAAAACTACATTTAAACTACCATATCAAACGCATTGTCGGTATGCATTGCATGGAATACACACATTGCATATTAAAGGTCTCTCTGCACTTATCCATTAAACACTGCAAGGGTTGTTCATAGATGATTTCCTTATGTGTGTATGTATGTCTGTGCCGATAGATGATAATCTACTTGTATAACAAAGTTTCGATGCATCGTGTTGTTCCCTTTTTATTCTGGTATCAAGCATTTCAAAATCAGAATGATAGTGGGTAGGAGTTCAAGCCCCTTTACACGGCTACATCAAATGTTTTCTGTGATTGTACAGCTCATGTAATGTGCTGGGGAAATCTCCCTCAATATTGTGCTGTCCAATGCAAACATGTCAAATACATTTTGGTTTAGACACAGTATAGATCCGCATCCAGGATTCCCTAAAAAAAACCCTCCCAGAGCAGGTACAACACAGAGTCGACACAGAATAAATCACCCTCTACAATATTAAACATTCCATGAGATGTGCAGTAAAAGTTAATTATAGACTAAATATGCATTGCACTGAACCATTAAACATTCCTCAGCCAAGAATAATACTGCTGAGTTACAATGAAAACACTATCACAGTAAAGTCTTTCCGATCAAGCATTTCCAGATCACTCAATACTCAGACAGATTTTTGAGAAAATCTGGTTGTACTGACTCAAATCTCTCGAAAGAAATGGATGAATTTGGCTGAGAGCATATGTTGGTGAGGTGTTGGCTTCATGTTATTAAGGAAAACGTTGTCCGATTGTGGAGAGGCAAAACAAGGCATCAGATATAAAGGAAAATGGGGGGAGGCAGGAGGGGAAGAGAGAAAAAGAGAGACAGAAATATTAGCTGTGCCAATGTATCACTTAATTATAGTTTTTTTTGACTAAACATGACAATTGATACCTCTGTCATTCAACAATTATACAAATTATGTATTAAAAAGTCCTAACATCAATTAGTATTGGAATCCATTGAGTTATTTGCATTTTTTCCACAATTCGTGTGCTGTGCTTGTGGGGAAATATAAATTGCGGTTTTGTTGTTCTGTAATTTATTCTGAGAATTCTATTTCTGTGTTTATTTACATAAATGCTTAATTGGTTTCAATGAAGTGATGGGGACAGCAAAGCCAGATGAAAGAAGTGATTTGTTGGTAAGATTCAAATCGAAACAAGTTTATTTTAAGAATGGTGACCATTTTCAGAAGTGAATACCAATTTATGAAGACGAATTGCAAAAGATTTTATTTATTTCTGAATGATAAACACAATTTAAAACTTTTATTTAGGTTAAATATTCAGTGCTGGAAATTCTGCAATTAAACTTCAATGTTGAACTGGATCTACTCTGAATGTCGCTGCTGAAAATGTGTTGCTTATGCCTGAAATGTCGATTCTCCTGCTCCTTGGATGCTGCCTGACCTGCTGCACTTTTCCAGCAACACATTTTCAGCTCTGATCTCCAGCATCTGCAGTCCTCACTTTCTCCTACTCTGAATGTCCCACTAATTTATATTGTAGTCCGTTTAGACGGTGCAACATCACTCAAAGTGCATTTTAGAATATTCACATGAAATACTTGAAATGACATCAGGAACTGCGCAACAATTACATTTAATTGATATAGTTGTTGTGAGGTTTTGTTACACGTATCACTTTCTGGTAAGGGTCAGCAATGAGTCCCTATCCCCAACTTCCCATTGAATACCTTGCTAAAGCCACTTCAGAACACAGTGGGTCTGGAATCTCATGTTGGCCAGACCATGGAAAGGTGACAGATGCCTTGTCGTTCGTGAACCAGCTGTTTTTGTATTTTCCCATTGACTCGGGTGACATGGTCACCATTTGGCTTTCTTTCTGATTCCAGGCTTTCTTTGAATTCAAATTTCACCCTGGGCAAACGATGGTATTCCAAACCCCGTCCATTCAGCATCAAACTGGAGTTTGGGAATATTGGTGTCATGGTGTCACCGCTGTGAGCCTAATATTGGGAATGCACAGAAAGCGGTCACAAACAGAAATGCAATCAATCTGACACTTTACCTCATGAACAAATATTGGAGTGCAATACTGGCAAGAACTCTCCTGCTGTTCACAGCAACATCACAGGAGACTTTGCATCCAATCATCAATCTAAACTGTGTACCGGACTCTGTCTGAAGAGCCTGACTCACCATAATTTGCATTTTTTGAATTCTTCACTGACTTATGAAAAGGTTAGTCACATATCCCAAGAAGGTGCTCATCAGCTACCTTTTTGAAGGCCTGCCATCTTACTCGGCTAATTATGGTTGATCTTTCTTAAGAAGCTTTATTACAACCAAATGGCTTCTCAGTCGAGACTGTAGTGCTGGAAAAGTACATCAGGTCAGGCAGCATCCGAGGAGCAAGAGAATCGACGTTTCGGGCATGAGGCCTTCATTAGGATACCTGATGAAGGGGTTATGCCTGGAACGTTGATTTTCCTGCTCCTCGGATGCTGTCTGATCTGCTGTGCTTTTCCAGCACTACACTCTCAACTCTGATCTCCAGCACCTGCAGTCCTCACTTTCTCCTGATGGGTTTCTTAGTCAGGTTCGGCACAGGAAAGGACCATCACCTTATTGTTGAACGGGTAGTGGGCGGCACGGTGGCACAGTGGTTAGCACTGCTGCTTCACAGCGCCAGAGACCCGGGTTCATTTCCCAACTCAGGCAACTGACTGTGTGGAGTTTGCACATTCTCCCCGTGTCTGCGTGGGTTTCCTCCGGGTGCTCCGGTTTCCTCCCACAGTCACAAAGATGTGCGGGTCAGGTGAATTGGCCACGCTAAAATTGCCCGTAGTGTTAGGTTGAAGGGGTAAATGTAGGGGTATGGGTGGGTTGCGCTTCGGCGGGTCAGTGTTGGGCCGAAGGGCCTGTTTCCACACTGTAAGTAATCTAAGTAATCTGTAAGTAATATAATCTAGTGCAGGCCAGATAGGAAGGTCAGACGACCTCCTCTGAAGGACAATACTGAACCATGTAACATGCTTCAAACCTTTGGTAGGTCTGTGATTATCGTTCATTATTCCAGCATTTTCATTTCATACTCTTTTATTAATTGAAGCTACCATGGTAGGGACTGATTCTGGAACTTTACTTCAAACCTTTTGATTGCTTATTACATACTCATAATGCATCCTCAACCACTTTATCAAACTGTCATGTTAGCTTTAATGATTTTTTTATTGACTCCTGAAACATGGTGGTTGCTTTTAGTTGTCCGTAGTTGTCCTTCAGCAGATGGCAGTAAGCTGCCTTTCTGAAATAACATGTTCCAAAATGGCCTGAGGAAGGGAATTCCAGATTTTGACCCAATTACAGTAAAGGATCGGTGACATATTTCCATGTCAGGATGCCGAGTGTTTTAGAGAGGAGCTTACAGTGGTGCTGTTCCCATGTATCTGCTGCTCCTGTCCTTCGAGATGCAAGTGGTAGTGGGAAGGTACTGTCTAAGGAAGTGGCTAAGTTACTGCAGTGTAGGATTTTAGATAGTGCATATGGCAGGTACTAAGAATCAGATTTGGAGGCAATGGAGGCTTGTGGATATGCTACTGATCACGTGGGATGCTGTGTCCTGGACAATGCCAAGCTTCTTGAGTGCAGTTGAAGCTGCTCCTATCCAGTCAAGGGGTGAGCTGTGCTATTAGCCTCCTGACCTCTGTCTCTTAGACAGTCAATTGGCTTTGCGAGTCAGGAGGGTGAGTTACTCGCTGCAGTATTCCTAGCCTCCGGCCTGCTCGTACAACCATTGTAGTTATATGGAGTGTCCAGCTCAATTTCTAATGAACAATAAAACCCAGGGTGTCGATGGTGAGGGATTCAGTGATTTTAACACTATTGAATGTCAAGGGGTTTTGGTTAGGTTGTCTCTTATTGTCAATGGTCATTGTCTCGCAGCTTTGTGGTGTGAATGCTATGTGCCACTTGTCAGCTCAAGTCTGGAAATTGTCCAAATTTTGTTGTGTTTGAATGTGGACTGAGGAGTCACAAAAAAGTGCGAGATTAATGTAGATTTCACTTCTGACCTTCTGATGGAGGGAAGGTCATTGCTGAAGCAGCTGAACATGATTGTGCCAAGGACACTTTCTTCAGGAACTCCAACAGAGATTTGCTTTGGCTGAGACGACTGCCCTCTAACAAGCAAAGCCATCTTTCAATGTGTGAGGTATGACTGCTGGCAGCAGGAAGGTTGTCACCTGATACCCATTGAACCCAGTTTTGCGAGGCTCCATAATATCACCCTCTGTCGAATGTGACCTTACTGTGAAGGGCTGTCACTCTCCCCTCATTTCTGGAATTCAGTTCTTTGTCCAAGTTTAAATCAAGTCTGTAATTCAGACATGAGCTGAGTAGGCCTTGCGTAACCCACATTTACACAGGTTATTGCTGAGCTAGTGCTGCTTGATAGCACCTCCCTACATCTAACTCATGATTGAGCATGGACCGATGGGGCAGTAATTCGCCAGGGTGGTTTGACCTATTTTCTGTGCACAGGACATGCCTGGCCTATTTTCCACATTGTCCATGCCAGTGTTTTAGCTGTACCGGGATTGCTTGGCTAGCACAAGTCATCAGTATTATTGCCAGAATTTTGTCAGGCTCCATAGCATTTGCAGTAACCCCTGCCCCCCCCCCCCCCCCCCCCCCCCCCACCGGCCAACAGTGCCTTGATTTCACATGGAGAGAGGCGAATTCCCTGCTGACAGGTATCTGTGATATTGGTGATCTATGAAAAATGCCGAGATGGATCACACAATTGGCACTTCTGGCTGAAGATTGCTGTGAATGCTTCAGCCTTAACTTTTGTGCTGATGTGTTGTGCTCTCCAAAGCAGAGCAAGGAAATATCTGTGGAGCTTATTCCTTCAATGAGTTGTTTAATTATCAACTTTAATTCATGTCTTGATGTGGCAGCACTGTGGGCTCAGACCCCTGTTTCCTGAAAGAATGGTCTAGGTACAATATCTCCAGACTATAATTCCAACCCCCACTCCATAATGTGGATATTCACAACAGAAGATTGCTTATCCTTTGTATTGTGTAGATTCCAACAATGCATTGTATATTCGCTTAAATTGTTAGTCTCGAAAATACTTTACTTCACAGACTTTAGGATATAATGTTCTGTTTTCAATTCTTCTCTCCGACAGACAAGGTCATCGATGTCACACTGGCTTTCCTCCTCACTAATTGCAAAACCAAACGTTTTTCACCTCATCTTTGAACTTACTGATGAAAATTGCTACATTCTTGACTAGACCGTTCATATACGCTGCAAACATCAAAGGATCCAGCAACCAGTCATGTAGTAAGCCACTGGACACAAGATGTCTTCACAATGACTACCTTCGACCATTACCTTCTGCCAACAAATAAACCTTCGAATCATTTGCCAAACGGCACCAGATCCCATGAACCCTTACCATATTAAAGATGCAAGATCTGGTCAAAAACCTGATTGAAGTCAAGAAGCATTACATCCACTTTTTACACCCGATGTTACATCTCATTGCCTCTCCGGAAAACAGAATCAACCACTTCCGATATGATATCACTTCCACCAAAGCCATGCTGAATTTTATTGCTTAAACCTTACAATTCCAACTTTTAATGAATGCTGTCTCTTAGATTTACTTATTAACTTCCCTCAAGCTTTCTACTTTTAAACATAGGTTTATGAGTGAAACTACACATTGTCACTTAGCTCCTTTCACCCGATGACAACTCTTCTTATCTCTCTGACAGATAATTTACTCTAGCTGAAATAATCTTGTGTCTCTTCTGTTTCATTCTGGGAAATGGGAATGGAATTGAATACAGTGTTGAAACCAACAGCAATCTGTCCGTTTGTTCTTGACAGTGTCAGTGTGTGTTCCCCCTCAGAGGCAGGAAGACTTTGTGCTGATAATACGGAAAGTAGCGCCTGATGTATCATTCTCAGCTGGCACACAACTTCCTGTTTCTCTGTGCCAGCAGTAAGCCACACATCTCCGTTCTGATCAGAAAATAAACCCGGGGGATGCAATCTAGCGGAAACATCTGCCAATGTGGCCTATATCAGGACACAGAGTGTGAAGTGATTACATTGAAGTGACATTTGCAAATTGACCTTTTGATCTCTGTTTCGCGGTCTGTTTCCAGGACATCATTGGACGAGTCTCTCGACCATCTAACAAGCTCATTCGATTCACTAACGTCTGGGACATATCGACATGCACCTTGTCATGTCTTTGATCTTGTACTACTTGTTACTCTCTTTTCAGATTTAATGTTCCCAGTTTTTGATTCTGTCTTCTGTATCCATCACCTTCCCAGCCGAATACATTCTGTTTGATCTGTTTCCTAAATTTTGATCAACTAAACAAATAATACAGTTTTGTACAGACAGGTATGTTAGTGTGTCAGATTAACAGAACCAATATATGGAGAGATCACCTTGGCTGTATCGAACTCTGACCGACATTGAATTCAAATAAAGCACAGCACTGTATGGTTTCAATCTTTGCAAATCCTCTCTCTTTGAAAGAGCTTGTTCTAACGGTTAATTCTTTTCTTGATTATTTCAGAAACTATGACTAAAAATCCCTATTTTTAACAAAGTTTCAAACATTATTAAAAGTTGCAGCCCAGGCATTTCCTACAGTGAGCTTTGTGGTGTTTAAATGTTCTGGTCAAAATGTGCTTCAAGCAGAAGACTTAAACATTGGTTTCTCCGAGTTCCCAGCCATTGCACTTTCAGTTCCATAATAACTGCAAGCTATTGATAAGCCCCAGAGAGAACAGAATGTCCAGGCCCCGTACACATCCAAACGCCATGATGTCGGCCTCGAAGCCCTCCGTTTCTTCCTGTCACGTCAAACCAAGCAGTACATGCTCAACCTCAACTACATTTCCTTTCAATCCTCCCACTTCCTCCAAACCAAAGGGGTAGCCATGGACACCTGTATGGACCCCAGCTATGCCTGCCTCTTCGTCAGATATGTGGAACAGTCAATCTTCCACAGCTACACCGTATCATTGCCCATCTTTACCACTGCTACATTGATGACTGTATCAACGCCACCTCATGCTAGCACAAGGAGATTGAACAGTTCATCAACTTTACTAAAGCCTTCCACCCTGACCTAAACTTCACAGGGACCATCTTGGACACCTCCCTCCCTTTCCTAGACCTCTCCACCTCTATCTCCAGTGACCGACTAAACATTTACTGCAAGCCCACTGACTCCCACAGTTACCTGGGCTACACTCCTCCCACCTGACCTCCGGTAAAAATGCCATCCCTTATTGTCAATACCTCTGCCTCCACCGCACCTGCTCCCAGGAGGACCAGTTCCACCATAAAACATCCCGGATAACCTCCTTTTTCAAAGACTGCAATTTCCCCTCCCATGTGGTCGACGATGCCCTTGAACCCCAACCCTCCAATCGCAACAGGGAGCCCTCCTGGCCCTCATCTTCCATCGCACCAACCTTGCATGCATCATATCATCCTCCACTGCTTCCACCACCTGTAAACAGACCCCATCACTCGGGGTGTATTTCCCTCCCTACCCCTATCTGCATTCCGGAGACACCATTCCCTCCGTGACTCCCTCATCAGGTCCATGCCCCTCCACCAGCCCACACCTCCCCCCTCACCTCCGACAAGGCCCCAAATGATCCTACCACATCCCGGAGCAATTTGTCTATACTTCCACAAATGTCATCCACTGTGTCTGTTCCACCTGCTGTGGTCTCCTCTACATCAGGGAGACAGGACACTAACTTGCGGATCATTTCAGAGAACATCTCTGGGACACCCGTGCCAACCAACCCCACGGCCCCGTGGCTGACCACTTTAACTCCCTCTCCCACTCCACCAAGAACAGGCCGGTCATATTCTGTTCATTTCCAATGAATAAATACAAAATAACCGAGCCTGAATTTGGGATGATATTAACAGGATTTATTTTGATCTAAGCATGAACAGATTATTTTGACAAAACAGGTGGAGAGATTCACTTCCTGAAAAAGCAGCTCAAGTGGTATAAGCTGGCACCAAACCGAGTTTGGTCAATACTGAGGCAAAAATACAGCATACAGTCTTGAGTGAAATAAATAAAGAAACTGTGTTAGCTCCGGAACAAGATAGAGTGTATTAAATATGAACAAAGACACAAGTATTTTAGGATATAATAGAAAAGTAATTTATAGTATATTGAAATGCAAACAGAGATGTGAATTTGTGTCTCGACATTCTTCCTAGCTAAATTAATCATTTCAGAAATGCCTTTGTTAAATTTCATGAATCATTTGTTGGTCCATTCCACGAACCTTGCGAGGTCCTTGTTAAATTCTGAACCATCGCCTTCCAGATTCACAGTGGTTGCGAGTTTCATGTTACAGCAAATTGTGAAGTTGTGCACTGTATGCCAATGTCTTAGTTCAAAATTTAAAGCAATCACAGCTCCAAACATTTACAAAATATCACTATGGATCTTCCTGGAATCCAAAAAAAATTGTCCCTTTGATCAAAGATTTCTAAAATTTACTAACATATCTGTTGTGAAGGACGTTTTCAAATAACTTGAAGTGCAAATGGTTCACATCAGTCGGAATACAGTAAGATTTCATGTGTTACCCCACACAAAAAGAAATCAAGCAATATTCACGAGTTGCTCTCAGCAAGTCTATGATGGACTGTTTTATCAAACAAAATAATTTCCAATGTTGTGAGGGCTCGTCTATCTTCTGTGCAATGGTCTGAATTTTGTGTCTGACTGCAGATGAAACTGGCTGATCTGGGTAAAAGTACAGTTTGTGCCTTTCACGTTGTTAATGTATATTGCTGACTTTAGTTGAATGACGTGATGTTGTCCCAGGCATCGTCTGGCACCATTAATTAGACCATTAATTTCCACATCACTAGCCAGACTATCAGGTGGGGTGTATTGATCTCATTGAAACGAATGCTTGGAATATTTCCGGTATGAATCATGTGAAGTGGAGCCTCTGAACGAGACATAGAACATAGAACAATACAGCACAGAACAGGCCCTTTGGCCCACGATGTTGTGCCGAACATTTGTCCTAGCTTAAGCACCTATCCATGTACCTATCCAATTGCCACTTAAAGGTCACCAATGATTCTGACTCTGCCACTCCCACAGGCAGCACATTCCATGCCCCCACCACTCTCTGGGTAAAGAACATACCCCTGACATCCCCCCTATACCTTCCACCCTTCACCTTAAATTTATGTCGCCTTGTAACACTCTGTTGTACTCGGGGAAAAACTCTCTGACTGTCTACTCTATCTATTCCCCTGATCATCTTATAAACCTCTATCAAGTCACCCCTCTTCCTTCGCCTTTCCAATGAGAAATGGCCTAGCACTCTCAACCTATCCTCGTGCGACCTATTCTCCATTCCAGGCAACATCCTGGAGACAAAGTAGGAAAGATGAATTTCGAGTAGTAGGATGTTTTCACGACAGAGAGATCACTTCGCCCATCGCACCTGAAGATCACGTGAAGATAGAGCCTTCCAGCCAACACCCCATTTATAGCATGTTGTCCATAACCCTGCAGGTGATAGCACTGTAAACATTCGGGAACATTGTGTAGGGTCTAATCCATTATCAACATCGATATGATCTCCAATGCTGTAAATCCTGTCTTATGGGGAAAACGTAGGGGCAGAACTGTATCAATATTCAAACAGTTGGTCCAGCCCTGAGGAGCTAATAGGCCCATTTCTAAACGTTGTTCCTCAGGACATTTTGACTATTCTTGACTTAATATCATTGTAAACTGACATGAAAAAAATGCAGACATGTTCCCCAGAAATGCTGACAGCAACATACCTTTATTCAGCCAAGATCAGCAACATGAATTAAGAAAGTTTTTTCAAAACTTTCTTTTAACTGATTATTGACAACACGGATTTCACAAAGTGCAAAGTACAGAGGGGAAGGGTGGAGGGGTGGGGGTGGGCGATGTTCACTATTCCCTGATGTCTGGATGCGTTTGTGAGTAACAGATAAATCTGCGAACCAGATTCAGGATGGTACTACAGGTATTTCAGCAGATACTGTGTACACGGAATTCTCCCAAAAATCAGCAATGACATGAACATTTATTTGTGATAGTGTTTGAAGCCAACTAAAATTGAACAATATGGTGGGAGAAGTTCCTTTCATTTCTTTGAACTAGTAACAAGGGATACTGTCTGTGGATCTGGGGTGGCAGGAGGATCTTTCACAGCAGAATGTGAGGGAACAGAATCATGTTGGAAATCCAGATAGACTGTAACTTTTGTCACTGGAGGGTGAGAGTTCGGGGGGGGGGGGGGGGTGACCTCATATAAGTTTATAAAGCCATGAGTGGAAAGGTGAATGGCTCTAATTGACATGATTCATACTGGGAATGTACGAAGCTTTCGTTTCAAAAATATCACATATCAATAAACTACACCTGACCCTACGGTTAGTGATGTGGAAATTAATGGTCTAATTAATGGTGCCAGACGATGCTGGAACAACATCTCTTTATTCAACTAAAGTCAGCAATATACATTCACAATGCGAAAGGCACAAACTGTACTTTTACCCAGATCAGCCAATTTCATCTGCAGTCAGACACAACTTAAAATTCAGACCATTGCACAGAAGATAGACGAGCTCTCACAACATTGGAAATGATTTTGTTTGATAAAAGAATCCATCGTAGACTTCCTCAGAGCAATTCGTGTTAACAAACTTGTTTTTTAGTGTGTGGGGGTAGCGCACGAAATGTTACTTTAATCCGATTGATGTGAAAAAAATTTGCACCTAAGAAGTTATTTGAAAACGTCTATCATAGTAGATACGCGAGTAAATTTTATAAATCATTGATCAAAGGGGACAATCTTTTTTGGATTCGAGGAAGATCCATAGTGATATTTTGTAAATGTTTGGAGCTGGGATTATTTTCAATTTTTGACCCAGACATTGGTGTATTTTCCCTATGGTGGGGGATTTCAACAATAGGGAACATGTTTTTGCAATGAAAGGAGAAAAATTTTAAAAAGGTTATCAGAGACACAGAGAATGGTTTGTGTGTGGGATGATTTGGTGGTGGATACTTACAACCTTTAGAAGATATTTGGATAAGTAAATGAATATCAAATGTTTGGATGGATATGGGCCAAGTACACACAGGTGGGATTAGTTTAGTTTGGGATTAGGACTGGCATGGACTGGGTGGACCGAAGGGTCTGTTTCCATGCTGTATCACTACATGACTCTATGACTATTGATCAGTTTTTCTCAATACTAAACAGTGCTGTAGTGATCCTTGAATGAACTGTTGATGTTAAGGTTGTGTCTGAGACTCTGCGAATATTTCCTTCAATGAGAGGAGGGACTAGTTCTCCAAGTTACACAACTGAAAATAAACTTTTCTCCAGCATTGCTGCTGAGTAGATGTGTTTCTGCGGAGGCGGTGGTTATAGTTTGCAGTTGGCTTTCCACCAACTGGTCAACCGTGAGACAAAATATCTTTCATCCACTGCAGAAACTCCACCTGCTTCCAGTAAATGAAACTGGGAACTCAAGGACCTTTTCTGTCGTCAGCTTAATTGCTGCCAACTATTGGATCTGGCCGATTAAAGGGAAAATGAATCAACTAAAGGAAAATCCTACCAAACAAACTATATTTTCCCATTTACTCACAATGGATGCATTTCACTTGGTATTTCTCCCTTTAAAAGGAAAGTCACTGAATACAGCATTCACTGTATGACTATCAGAAAACAGGACATTGAATGCAGTGACGTTCTGGTTAGGTCAGTCTGTTTATTGAGTATCTTTAAAGCTCCTGAAAATGAAGTTAATGGATCCAAAATCCCACATTGAAGTAACATTTGTTATCATCTCAAAGTAAATTAACAAATTTGAATTGGTTCAAACTCACTTCACTTGTTACACCATTCTCTGATTCATGTATCTCATTAAAACTGAGTGGGCCCTTTATACATGGTTAACACTGGTGTAGTGTAACAGCGAATTTTTGCTGATTTTTATGAGTTAACTGCCCTGTCAGAGCTATCAGTGAGCAGAGAAATGTACTGTTTATAACCTACATTCGTGGTAATTATTACTGTAATACTCTCTAACTTAACCAAACATTCCTGATGTACCCAGACTGTTACATGCAATGGTTTAGACGTTGAGGATTTTAAAAAAGACTTATGGACTGTCTTGTTCTAGTTCATTAGATGCTCTTTCAAAAGTGTACCTCGGTGTTATGTATCACTGCGGACTCACATTTTGTTTCTCAGGCACACAGCTTTCCTTTACTGTGCACTTTAGTGTCGGAGCAATTTGAAAAAAAGATGCAGGGAGAGACATTCTGCAATGTAAGGAGGCGCTTCTAATCTCCGGGTCCAAACTGTTTAGTGACATACACTCACATTCTGAACATAATCACTTTAGACATGCTCCATATTAGGTTGCCGAAACTGAATTTAGAAACGCAGATTAGAAATGGTATGTTATTTTGTAATGTGAGAGAGACTTTGAGTGACAGTGTGAGAAACAAAAGCTCACTCACTTTAATAATTTCAGTCCGAGACAAATAACCTGAATCCGCCATTTATTTGTACACCTATAGGTGGGTGCCCTGTCTCATTACCAGGTAAGGTAATGACAAACTGCACACCAAATCCAACAAACTCTCGAAATTTATACAGTTTGAATCCCCATATTTTTCCTTATTCCATTGTTTGTTCCCTGCTTCGCTTACGTCACTCATTTCCTTAAGACTTATCCCACAACTTCTGTTTATCCTGTTTTGTCCGTGACAAACTCTTATCTCTGACTCCCATAAGGGTGTTTGACGTCAGTCTATTATAGATTATTGATTAGGCATATCTTTTCTTCTATCAGCATCTATTTCCATCCAGAGGCCACTTTGACCTCTTTGATTAGGGTTTGTTCCTGTGTCCCCGTGTAAGGGGGAAACAGATGCTTTCCTGTTTGCCCATATATCCACCATTGTTCTGTATTCACGTCTCATGCTTTCTTTTTGCTGAATATGTATTTTCTCATTCCCATTCTGTATCAGAATTTATACTTGCAGAAATAACATTAATTCATTTATATCCCACAATTTCCCCTTTTTCTTTTCATTACTATCTGTTATCTTCTGCATTTTTGTCTCTTTTTTTTAAACATTGTTCTCAAAAATTCGCAAGCATCATTTCAGAGATTTCATCCATCTTAGTCTCACTCATCTCCTTATTATTTAGTTGATAAAGTTCCTCTGTCAAATGTCCCCTCAGGGGCATTCGTTTCATCAAGGCTGTTTCAATCAGCCTCTGGGTGAGCCCTCGTATACAGGGTATGATACAACAGCCAATGGCCACCAATACCCCGACTACTACTATCAGGGAAGTAAGGATAAAAACCACCACCCCCTTTCTCTGCTAAAATCATATCAAGGGCTATTCTGTTTTCCCATGCCATCCTACTTGTCGCATCAAGCTGTTCTGATATTCCTTTAACCGCCTCTCTTGTATAATTTTATAAATCGCTGTTGATTATGAAAAATGTAATTTATCCAGTCTACATTTTTATTAATTGTTGCCCACCAAAAGAGAGCTGACTCAAAGCCTGCTGCAATCTGGTTACGAGCTTTGAATTCAGGTACTCCCCTCGGGACTCCTACCGAATCGAGATAAATCCTGTCATCAAAAGAATTATCTAACAGTAATCTCTTACCCCTTCCCTTTTTCCCTACTATCTTTTCCTTCTCAAATGCCAGGGTAAATGGAATTGCCAATTGTACAATTGCGCATATCCCTCTCCAATCCGGAGGTAGGGTGGGTCTCAATATTTTTCCTCCACAGTACCACCACAGATCCGCTCGGGGAACCTTTAATGCTGAGTAGTTCCCTCCCTTCTTCGTTTCGGTAACATTCTTAATCTCTGTACATAATTTCAGCTCCCCCAAATGTCTCGACCGACTCGTACCTCGCCTGTGCACACATGACGTGTGATTTCCAACTGCGGCGGAAAATGTGGGGGGAACTTTTGCATCTTTCTCCTCCAAGGGAGGGAACATCAGAGATAGGGAGGTACAATTCCTATCATTCCATGCAATCTCATCCTGGTACAGGGCTATCATACATTTCATGCCCTTCCTGTCTCGCTTCCACCCGAGTGGAAAGGGAACCACCTGGGCCACTGGCCTACCGGAGGCACATGCATAGCAATTGCTTTTGTTCAGACTTTTTACAGTATACTTTACTCATTCAACCCAGGCATTTGTATCCCCGTACCCAGTCTCTATCTCGATGGTCTGTTTCAAATCCTTTACCTCTATAATTTTTACTACTGTAGGATCATTGGGAGGAGTGAAAGGTTGTATCTCATTACCCAGTAATTCTACCCATTTTTCCCTGTCCTATGCTAATTCGAAAACAACAGCCCACAAACTCCTTCCCATTTGCTTTCATTTCAATCCCAAATGTTTCATTTAATTGTACCTCATAAGTGCCACCTCCCAAAACTGCTTCGTGCCATGTGGTTTTTCTTATCGTTAAATATATGGGGTTACACTTTTTATTGGGACAATCGCGTGCTGGTCGGAAGGGGGCCCGGTGTATTGTGACAAGACCATTATACCAGGTACCATCCCCGAGGCCATCCCCATAGGACTTAAGATGTATCTCTGAGTTGCGGTATTGTCTCTGATTAGCTACATTCCCACAATTTACTAAGCTACATATATCAGTGTCTATTACTTGTGGATTATCAGACTCAGGAACCATTAATAATACATATGAAAATGATATGTGACAAAATCCTAATACCAAGAGGGCTAGCATCATAACTCTAAGCATTCCCAGTATTCTGATCATTATGCTAAAACACAAAAAGGCTTAATATACAATCTTACAGAAATAATCCCGCGCCCGCATCGCCACTGTATAGTCAATTACTCAAAGTCTCTTTAGTCTGAGTTTCAGCGGGTCTTGTGTTGATTCGGCTGTCCAGACTTCTTCCTCAACTGGAGGGTCCACTGGCCCTTTGATCCGGGTATAATGAGTCCAGCCTTTCTCCACCGTCCTTATTGCCGTTTCGGTAGTCAAAAGAGCCTGGTACGGCCCTTCCCAGTCTGGCTGCAGCTTAGTCTCTGTCCATGATTTTATTAAGACCCAATCTCCTGGCCGGATGGGATGAACAGCAAATTCAAGGGGCGGAGTCTGTGCCAATAGACCCTGTTTTCTGAGGAAAGATAAAGAGGAGCACAAGCCCAGTATATACTTCTTTAAAAACAAATCTTTAGTTTCGGGAATTGGCAATTCTCCCTGTGTTCCCAGATAAGGTAATTCAAATAAGATTTCATAGGGGGATAGTCCCAAATCTTTCCTCCGCCAAGGGACAAGCCCAAAAGGCATCCTTTAAATCTATCACACTAAACCATTTGTGATCATGAGGGATCTTACTTAATAACGTGTAGGGGTTTGGCACCACTGGGTACCTGATCTGTACTATTCGATTTAATGTTCTCAAATCCTGCACCAATCGATAAGTTCCATCAGATTTCCGCACTGGTAGAATTGGGGTATTATAAGGAGACATACATGGCTCCAACAAACCATCTCTAATCAGTCCCTCAATTACTGGCTGCAGTCCCCGTTTACCTTCTATGGAAATAGGATATTGTCGTTCACAGACAACGTCCCCTTTCCGTTTTAAATTTATTAAAAGGGGAGGGATCTGTAGTTTTCCACGATTCCCTTCTCTAGCCCATACTATAGGGTCTATCTCTCTCTCTGCATCCTCTGTCAATATTGCCAGTTGTACAACTAATTCTTCTTCCTGAATTCCAATCTCCAGTCCTAAAAGGATAATTAAATCTCTCCCCAGTAAGTTACTTCCTATATCAGGGATATACAGCAGTTCCCCTGTGATCCTATCCTTAGGACCTTCTATCATCATAGGTTCAAATACTGGAACAGTAAATCCTTCCCCTTTCACCCCCGAAACAGTAATTGACCGTGTCGACATTTCTACTTTCTTTGGTTTAAAATTCGGCGATGACCGTGCTGCCCCGTATCTACTAGGGAGATTACCTCCTCCCTACACGGTCCCACCTTCAAGTTTATCAAGGGTTCCTGGTGGGCCCCCGAGGGCAGGAACCCCTGACACCCCTATTCTTCATCATAATTCATAAGCGGAATTGCCTTTTCTTCCCTTTGTAGATCAGGACACTCCCGCTTAAAATGCCCTATCTTTCCACAATAATAGCATCCTTCCTGTAGCGACTTCCATCTCTGCCCCTGTCGCTCAAACCCTCTATCAAATGTTCCCCTTGTCCTCTCCCTCTTTACAAACACTTTCTGTGCCTCTCTTAACAATTCATCTAATGGTTTTTCACTCCATCCTTCTATCTTCTGTATCTTTCTCTGTATGTCTGGCCATGCTCTTGTCACAAAATGTACTTTCAAAAGACCCTGTGCCACTGGGTCCTCAGGGTTCATTCCAGAGTATTTCCGCATTGAGTCCCTTAATCTTTGCAAGAAAGCTGAGGGAGTCTCATCTTTCTCCTGTCTAATTTCAAAGGCTTTAATCAAATTCTGTGACTTCGGAACTGCCTCCCTTATTCCTTTTAGAATCAGGTCTTTCAATTCCCTCATTTCGTCTCTATGCTCCGGGTTTTGGTTTTCCCACTGGGGGTCTCTGAGGGGAAACTTCATCTCTCCCTGTCCAGCATCCCCATCTCCAATCGGGTGTTCCCTGTCCCATATTTTAATGGCAGTTCCTCGTACAAGTCCCCTTTCCTCCCCAGTAAATAATATATTCAAAATAGACATTAATTCAGCTCAGGTATACAGACTGGGCCCCAAAAATTGAACAATTTGTTCAGACAACCCCACCGGATCCTCAACCAGGACCTCCATTTCCTTTTTAAATGTTCTGACCTCCCCACTGGTGAGGGGGGCACTTACAAACCCAATCTCTTTGTCCCCTATGGGTACCTCCCAAAGGGGATAAGTCGTTACGTTTTTCCCCTTTTTCTTTTTTTTAAAGAAATATTGCAATATTTCTAGCTCCCCATAACTTCAAACACCAATTCATCAATTCATGCTTGACTAACCTTCAAAGACTGTTCCTAACGTATAAATATATTTATATATATTTACGTTCATTTCTTCAGTATTTAATAGTCAAAATGCAAAATGCATACAGTTCCCAATTTTGCAATTCACTGTAATTACCCAGTTTTAGTCCTTTAATTTAGATCCAGAATTAGTTTCCTTAAATAGTCCTGACCAATCATTGCTCAATTACAATACTATAAGTCGTAAAATAATCAGAACTTGCCTTAAAAGAATTTGTCTACTCAAGTTTTTTTTAAAAAAAAACTTCTAATGCATGAACAATGGCTAAATCCAAGGTCACAGATATTAACCATAGAATTTTGCTTTTACTACAATCTAATGTTGAACTGAAACTTCAACTGTCCTCCATAAATCGCTTTTATGTAAAGATAAAAAGAGATTAGTTAGAAACTGATAGTAAGGCAGTCATGATCTGTAAAAAGAACAGGAGTTATCATTCCTTTTTTTTTCTTCATAATCACAATAGAATCCTTAACCTTAAAAGAAATCATGTTAAATTTCCATAACAAAAATCAGATTCAAAACAGTCCTGGAACTCAAGCTCCAGGGAATAAAACACAAACATTCAATCACCAACAAACAAATGTTCACTCAAACCAAATCACAAAGGGTTAAACTTCCTACCAGCTGTACAGCTCTTTTCATTCTCTCTCTCGCACATTGACATATAAACTCAGATATTCACAAACCCAGTCTTCGTCCGATCTGTACTTTGGCCAGAAGACAGCGGGACGAAGAATGGAGTCCTTAGTCCATACAAAGCAACAATATTTAATCATCTTTCTCCCTTGCACAAGTATTATTTTGCCAATTTCCACAACATCCTGCCCAAAGGACTTTCCGGAGGAATGTTGTAAGGGACCCCGCCTCCATTTCCATTGCCGTTTCCTTACTTTGTTTCCCCGGAGGCTTTTTCCTTACCCACAGCGCAAGCCATATTGAGTTCCTTCGTTAGTCCCTTATTAACTACTAAAACTCAATCCCGGCCACCAAGGCAATACTTAAAAGTCAATTTTCTTACCTTGGTCTGTGCACAGAGTTGCCTGGCCCCTTTTGTCACCGTATTTTCTATCGAGCTCCTATCACTGTCTGATTCAGATGTCTCTCTTATAGGATTCACATCAGTCACCCAAGGGAGCAGACCAAACCGGGACACGAGACCGCTCCTCAATGGGGAACGGGACGCGTCTTCCCAGTGTCCAAGGCCAGCCACTCCCCCCGGTGATGGAAGAAAATCCCGGACACGAGCCCCCAATTGTGAGAAACAAAAGCTCACTCACTTTAATAATTTCAGTCCGAGACAAATATCTGAATCCACCATTTATTTGTACACCTATAGGTGGGTGCCCTGTCTCATTACCAGGTAAGGTAATGACAAACTGCACACCAAATCCAACAAACTCTCGAAATTTATACAGTTTGAATCCCCATATTTTTCCTTATTCCATTGTTTGTTCCCTGCTTCGCTTACGTCACTCATTTCCTTAAGACTTATCCCACAACTTCTGTTTATCCTGTTTTGTCCGTGACAAACTCTTATCTCTGACTCCCATAAGGGTGTTTGACGTCAGTCTATTATAGATTATTGATTAGGCATATCTTTTCTTCTATCAGCATCTATTTCCATCCAGAGGCCACTTTGACCTCTTTGCTTAGGGTTTGTTCCTGTGTCCCCGTGTAAGGGGGAAACAGATGCTTTCCTGTTTGCCCATATATCCACCATTGTTCTGTATTCACGTCTCATGCTTTCTTTTTGCTGAATATGTATTTTCTCATTCCCATTCTGTATCAGAATTTATACTTGCAGAAATAACATTAATTCATTTATATCCCACAACAGCAAAAATAAAGTCATTCATTTTGTTGGCTAATAATATTATTGAAGTTCTTTTTAGCTTTATCTGCTGTGGTGGAATGTAGGATTAAAGGGAGTTAACTTCTAATTGAATATTCTAAATATAATCACTTTGGACACGCTCTGTATTCAGTTGCCTAAATTGAATTTTGAAATGTTTAGTATGAATTACATGTTATTTTGAGTGCGACAGAGACTTGCAGTATCCAGGGAAGAAAAGCTCAACTGTTTTATTAGATAGTAATATGTTTGAACTTTAATTTTAGTTTTATCTGCTTGTGAATGAATGTAGAAATAAAGGGAGCTAACTTCCAATTGAATTTGTTTTTTTAAACAAAATACATGCAACTATCATGTGAAACAGACCTGAAGCTACTCAAATTTACTTCCAAAGAAGCTATTCAGCAAAACAAATATCCCAAGATGTGCATGTGTCCATGTTTAAGCAGAATCTCATGTAAAGACATGACCCCATGTGTTCGGGCTGTACAAGCTGATACCAGGATCCAGTCTCAGCCTCCAGCAGGAAACCAACATGCGGAAGCTGTAAGCCTGCCCCTTCCGATGGCCATATAAATCCTGGGCACTGGACCGTAATTCAACACTCCTGGGTCGGATCTGTTTAGAAAGATCTTAGCAGAACCGCTTCCCACAAGTTATCAGAATGATTGTGTCGACACTTTTTCTCAGTTTGTTACTGACTTTCTTATCATGTGAGTGTTTTTTGTTCAAGTCTCTCTTTGTGACTGTCTCAATGTTAGTCTACGGCAGGAATGTAAAAGACTCAGCCATCATTTCACCAACATTAATGCTCATGGTTTGTTTGTTTTCTTTTTTAAAGGTGTCCAGTCGGAGGTTGTTTTGACCCAGCCAGAGGCAGAGACTGGCCGTCCCGCAGGCAGCCTGAAACTGACCTGTAAAACCAGCGGGTTCGATCTTGGCAGCTACACCATGCACTGGGTCCGACAGGTTCCCGGACAGGGCCTGGAGTGGCTGCTGTACTACGATGATTCATCGGACAATAACTATGCACCAGCGGTTAAGGGTCGATTTACTGCGTCCAAAGACACTTCAAACAACATTTTCGCGTTGGACATGGGGAACCTGAAGATCGAAGACACCGCCATCTATTACTGTGCAAGAGACCACAGCGAGAGGAACCAGGGCTGGACCCGTTCAAAAACAGCTCGAGGGAACATTTTGTCAATTCCATCATAAACTGACGGTCAGTACGAGTTTTAAATGCAATTATACCAACTGCAATCTGAAGCAGACCTCAGGCTGCCTCTTACAAAACTATCAAAGAGGAAATGTACCATTTAAACTAGCAAACTGGTGACACAATGGGACAATGTTTTGGGCATCTCATATGTACTGCTCACACTTCCATCAATTAAATGCTCGGACAAAATGTTAGTTTTAATATATCTGACAGCTCAGGAAATCACTGCTAATTGTTATGTCAACTATGGCATTAATTCTAAACATGATCAGTACTAAATGGCTCTTTCAAATGAAAATTGAGACCTCGAGTAAAGTACAGAGAATGAGTGTACTGGTCTACATCATTGTGATACTACAGTGGGTCACAGTGTTGTGCACAGCGACATCCTCATACAAAAACCACTGACAAGTGTTTATCTCAAATTGGTGATTTCTACCATGGCAGGAGCGAGAAATAATGTGAGATGCAATTTAAATGCAATCCAGCAGTGCTAGTTTGTACAAATGTATATATTTTTTTCTACCTTCTTCGTGTTGATTGTCAAGATAAATGCAGACCAAACCTGGAAAAGTATTCCAAGCTTTCAAAATACAATGAATCGTAAAAGCTGGAATAATGCACCAAATAATTTTTAGAGGAGTCTGAATCACTGCTTTCTAGGAAGTGATGAAATTCTCTGCATTTTACAGTTTCCAGTCTGTCATAGTATTTGACACAACGTATCTCACAGTGATATAGCTGGAGTGACACTGCAATTATGACCAATACAAAAACCTATTCAGCCTCCATTGTTTGAAACTAGTCAGTGATTACTTCTACAAACCGTCTCAACTTGCACTGCAGTATTAGTTCTGTGCGGTTTTATGCCAGTATCACTATTTAATTTGTAAAAGTGTTGGGTAATTATTGATACACCAGTTGGTGATTTTGCGAATCAGCTCATGTGTTACTCTGTGAAGTATAAAACATAATTAAAATTTATCAAGAATGTTCAGAATTCACTAGCACAATTACGTGATGAAGATTTATCGTGACTTTATTTTGCCTGTGGTTCTGAAAATTTAAATTGATGGTAGATTTTTGATTTGTTTTATACAGAGCTAGTTATTGTGTGACCCAGTCCAGAGAATGTAACACTGTGACTATCTTGAATACTGGGGCCAAGGGACCATGGTGACTGTGACTTCAGGTAAGACCCTTGAACTTTCTTAGTGACTTTTTAAAAACTTTCTATTCATGTGACTAATTTCTGAATTAAATGAAACTCAGATTCTGTGCTGAGTTTGGTTTGGTTCGGATTGATTTTCGTTCACACTGATAACAGACTTCAGTTAAGGCTCAGCAAATAGTTACAATAGGGATGATGGAGTCAGTTACTCGGTGTATCTCTTTTTTGATTAGATGGGCATTCTGTGTGGCTGGGTTACTTGAAACACCTAATGTCTCTTAATCAGTCAGCTATAAATAATGTTCAATGTCAGTGGCATCCTGACTGTGAGTTTTATTATCAACAACAAACGCTAAAAATTCAAAGATGTTCGAGATATTACCAAACATGATTAAAATATGCTAAGATATCATTATTCACTTCTTGAATATATGTTCTTACTCTGATTATATTTTCGCATTTATTTTGTTAATTTTGTTGATGATAAGCAGGTTAGAAACTGTCATAAAATTTTCTTGCGGTGCTATATTGCATTCTGTTGATGAGATTCTGAGTTTGTTTTACTTGATTCTGTTGAATTGAGTTGATTAGATTTTGGCTTTGTTTTAGTTGATTCGGTTTGTACTGTGTTGATTGGATTCTGAGTTTGTTTTTACTTGGTTTTGTTGAATTGTGTTGATTGGCTTTTGAAATTGTTTTATTTGATTCTGTTGAATTGAATTGTTTGGATTCTGATTATGTTTCATTCAAATCTGTTGTTCTGAGTTGATTGGATTCTGATTTTATTTTCCTTGATTCTGTTGAATTGAGTTGATTGGATTCTTATTCAGTTTGTGAAATTGATCAGCGTTTTCATGCTTTCTTTAATCGGTGTTTTCTTTCTGGTGAGGAGATTGACTCTCTGGATTACTTTTCATTACCAATATTTGTGAAGTTCTTTGGTTTTTCATGAATCATTTCTGCATTTGTTAAACTTATATGACACATTTTTCTCTGCTTGATTGAAAACATTACATCCATTTGTAACGGTCTGAAAAACAACTTAAGGCAGAAACCCGGAAGTGTGAGAAATGAAAAAAACGAGTTTTTAATGCATTGACTTTTAAAAAAACTTAGTTCTAATTGTAAACTAACTGAATTTTGTTTTGAGTAGCCTCATTCAAAATAAAATTTGGGACTAAAATCTGAAACTGCAGAATTGGTCAGATTTTGTAACTGAAACTGACTTAAAATTATAATGTGGTAATATTTGTCCATTCAGTAATTTTGTTTTGACCATGAAGTGATTAATCAATATATGCCTTCAACCGCTCTACTGTGCGCTGCACAAGATTGTCACAATCAAGAAGGGTGTGCAGGTTGGAAAGAAGTTGAACTGTTGCCAGAAACATTACAGCTTTAAGTGTTAAGTTCCCTCACAAACAAGGCTGCTGTTATGACTTGTTATTTCTATTCAATTTAATCATTAGTTTGCTGGATTCTGAGCAGCTTTGTTAGACTTCAATTTGTTTTTTTTTGTGAGGTTGCATCATGTTCTTGGTTCTGTTGAAAATGTTTGCAGAGCTAGTTCTGCTGCAAACACACTGTGTTGTGATCTGGTGATCGTTGATCCGTTGAGGAGGGACTGTGCTTGGGTAACATTAAATATGTTATATTTGGGAAACTGTTTTTGGTTTCTACATTGTTTTTACAATGTTAACATGGTTGGTGACAGTGAACCGCTCCAGGTACCTCATTCAATGCAATCAGCATGCGAGGTGAAATTTCATAAAGCCTATTATTAAGTGAAAGGCAAATCGCAAAGGTTTTAGAAATGAAGGGAAAACAGATACCTTCAGGCGCCATTTTTACTTAAAAGTAATAATTAAGGATTAATCTAATCCATGCTTTACAATCCAAATTCAGAACTCCACTATCTAGTTCAATCACAAGGTCTGTCTTTAAATTGTTTACAATTCATAGAGAAATATAAATAGAATTTCAAAAGTGTAATGTTCTCATAGTTCTTGCTCTTGAGCAAAAATGCCATGACTGTGTTATAATTGATCAATAAACACCTTTCAATTCCGCTGTCCACTACAAACGTATTTTTCTGGCTGGAAAAGATCATTGGCAAAGACCATTTGGAAATTCTGCTCAATTCTATGAAGAACAGGTCAGTTTCACTGCTTTGATCAGTTTCACACGTAACTTGAGTTAATTAATTGTTATGTCGCTGATTAAACTGGATTTACAGGATAAAAATAAAACATTAACTGAATTATTTAATCTGCACAGGTGTTCCCAATCTGTGCATTTTAAATAAATAGTTACATTTTACAACACAATTTCAACTGAGGAGTCATTCTTTCGGAAACAACTGCTATCGTGAATTATGTGACCAAGGCCAAATTTTGAATTAATTAAAATAATCCACTCATGAACTCGCAGGGCAGCATGGTGCCTCAGTGGTTGGCACTGCTGCCTCACAGCACCAGGGTCCCAAATTCGATTCCACCCTCGGGTGACTGCCTGTGTGGAGTTTGCACATTCTCCCTGTGTCTGCGTGGGTTTCCTTTGGGCGCTCTGGTTTCCTACCACAGTCCAAAAGTTGTTCAGGTCAGGTGATTGGCTGTGCTAAATTGCACACAGTGTTCAGGGATGTGTAGGTTAGGGTGCATTAGTCAGGGGTAAATATACATTAGGGGGAATGGGTCTGGCTGGGCTACTTACTGTTCAGAGGGTCAGTGTGGAATTGTTGGGCCAAATGGCCTGTTTCTATACTGTAGGAACCCTACTCTTAAAACCATGCGAGTGCTTGCTGCAAACGCAGAGAATTCATTTTACATCGATGTGTTCAGACCGATGCAGAGTTCACAAATTTGCAGAAGACATGAACTAGAGGACAACAGAGCACACTGTTTATTCAAACACTGAAAATAGAGTAATATTTATTTTAATTAATATACTTGACCGATTTATTGCAATGTAGCGATCGGAAGGAATTGCTCACATTAGTTAAGTGTGACAATCATTTAGATTAGATTTCCTGCTGTATGTATCGGGCCATTTGCCCCAACAAGTCCACACCGACCCTCTGAAGAGTAACCCACCCAGACCCATTCCCCTACTCTATATTTACCCCTAATGCACCTAACACTATGGACGATATAACATGAGCATGCACATCTTTGGATTGTGGGAGAAAACCCACACAGACACAGGGGAGATTGTGTAAACTCCACACAGGCAGTCACCTGAGGCTGGAACCGAGCCTGGGTACCTGGATCTGTGAGGCAGCAGTGCCCACATTTACTGAGACATCCACTAAAGCGGGCAACTCCAGACAGAAGCATGTTTTCAATTCATACCTTTTTAAACATTTTCGTTCATTAAAAGCAGTTAACAAGAAAATGACCTTGCCCTAATTCCTTCAACAGAAATGCTTTCCACACTGGAATGCGGTATTGACTTTATGCAGTGCAAGCAAAATCTCCACAGTTCGAGGAACGTTTTAAGAATATGTAAAAATAATTTAGAGAATAATCCATTTCCTCCTCAATAATTTTGTTAAATACAATGACTTATTAAGTTTATTAACTCAGTGGTTATTTATGTTCATTGTGAACACATTCTCGTTCATATTAATCCTCTGGTTAGTTCCTCTGATGAATGTTCAATTACAGTGAATATATTTGACGTGAGGAGTTGAGCAATGTATCCTCTAGGATTAAGTCTGTTGTGCAGTTTGTTTCCGTGCTATCTCTGACTAACTTGTCAATGGTCCTGACCATTTGTAAATTGTCCAGTTCGGATACCTGAATCTCAGACAGTTCAATTTCATCTCGCGCTTCAAAACCACTTTTGTCTGCCAGAAATACAATATTCGATTAGGTGCCTCAGAATTGAGAGCCCTGACTAAGTTGTTCCAATCAGAATGAACGTTTCAGGAACAAAAGGCAGATAGCAAGAGTTTTGAAATTGGTTGTTGGCATCAAGAGATATTTGATTGAGTGAGGCAGAGGGAAATATGCTGTATATTTTCTTTGTGCCTCAGTTATGCAGGACATGTTCCGTGGCACAATGTAGAATCAGAATTTTTTTGCATCTTATTATTTGAAAACCTATTATCAGCTTTTAATGTCACTGGCAACGGTCATATTACACTTCAAAACATTTTAATCTTTTCCAAACTAAGTAGACAGTCTGGTGCAGCAACATTCACAGGGGAAAGAGGAAGGGAGTTCGAGGTTGGAATCCAGTGACAGTGAATTGATGGCAATGCAATTCCTAGATTTATTCCTCTGTAGTTCCCATAGAGTTTGAACAATTTGGAGCTGCTGTCAAAGCATTCTTCGATAAATGTTGAAATGTTACTTTCATTGTACAAACATTCTGGAACAATCCCTGGTTGTTGGAAGGTGATAATAACTAACATGGTTTATGTATTGTCAAACATGTGGGCTGTGTTCTCCGTGATAGTGTCAAGCTCATTGTGTTCAGGTCTGTTGTGATGTTGTAGTAGAGTCCCTGATTCTGTGCCAGGTGGCCTGTGTTCACTTACAACCTGTTAGAGAGGTATGTAACACAATCTCTTATCAGGTTACTTCAGTGCAAGAAAGCAGATTCACATGTTTGGGTGTTTGTTGGAATTCCACTCACAGAGGCCAATGAAATGTATTCAATCGCTGTCCTGACTTGTGTCTCTTTGATATTAAACAGAATTTTGATGGTTAGCAGCTTTTCCCAGATCAATATTTGTTCACAAGCTTTTGGGCATCGCGAGATGGGGTTAATGGAGTAAGTGCTCAAAGAAATCCCAGCTTTTGACTTGCTGTTATGACAATATCATTTATAACTAATCCAGAATGAATCATTTTCGAAGCATATTTGATGAGATTATGCTTCGGCTGTTTTACTTTATATTAAACCAGTGCTGGAGCTGAATTTGATTGTTCAGTACGCTGGGAGTTCCGCTGAATCCAATACTTGCAGCAGATGGTGATAGGTTTTCAGTTGGTCTTCAATTGCTATCTCAGACCGTCCAGTACCTCTACTAAGAATTATTTTTCCAACAGGAGTCAAGCCAACGTAATCACTGTTTATCTCAACAGGTGTGAGCTCTTGTGCCAAAAACATGAAAACAATTTGGTGAAGAGGGGGGGCGGGGGTCTCTGGATGCGAAAGGTGAACCTTGCCTTCTCTCCACAGGAGCTGCTAGACCTGCTGAGTTTCTTCAGAAATTTCTGTCTTTATTTTGGTTTTCTAGCATTTAAAGTTTGTTGTTCCATTGAAAAATGTTGTGTTCGATGAAACACGTTCTTCAGAGAAAAGATGCATTTGAACAAATTGAGAATGTTCAGAGATATTAAATATCAGAGAATCATTGAATTGGAGCGCCCTGATCTAAAGTGTAGTTTCACAAGAAACTATGATGAAGTAACAACACACTCCAGAGCGCAGTGGCTGCTGTAATTGGGTGGAAGTTATTTTGATCACTCAAATAGAGAATGTCAATGATCCCGTTCCAAATAATCAACAGAAGTTTTTTCTAAAGCATGTGTGAAACAATTAATGTGTTGAAATATTTTAATAAAAGTGTTCACCGCCAGTGCTAGCTTAAAAATGACACAATGATAGGAAGGTCGGAGCAAGAGGAGGGCACTCAGCCCCTCGAGCTGTTCCACCACTTACTTAGATCATGGAGCATCTGTGAGCTAAATCCACAGGTCTCCCTTTGGCTAAAACTCTTCAACACCTTTGATTAACAAGCAAAGACTATCCCAGATTTACTGATTCGACTGCCCGTAACAAAGGGAGACACCATTTCTGAAAGACATTCCTGTGAGTACTGTGACACAATGAGGCTGGAATTAATTGCTCATGAAAGTAAACTTTCAATCTCTGACAATTTCCAATTGAAACATCCCAATCATCATATTTCATTAATTTAACACTATACTTCCCTGGAATAAGGAAATATAATGTGTGATTGCCCTGCTAAAAATGAGGGAAGCTTCATTCCTATTAAATGATTAAGAAATAGCTCTGTTCATTCAGTGAAAACACAGTAAAATCACACAAAAGGAAACCATGTCATCTTGTGGAGACACACAAGTGCCTCAAATAATTTTCAATTCTTCCAGTGGTTGTTTGAATCTCTAGACAGGTGTGGAAGTGTCAGACTTTTTATATCGCCTTGATAAACCAGTTATCATCAGTCTATTTGAATTGCTGAAGTTTGTGTGGTATTAGCACATTCACAGCGCTGTTAGGAAGTGAGTCCCATGTCTGTGATTGAGGAAGAGGAAACGGGCAGGGAAATAGTTGAGAGTCAAGTTGAAGTCTAATTTGGAGGAGAGCTTTCAGGTGAAGTATTTACACGCATGTGCGCCCTTATCCTCAAGGATCACAGTTTTGGAACATGCTGCTGAAGGGACATGTCAGCATGCAAACTGGAAGCTGAAGAAGGCCCCGCGGCCCCTCTAGAAGGCCATTCCATTCATGGGATCATCATTAATCTTGCTGCTCACCAGTCTTCCCAACACACCGATAATATTGAACCTGATTGTTTACTCTCCAGCAAAAGAATGGCGAAACTTTGGAATTCTCCACCACAGAAATTGATTCAGGACAAAGCATTAAATGATTTCAATAAGGAGATAGATTCCTTTAATCCTTAAAAAAAATGCTCCGGATATGTGGCAGAAAGGCAAACAGGGTACAATATTGGTTGAAAGCCATGAAAACATTGAATGGGACATGGTTTGTAAGTTTGCACGTAACACCAACATTGGTGGTATAATTGGCAGTGAAATTTATCCAAACGTACAATGAGATCTTGATCAGCTGGGCCAATGGGCTGAGGAGTGGCAGATGGAGTGTAATTTAAATGAATACGGCGTGTTGCTTTTTGAGAAGACAAATCAGGTCACAACTTACAGAGTTCATGGTAGGGCACTGGATAGTGATGTTGAACACAGGGCCCTGAGGGTCCAGACTCATAGAGTCTTACAGAGTTCATGGTAAGGCACTGGGTAGTGATGTTGAACACTGAGGACCCTGAGGGTTCAGACTCAAAGATTCTTGAAAGCGTTGTCTCAAGTAGCTAGTGTGTTGAAGGTGTTTGTCACATGTACCTTCATTGGTCAGAGCACTGAGTGCAGGAGTTGGGGCTTCATGTTGTAACTGTCCAAAACATTGGAATGAACTGCCAGAGGAAGTGGTAAATGCAGAGATAGGTCCAACATTTAGAAGACATTTGAACAGCTCCAGGAACTGGATAGGTCTGGATGGATATGTGCCAAAGTCAGGCAAGTGGAATTAGTTTAATTTGGGAACTCTGGTCAGCATGGATGAGCTGGACCAAGGGAACTGTTTCTGTGCTGTACGACTTTATGACTCACTGACTTTATGGTGGAGTAGGCTCAAAGTTGGAAGGTGGAGAGCAAGTGAGGGGCTAGATTGGGCATGTGGGAGAGTTTGGGCTGGTAGGCAGTGAGGTGTTGGCTGGCTGCTGGGTAAGCTTGCATGCACTCTGTCTGGCAAGGTGGCATCAAGGTAAATGGCAATGGTCACAGGATAATTTGTTCGAATTGTGCTTGGTAGGTGAGGGGTAGTTTGAGCTGAAATGCAGGAGGTCTGTCTTTGCCAGGCTGGTTTATGGAGAGGTGAGCAGGATGCCAGGCTGGTTAGTGCAGAGGTGGGCAGTGTGCCAGGCTGGTTAGTGTAGAGGTGGGCAGTGTGCCAGGCTGGTTAGTGTAGAGGTGGGCAGAGTGCCAGGGTGGTTAGTGTAGAGGTGGGCAGTGTGCCAGGCTGGTTAGTGCAGAGGTGGGCAGTGTGCCAGGCTGGTTAGTGTAGAGGTGGGCAGTGTGCCAGGCTGGTTAGTGCAGAGGTGGGGAGAGTGCCAGGCTGGTTAGTGTAGAGGTGGGCAGAGTGCCAGGGTGGTTAGTGTAGAGGTGGGCAGTGTGCCAGGCTGGTTAGTGCAGAGGTGGGCAGAGTGCCGGACTGGTTAGTGCAGAGGTGGGGAGAGTGCCAGGCTGGTTAGTGCAGAGGTGGGGAGAGTGCCAGGCTGGTTAGTGTAGAGGTGGGCAGAGTGCCAGGGTGGTTAGTGTAGAGGTGGGCAGTGTGCCAGGCTGGTTAGTGTAGAGGTGGGCAGAGTGCCGGACTGGTTAGTGCAGAGGTGGGCAGTGTGCCGGGCTGCTTAGTGCAGAGGTGGGCAGTGTGCCAGGCTGGTTAGTGTAGAGGTGGGCAGTGTGCCAGGCTGGTTAGTGCAGAGGTGGGCAGAGTGCCAGGCTGGTTAGTGTAGAGGTGGGTAGTGTGCCAGGCTGGCTAGTGTAGAGGTGGGCAGTGTGCCAGGCTGGTTAGTGTAGAGGTGGGCAGTGTGCTGGGCTGGTTAGTGCAGAGGTGGGCAGAGTGCCAGGCTGGTTATTGTAGAGTTGGGCAGGATGCCAGGCTGGTTAGTGCAGAGGTGGGCAGAGTGCCAGGCTGGTTTATGGAGAGGTGAGCAGCATGCCAGGCTGGTTAGTGCAGACATGGGCAGAGTGCCAGGATGTTTCGGGGGTGGAGGGTCACTGTAATGAAGTGACAGGGGGACGTGTTGTCAAAATGCAAAGCTCGGAGTCTGGCAAAATGGTGGGTGGTAAAGCACAGATGCGAAAGGATGCAATGTGCACAGGTTGACTTGGGTAAGGTGAGAGGTCAGTGATCAAGGGCTGAGGTCATGTTTTGGGTAGTGGGCTTTTGTCAGAGGTTGTGAAAATGATGGTGCTAGGTCCAGTCAGGGCCAGATTCACCATGGGCCAGGTGCAGGGCGGCAGGAGTGTAAAGGAGTGAAAGGAATTGAGATCATATGTCCATCTGGAATATAGAACATTACAGTGCAGTACAGGCCCTTCAGCCCTCAATGTTGCGCTGACCTGTGGAACCAATCTGAAGCCTATCTATCCTACACGATTCCATTTTCATCCATATGTTTATCTAATGACCTTTTAAATGCCCTTAAAGTTGGCGAGTGTACTATTGTTGCAGGCAGTGCGTTCCATGGTCCTACTACTCTATGAGTAAAGAAACAACCTCTGACATCTGTCATCTATGTCCTCTCCTGCTAGCCATCACTATTCAAGGAAAAAGACTTTCACTGTCCACCCTCTGTTTATCTTTTATGTCTCAATTAAGTAACCTCTCAACCTTCTTCTCTCAAATAAAAACAGCCTCAAGACCCTCATCCTTTCCTCATTAAACCATCCCACCATACCAAGCAACATCCTGGTAAACCTCCTCTGAACTCTTCCAAAGCTTCCACATTCTCCTTATAATGTGGTGACCAGAACAGTACACAATACTCCCAAGTGCAGCCACACCAGAGTTTTGTACAGCCGCAGCCTAACCTCGTGGTTCTGAAACTCATTCCCTCTATCGATGAAAGCCAACACAAAGTATGCCTTCTTAACAACTCTTATCAAACTGGCTGGCAACGTTTAGGGATCTATGTACATGGACACCGAGATCTCTCTGCTCAGCTACACTACCAATATGGATTGCCTTGGATGTGTTTCGTGTGATAGGGGTTGTGTGTTCCGGGCATGAATGGGTGTATAGCAGGGTAGGGTTTTTCAATGTGAGTGGGAATTTAGGTCTAGACAGAATAAGTGCAGTGGTTAGTCTGAGACATGAGGTTTGGTGGTGAACTGTGTGTCAGTTTGATAGTTATTAAAGTTACAGATTACTTGTTCATTTCTCAAATCATATTTACGTAAATACTCAGCTGTAACACTCCAAAGTCTCTGAACCTTAATAGTCCTCCATTTTTCAGAGGCCTCCAGAATTCAGATAATTGTAAATGAGATGTTTCAACTTCCAGCCAATTGGCAAGAGTTCAGCCGTGACAGCCATCCTCCCCGTCCCAGTGCTCAGCTCCTGCCTGTGCTGCTGCTGCAGTGACCTTCCTCCCAGAGAGAACATTCTGCCTTGCATTGATAAGTGAGGAAGGCTCACTGGACCTGATTTCCAAGTATGGGGATGGCAAACACGGGGGGACACAACTTTAAAGTGAGGGGAGATAGGTATAAGACAGATGTCAGAGGTAGTTTCTTTACTCATTGAGTAATAAGGGTATGGAATGCTTTGCCTGCAACAGTAGTAGATTCGCCAAGTTTAAGTACATTTAAGTCGTCATTGGGCTAACATATGGACGTACATGGGATAGTGTAGGTGGGATGGGCTTCAGATTAGTATGAAAGGGCAGCGCAACATCGAGGGTCGAAGAGCCTGTACTGCGCTGTAATGTTCTATGTTCTATGATTCACTCTGACTTCTCTCCGGGGGTACTGCCAGCTGTTGGGTATTTCCAGCAGCACGGCACCTCGTGGGGCAGCACGCTGGTTCCGTGGTTAGTGCTGCTGCCTCACAGTGCTAGGGACTCAGGTTCCATTCCAGCCTCGGGTGACTGTCTGTGTGGAGTTGGCACTTTCTCCCCATGTCTGTGTGCGTTTCCTCCCACACTCCAAAGATGTGCAAGTTGGGGGAATTGCAAATGTTGTGTTCAGTGATTGGGAGTTTAGGTGCATTAGTCAGGGTTAACTGTAGCATAATAGGGTAGGGGAATGGGTCTGGATGCGTTACTTTTCAGAGGGTGCGTGTGGACTTGTTGGGCCAAATGGCCTGTTTGCACACACTGTAGAATTTCGATGAATCTGCATTTCCTTGGTTTGTATTTTGTGAAACGTCTCTGCTCTTCACAGCAATCCAGTGAAAGTGTCAGTTGGTGAGATCTTCAAACAGTTACTGGGGTGGGATCAGGATGTTCTTCTTCCTAAATTATATGGTAATGGTCAAGGTCGAGGGCATGTTTCTAAAGAGGGAACCAATGATCATGATCAGCAACTGATAGGAAACAAAAATAAACCCCAGTTATGCTGTCGACTTCAGCGGGAGCATACTGGCAAACGTTTACAGCTGAGGATACATTTGAGTAACTGATAAGGTCAAATTAACAGAAACTAACATGCTCAATTGGTCATTCTGTTGTAGAGACACCATCGCTCCCCACACTTTATGGCCTGGTCTCCTCCTGTCAGGAGCACAACACCGGTTCTGTGATCTTTGGTTGTTTGGCGATGGACTATTCCCCTGACGTCACCAAGGTAACCTGGAAGAAAGGTGGGGAGCTAATCACAACTGGATTGAAGACTTACCCATCAGTGAGAAACAAGAAGGGAACCTACACCCTGAGCAGCCAGTTAACCCTGCCCGGGTCAGTGGTAGGTTGCCCCAGCAATATCTCCTGTGAGGTTCAACACAGCGGGACACACAAGAACAAAGAAATGCCATGTCCAGGTATGTGTTGTGGGAACTGTGATAAACAGATCATCTGTGATTAACATGAATAAGGCATTATTTATAACCATTTTCACAGAATCACCTTATACAGCACAGGAAAAAGGCCCTTTGATCCATCCAATTCATGCCTATCAATAACAGCCACCTAACTATTCCAGTCTTATGTGCCAGCACATGATCCATTGCCTTGTGTGACTTGCCCTTGCAAGGATACTTCATACTTATTATGAGGCGTTCAGTCTCTACATGACTTATAGGTGCTGAGCTCCAGGCTAACACCACACTCTGTTTGATTTTGTTTTCCCCTCAGATCCACTTGGAAGCTCCTGGCCTTAACTTCACCCTGTGCCCCTGAGGCATTGATCTCTCCATCAAGGGGAAAAGTTTCATCCAGTTTACCCTGTCTTTGCCTAAAATAATTCTAGACATCATGATAATCATCTCCCTAATTCTCCTCTGCTCCAAGGAAAACCCCTGTCCATCTAAACTAGTTTCATAACTAAAACCCTCCAACCCAGCAAAGACCCTGGCAAATCTCATCAATACTGCCTTCAGTGTAATCACATTCCTTCGATAACATGCACACAACGCTTCAGTATGGCCTAACCAGTGTTCTATTAAGTTCCAGTATCATCTCACCACTCTTCATTGTCAATGTCTAGGCTAATAAAAGCAAATATCCAACCACCTTCTTAACCTCTTTATCCAGACGACACAGTACTATAGGGGATTGGTGGGTACATGCACCAAAGATCCTCAGGCCTTTCCAGAGTTCCACCATTCAAAACGTCATACCTCACAGATTCTTCTGCCGAATTACATCACCTTACATTTATTCAGAATAATTTCCATTTACAACTTTTCTCTTCACATGCAACCAACCCTTTTATATCCTCCTGCGATCTAAAGCCATTGTGCTCATGACTTACCAACATGACAGTTTTCATTTCATCTGTGAATTCACTGGTTAATCCTCCTAAATTTGAGTCTCAATCATTGGTATGTAAGAGAAATAGCACGGAAATCAACACTAATCCCTACAGAACACCAGGAGACATAGATTTCCAGTCACGCAGACAACCGATGACTATTATCCCCTGCTCCCATCACTCAGCAAATTCTATATCCAACCTGTCAAATTAACTCGGATCCCATTGGCTCTGATTATTGCTATCATCTGGACATCGAGTTATCTCTATGAAAACTACTATCAAATTGTTACACATGACTTCCTCTCAATAAAACCGTGCTGAAAATTGTTGATTTATCTTCCAAATGAAGACTAAATTCACTTCTCAATAGTTTCCTTACCACTGAGACTAGCTTGACAGATCTATGTTTTCATTATTTATCCCTTTCTTCGTCCAGCATAACAGTGCAACGTTGGCTAATCTACACTCACTTGGCACAACTGCTGTGGTCAGACAGGAATTCTAAATTATTGTCAGCGACCCAACTATTTCATCCTTTGCATCGCTCAACCGCTCGGTATACTTTTCATCTGCCCTGGAAATATAACCAGTTTTCATTCAGCAAGACAACACAGAACATCACGTCATGTGTCCTAATTTCTGAAAGTACATCATAACACCCCTCCATGATTTCTGTCCCCACATTGTCCCTCTTCCTAGTGAACACTGACACAACACATTCGTTTTGACCACAACCAAATCCTCCGGCTCCACTCCAATAATAACACTTAATGGGCATTACTGTTTCCCGAATAATTCTTTTATTATGAATGAGTCTGTAACTTTAAAAAATATTTTCCTTTATTTTGATTGCTATTATTTTCTCATGGTCCCTTTTGCTCTTCTAATTCCTTTGTCTTTCAAACTCCCCCTTGCACGTTCTGTACTCCATATTAGTTTCTATTGTTTTGAGATTTCAGTATAGACCGGAAGCCTCCCTTGTTTCTCTTTATCTCCCCCTCCATGCCCTTTGGTGTCCAGAGCCCGCTGCATTCTTGGTACCACGCAGTGGCTTCCTGGGAAATGTCCTCCCTGTGATTTTCCTATCTCTTTCTTAAATGTGTCACACTGCTCTGACTCAGATTTACCAATAAGTGTCAGCTTCCAGTCCACTCTGGTCAAGTCATTACCTGATCTTACTAAAACTGTCCTTCCCCTTTTCAGAACTTTGGGCCAATTTCTATTCCTTTGCAGTACAATCTGAAATCCAACTGATTTACCATCACTGTCCGCAAAGTGCTCCACCATTGATGTTTTACCCACTGGGTCCACTTCATTCTCTAAAGTTAAGTTCAGGTTCACCCCTCTCTTGCAAGGTCTGGATTAAAATTCTCTGTATTAAACACATACTTTGTTCAAATATTCTCCTGGGGGAATTTTCAGAATTGTGCTCCCTGTAAATGTTTGACAAAATGAATATCCAAGCCTATGCTGAGGAAGTTAAAAACCTCTTTTCTCATTCCCCTATTTAATTTACATGTCTCTGAAATTTGCCCATGTATTTGCACTTGGTCTTTTGGACCAATAGTAAGGTCTATCGTGCTCTCCCAGTAGTTATGTTTGCTGTGTTTTGGTTTTGAAGTACTGTCCATTTGCCTTTGTTCAAGGAGGTATCCATGATTTCATTTCTCTTTACAGCCTAAAATACTCTTGTCAGAATTGCGACAGAAGCAACATTCTGTACCGCACACCTCTGCCCCCATCATTTTCTATCTTTCCCTGTCTCGCCTGAAGGCACTAAATCCTGGAATATTGAATAGCCACTCCTGCCCGGCTCTCAATATGTCTCCGTAATAGCAACGGCATCATATCTTCATTTATGCCAGTAATTCGGCTGCCTTGTTCATCAGACTCTGTCATTAAAACGAATACCATCCAACGTTGCTATCTCCCTTCTGATATTACCGGCCTATAGTTTCTCTGCCTCCTTGACTCCCTTGCTGTGTCCTCTAAGTTTAGCCTTTCACATTGTCCTGCTGATCTTTTTGTGTGGATCCCAGCTTCTCCAGCACTCTGCACAATTATGATTCCTGTGTCCATTAACCACAAGAAACCTTGATATATGAGAACTGATTGTATTTGTTATGAAATTCATCGGATAATGTATGCGACGTGTTTCCTAAAGGTCCAGACATTCTCTCACCAACCCTTCTCCTAACTGTGAGCTCCAGTGAAGAAATCGCAAGCAGCAAGTTTGCAACCGTCGTCTGTTCAATCATCGAGTTCCGTCCGAAGTCAATCTCCGTGAGTTGGTTGAAAAATGGCCGACCCTTGGATTCTGGCTTCTTCACGTCTCCCGTGTGTGAGGCGAACGGGAACTTCTCGGTGACGAGTCGGCTGATGGTCCCTTATGGTGTATGGTACAACAGTGCGGTCTATAACTGCCAGGTCACTCATGGAGAGAACACTCAAAGTAAAAACATCACCGCACTTCAGGGTAAGAGACACACACTGAGAGAGCTACAAATCTCTCTGAACTCTGATGTGAATCAAACACACTAATTTATCAGGCGTAGTAAACAGCACAGTACAGCTTATCGTTTCCCAACATGCCACGTGTCTCATTTCAGTTTGAGTGTTACATTAGCATTGCTCATAATTCAACCTTTTGGCAAGTCAGAAAAGCATGTTTCGTCTCTGTTGAAGATAGATATATAGACAGTGAGCTTTGTTAAATAGTTTGTTGCCTGATCATGCTGGGAGAGGCATTCAGAGTGCTGAATACTTGCCTGGTAGCTGCTTCAAGGATAGGTTTGGGGTGGAGGGGGATATTGGAGAGATATCTGATTGAAACATAGAAAATACTGAGAGACTGAGGTCGAGTGAATGTGGAATAGATGCTTTGACTGGTAGGCGAGACTAGGACCCAAAGGCACAGTCTCAGGGTCAAAGGGGCACCGTTTAGAACTGAGATGGGGAGGGTTTCTTCAGCCAGAGGGTGATGAGTCTGTGGAACATGTTGCTGCAGAGGGCTGTGGGGGCCAGGCCATTGTGTGTACTCAAGCCAGAGATAGATCGGCTCTTGTTTAGTACGGGGAGAAGGCAGGAGAATGGCTTTAGCCCGAAACGTCGATTTTCCTGCTCGTCGGATGCTTCCTGACCTGCTGTGCTTTTCCAGCATCATTCTGATTTAAACTCTGGATTGGCCGAACAGCCTTATTCTGAACCTCTATCAAATTGACGTGGTTAACATATGCAGTGACCATTACTTGAAAATAAATCAAAATGCGTTCAATGCTTCATTCCCTGCTCAGGAATGACCTGTTTATTGGACATTATACGACATCGATTTTTATCTGGTACTGAGCTCTTTAACTTCATTTATGGGATCAGACCACAGACCAAGTGGGTATCACATTTGATGAACTGGGATAAATGTGATCTCACTGAGCTTCTTTAAGATGCTCTCTGTAATTAGTGGATGAGGCAGGAGAATAAATTCTGGTGGGAATGCTACAATAGGGATGAATGAACGAGGAACTTGAGACAGGCTGATTTAGCCTGTTTGGGGTGATGATGTTTACACAGTGAGTAGTGGATGTCTATAAAATTAGTGACATTTCCATCGCGTTTGTAGATTAATTTAAGACGCTTTTGTTTGTTTTTTTGCTCCCCTGCTCTATGAAGAAATTAAAAAATGCAGCTTGGTAAATAAAGTAAAAGTACAGACGAGTTATGAACTAACTGAATGGAGGCAAAGACTTTAGGAGATGGGTGTCCTTCTCGATATCCAGTGATGTACTCAATGTCTTGTTTTCAGATCTACTCCAAACACAGCCCACGAGGAACAATGACATAAATTAGAGAATGACATCACACCAATAACGCAAAGTATTTTTGATCACGTTAAATATAATGAACAGAATTTCCATGGCTGTACACCGCTCCTGTAACACTTTAGAACTCTGCAAAGAGAATAATTTTTATTTATTATAATTTGTCCAAAATTTGGGATGTGATTTGGCAGTCAGTGTGACCAGCAGCACTTGCACCTAAAGGTTATGAACATGGAAATGAACTCATTATATTCAGATTACTCTTCTCACAAGTATCAATAGATGGTCTTAAGTGAGAGACAAACTCCGAAAGAAAGATAATTCCATGGGTTACATGATGGTATCTTCGATGATTTTACTTTTTTCACAGGTTTCACTTGTTACAAAGCCAGTGTTCTTTAGGAATAATTACACAGGGTGTGTTATAGGTAATCACAAATGTTTCACAGATCAAAATACATCAACAATAGTAAGCATCGTTTCAGCAATAGTTGGATTTGCCATTTTGAAGGTGGTGTCTTCACCCTGTGAAGGAGTAATCTGAAGATTGGCTGTTTGTATCAGAAAGGGGCATTTTTCATTGACTTTGATTTTTGTTTCATAGAAGATACCGAGTGCCACCCTAACACCGTTAAAATCCTCCCACCGCCAGTAGAACAAGTCTTACTGGAGGCGACGGTGACATTAACCTGCGTTGTGTCCAATCTTCCTTCTGGAGTCAATGTGACCTGGAGACAAGAAAAGAAGCCTCTGAAATCAGAGATTGCTGAGCAGCCTGGACAGAATCCCGACAGCGTGATCAGCAAATTAGACATTTCTACTGAAGCCTGGCTGAGTGGCGTTACTTTTGAATGTGTGGTGTACCATCAGAATCTACCGACTCCGCTGAGAGACTCCATCCACAAGGAGAAAGGTGAGCAGTGAGATTAAAACACAAAGCATCCCATGTGTAATCCAGATCCAGTTACATCAATGACAGGCTTTGATTGGAAATGAACCAACACCGTTGGGGGCATTAACGATGCATCTGAAGGCAGGATAGCTAATTAGCTGATTAAGAAAAAGATGGACCAAAGGATATTGTATTCTGATTAAGTCAGATAAAGTGGGAAGAAGCCTGGGTTGTGACGTCACCATCAGCAATGACAAATGGACAGAATGTCCTCGTTGTGGGCTGGAAACATGGAGGCAACATTCACATTAAACTTTCTATTTTTTACTGAACAGTATGTGTACCATTCTGCTCCTTTAGAAAACGAAAGTGAATAAATCCCAAATTTAAAATGGCGTATTTTAATATTTAGTGAAATTGTGATATTGGTTCAGGATTTTTTTGGTTGATTTATATTTGTCTCAAATATTCTGCAGTGATTAATCCGCTGGAGCCATCAGTGTCGGTCCTCCTGCCACCAACAGAAGAAATCTCCGCTCAGAGGTTTCTCTCCCTCACCTGTTTAGTGAGAGGTTTCTCCCCCCGAGAGATCTTCGTCAAGTGGACAAACAATGACAAGCCGGTGAATCCCAGTAACTACAAGAACACCGAGGTGATAGCGGAGAGTGACAACACCTCCTTCTTCATCTACAGCCTGTTATCCATTACAGCGGAGGAGTGGGCCAGCGGTGCTTCTTACTCCTGTGTGGTGGGACATGAAGCGATTCCATTGAAGATCATCAACAGAACAGTCGATAAATCCAGCGGTAAACCGAGTTTTGTAAACATTTCACTTGCACTGATGGACACAGTTAATTCATGTCAATAAAAATCTCAAAGTTGCATTTAATAATTCAACAGAAGTAATGAAGTGTTTTTTTTCCTCCAGCTGTGAGTTAAATACTGAATTAGTTGTTTCTCACTCTGACTTACATTCCATCTGTGTAGTTAAAGTGGATTATTAACAGGTCTGTAACAAGTGTCTTGTGCAGTTAATGTTCTCTGCTCAGATACACCCTGGGTCAGAGACAGAGTAAAGCTCACTCATTGCAGGATTCCACCAAGTACCTTATCCATCCTAAATCCCTCTGTGACAAAATCTGACAATGTCCATTTAAGTCAAGGGTAGGGCACGAGTTTTGAACTTGGTGTTTTTGATTCCCCCGATTGGACATTCTTACAAAATTCATGTCAGTTTTAAACTGCCAAATTGCACCAATTGGAAATGTAAATTTAAGACACTTTAAAATTAAATTTGATTGGAACATACCAATCGTAAAGAGTGCAGAACAGTTTGAATGTAACCTTTGTTTCTGGGGAACTGCCAGGGATCTTGCGCCAGCGCATGAGTTTTCAGAATGTAGCTTCACTTTCACACCAAAGAGAATCAACAGATAAGTTGTTGTGGAGCAGAGGGGAGGGGAACGATGAATGGTCTGTCCTCTTGCTCCCTGTCCAGAGTTTTCATGGTAGATGTCCTCTGTAATGTAACCCAGTTGCGAACAGGAACAGTCAGCTTCTTGCTTACTGTCCAAAGATTTTCACATTTCAATGCAAAACAATACCTTTGAAACAAGTTAGACACGCTTGGCTCTGTTAACAAATGATTAACATTGATTCCCATAATCCAAAACTGGTGTTTGCATCGTCCCAGTTTGAACTCCATAGTTTTGTCTCAGTTTTCTGGAGCACATGGGATCAATTCTGGTATTCGAATACCTGATATCATTTTGTTTCACATACAGAACACAAGTAGACATTTTCTAATAAACATATTCAGAAATGTTATCTCTGGGGCAGTGGGGATTTGAACTCATGCCTTTTCTCTCAGAGACAGAAGTTCTATCACTGCAACAGAAGAGTTGCTCATAAAACGCTTATCTCTGCACGACGATGGGAAATGTTTCCTGTAACACCAAGGTCAAATCTAATTATGGGCAATGCATTAAAATTAGAACAATAAATTAGAATAATAAAAATTGCAATCTGGTATACGAACAGATGCAGAGAGATGATCGCAAATACACACGTAATGAGACATATTTATGTGCACACTCAAATGTGCATATAGATAAGATGTCACACACGCATACTCGCACAGAGCCACACATGCAAGTGGTACTTGAACACTCACCTAAGCTCATACAGAAACTCACATACACCAAAAGAAAATCATTTGCACAAATGAACAGGAGAACACACAGAGAACCATGAGAAACATCGATACACGGTAACACACAAATGGGCATGAATATATATACATTCATACAGCACAATGCGTACAGGCATACACACATGAACACACAGATACAAATTCCGAAAAATGTCCTCCCACATGTCAACTCACACAGGCACGTAAGTGCACAGAGATAAACATTAATATCATTATTTTCCCATTTTCAGAATCACAAACATACGATGTCAGAGGCAGCTTAATTAGTTATTTTTTAAACCACATTGATCAGCATGTATACAATATCACACGCAGACACAAATTCAGAGTCTCACATGCAGACACACAAGTGCATAGATGAACAAATAGAGGAGTGTTTATTCAATAAGGGTAATGGGCACAAGGATCAGCAAGTATCCACAAACAATAGCACAAACAAGCTTATCAGGAGATAGTTTGGGAAAGATTGCCACACAAGCAATCATCATCATATAAATACAAACATCCATCAAAACATAACATTGCATGCTAACATTTATTAAGCATAAACATGAAAATAACCCAGTGTAGGTAGGATCTGAAACAGACACATAAGCACACATTTTAGATAGCACTAATGAAAAGTGAACACTCACAAAGACATTACAAGATAAGCATAGGCAGCAACGAAATTGCATATTAGCATGATGATGCTTACACACTGGGAAAAGACCAAAATTTAGGTGCACAAACACATGAGCACACCAGTAGTAAAGGAACAGAAATATGTTTATTCATGCACAGACTCCAACATGGGCTAGAGTGAAGTAAGAGACTCTTATAACCACATACACAAACATTAAAGGGAAAACAAACACACCAAGCAGTAGATCAAATAAATTAAGGGACACACGTACTAAAACTTATTCCTAAATATACAGATCCTACAAACTAAAATGTGAAGCAATGTCCTGACTGTGAAGTCACTTATATTCATGATTTGCCAAGCAATTGGTCACCAATATAAAAGATGAGAATCACATTTGAACTTTTATTCAGTGATGGCTACAATTTTCAACTAAAGTGCTGTCACAGCCTATATTTATAATACAATGATATAATTAAAATCATCATTCGTAATAAGCATTCCTTAAATAATAATATCCTTAAATAATAGATGAAAAGAAAAATAATTTAAAACGTTCTGACATGGACAATGAAGAAAGAACATGTGTAGTTGGTATTTGTAATTTCTTGCTGAGTCAATAATGCACTAATAGATACAGATAAGAGTCACACTTGAGAAATACCTGACTGCTTTATGAAGATGTGATGGTCTCCAATTACATGACTTGGATGCAGATAGATTGATCTGGATCAATACACAATCTAAATGCGCTCTCTCGGCTTTATATTCATAGATTCAATAGATCACACTTGGATTGAAGACTATGAGGATGATAACAGCAACATCTGGACAACTGCTTCCACGTTCATCACCTTGTTCTTCCTGAGTATTTTCTACAGCGCTGCCGTCAGTCTGGAGAATGTGAGAATAATCACATCTTTCTCATGCCAAGCAGCCCAATATGTTTTGTGAAATCTCTAAGTGTGCCATTGAATAAACATTAAATCTGAAAGTCCCTGAGCATAAATATCTGCGTCATTGCTTTCTCTCTCTTTTTCCAGATTAAGTGAATGAGTTGTGGACCCCTTTGATTTTCCTGATCTGCTTATCAAGGTCTCTGAATTCCCAATCTGTCCTGTTGCTGACTCTAACAGTGAGATGACTTCAGTTTATCAGCCTGTAACTGAGACAATTATTGATGGATTTTCCTTTTTACTTTGATATCTTTGAGATGGTTGTGGTTGGAAGAATTTGTAGCTTCCCAGTTGTTTGAAGCCCATTTGTTTTGTTTTTATTTGTTCCTTACTCAGAATGGTTGCCTACCCTTTCTGATGAGCCTTTGTATTCCCTTTCTTGTGACTGTTACTGATGTACAGAAAATTTCCAGCTCACAGCGCATGTGTTCTCGTCTCAATGTGGCATCCAGCCATTATATTCACTTCTGTTAGCTTTTACATCAATCTTTTGGAGAAAGATGTTTTATGAAATAGTTAATAAACCTCGAATGAATATGCACTAACCTTGAGTTTGCTTAATTCTTTCTTCAAGGCCAGTCAGTAATAATACATTTTCCCACATTCTACTCCTTTCCCAGCCAAATACTTTCACTTGTTCTGTTTGGTTGTGTTTCATCCAGTCATTTAGTTTAATGCTGCGCTACCATGCAGCCCACTAATGTAAATACATCTTTCACACGATATGCCTGATGGAACACTCCAGAGGCAGAATGATTAGAGAACATTTCCGCTTATGCACCAAGGGTCACGGCCTCGGGTCAACTCATGATAATTTTATAGGCTCCACCAGAAGCCGAAAAAAGGCAGACAACGGAGTTTGAAAGTTTACTCTGCACTGTCTAACCTAAAAGTACTCCCAATGTCAGGGCAGCCTGGGTTAGTAATGCAGAAATCGCCACCTAAAGCGCCCGACGAAACATTCATCAGCCAAAAATGTCAACGTTCTGTTAGGTATTCAGACAACAACACTTGCACAATCCAAGGGCGGATTCTCAGAACTGGAGTTTTTCTCACACATAAATCTCATGGACAACAATTCCTGGGATCTACTTGACACACCACACCTGTCAGATCCCAGGGAATGAGACTGAGATCCGTCTGATACAGACATATTACTGAACAGCAAACCTCAAAAATAATAAATCAGAGGTGGCTGTGATCAGGCAAGGCACAGCTCATGAGTACTTGAAATATTAGGCCATTGAGATCCATATAACGCAAGACGGAATTGAGAACCAATCATAGCAACTGTTCACAGAGTCTGGAAACTATCAGCAGAGGAGAACATTCTCAATTTCTCAGAGTTGGTGAGGTGTATCATCCCGGGAATAGTGTTGTGAATCAGTCACGCACCCAATCTCATAAATTTGCATTTCTTTTCAAAAACTTGGCACCTGAAGCTAGATGCAACATTCCAGGTGAGACAAGAGACTGTTTTATTTCAGTTTAACATAATTGCTTTGTGTTTGTTCTCTACAGCGTAGGGTGATGAAGCTGGGTTTATTTGCTCTTCTGTCCATGTTTCATGGTACATTTCCTGATTTGTGCACATACACGCGGATGAACCTCTGCTCCTTCACCCCTTTGGGTTTACACCCTTACTATTGTATGTTCCCCTGAGTTCATCACAAAACAAAGAAGCACGTGACACCTCCCTGAGACTGAGATCTATCTGACACACCGATATTAATGAATAACAATCCTCAACAATTATAAATCACAGGTTGATTTCGATCAGGGAAGGCAGAGATTAGAAGTTCTGGAAACCCTGCTGCTGTCCATGTCCTTTCCCACAACCCCTCTGTCACGCTTTGAAGCTCTTAGCTGTTCTTCCAATATCCTAACATTTTATTTTAAATTGCTATTAATATTTTTCTGTAATTTAGCATTATAGACCAAAGCACAGGTTGAACCAACAAGGACTCCAAACACTGAACTCTGAGAACGTACATAATAAGGCAATCTACATTCTGAAACGGCAAACACCCGTTAACAAATGGTTAACAAGTACAAAACAGCGGCCGAGATTAACTTGAACTCATCAAAATAAAAGGAAAGTACTCTGGAGGTATAGCGGTGTAGGCAAACCTGGGCAGACAGAATGGAGTTCGTTCTTTTAAAATTCTTGTTTCTATCCAGAATTTTCCTTCCACACAATGTAACCTTTTATTTCCCATCACCCAAGTCACCCATTGTATCTTTATTTTCAGCTACTAACCATCACCAGTAAGTTGAATAATTTATGTTCAAAGCCCCTTCCATCATCAAAGGTACGGCAGAAGTAGGAGGAGCTAGAAGGAGATTGGAATCAATTTTTCTTGTGGTGAAACATTGCTACTGTTCTAACACAAGGCATTTCTGAGGGATGGTCTAGTGAAGCTATGTGGATGGAACTCAGGAATAAGAAAAGCATGATTACTTTGATGCGATTGTAATAGTCCCCCCTCAGAGTGAAATTGAGTAGCAAATATGTCGAAAGATCTTATTTATATGTAAGAATAATAGGATTGTAGTAATAGCAAATTTTAACCTTCCAAACATAAAGTGGGACAGCCATGGTCTTAAGAGCTTGGATGGTGAGGAATTTGGAAAGTGCTAAAGTCAATTTTCTTCATTAATATGCAGATGTAACTATCACAGAAGGAGCAAACCTGACCTACTCTTCTGATATAAGGCAGGGCAAGTGACTGAATGGTTAGTAGGGGAGCTTTTTGGGGCCGGGGTCATAATTCGATTAGTTGTAAAATATTTATGGAAAGGATTGGCATTATATATAAGTTAAAGTTCTTAATTGGACGAGGGCAAATTTTGATAGTATGAGACAAAAATTTTCAAGGGTTGATTGGAGTAGACTGTTTGCAGCTCAAGGGACGGCCGGCAAGAGTGAAGCTTTCAGAAGTGAGATAACGAGAGTTCGGAGGCATGATGTTCCGTTAGTGTGAAGATAAGGCTGGTAAGACGAGGGAACACTGGAGGAATAAAGGTATTGAGGCTCTGGTTCAGATTAAGAATGAATCGTATATTCGATATAGAGAAATGGGATCAAGTGAATCCCGAAGAGTACAAGAGGTGCAGGGACATTGTAAAGAGGGAAATGAGGAGGGCAAGAAAGGAAAATGAGATAATGTTAAAGATAATCCAAAGAGATTCGACTCGTACATTAAGAGCAAAGGGGGAGATCTTACAGTCATAGAGATGTACAACTTGGAAACAGATCTTTCAGTCTCACTCGCCCATGCTGACCAGATATCCTAAACTAATCTAGTCCCATTTGCTGGTACTGGGCCCATATCCCTCTGAACCCTCCTATTCGTCTACACACTCAGATTCCTTTTAAATGTTGAAATTGCACCAGCCTCCACTGCTTCCTGTGACAGTTCATTCCATACACACTATCCTCTGCATGAAAAAGTTACTCCTTAGGTACTTTCAACTTTTTCCCCTCTCACTCTAAACCTATACTCACGAGTATAGGTTTAGACGAGACTCCACCCACCCCAGGGAAAAATACCTTGTCTATTCACTGTATCCATGCCTCTGATGATTTTATAAACCCTTATAAAGTCACCCTCAGCCTCCAACGCTCCAGGGAAATCAGCCCCAGCTCATTCAGCCTCTCGCTATATAACTCTACATGGCTGTGAATATGTATAAGCCTGGAGGGATGGTTTCATAAATCATGTTACATTTTATATAAACGCTGTTTTTTTTTTATTATCGTTTAGTTTAAAATGGAGGATGGGTGCCTTTTCAATTTCATATCAGTAGCACAGAACGACCTGGGGAAATAAACTGCAACAAAAAAGAAATGGACAAAAATGATTGCACGACGGATAATCTCACCATATCATTCGTGTAAAAAATAATTCCCTGCTTTGACCTTGAAGTTAATAGAGTCTATGAATTAGTCCTGTGTGTGTAATAATTTTCATCTATCTGTCATTCTACATTTAGTTGTTATAGTTACCGTGTGGATTACTGCACCTCTCTAAAAATTCAAAACAAAATAAAGTAAAACTGCAAACTAATATTGCATCTAATTACGAAAAAAAAATTAGCAATTCAATGACACCAAATTGGAAAGGAATGCTGAAATGTAGCCAATTCTGAGGACTACAAGAAGTTGCAAGAGATCATTAATTAATTTACGGTATGTTCAAATAATTAGCAAATGAAGAACCATACAGATAAACGAAATGTGTTAGATCTTGGTAGGAATAATATGCAGGTCATTTATTCAAAGATGCACGTCTAAGTGAGGGAGACAAACAAAGGGATTTCAGCCAATTACATCAGTCACTAACAATTTCACCACAGGTTCCAAAGGCCATAAAACTGCAAACAAGGCTCTAAGCTTTATCTCTAAAGGGATAGATTTGAAAGTAGGGTCACTATAGAAATTTGGTTGACTATAATTAAGAGTATTGCCTGCAGTTCGAGTTGACATATTATAGAATGTATGAGAGAGAGTGAAGAGAAGATTTATAAGAATGCTACACAAGTTTCTGGCTGTGTATATCAAGGAAGAATTGTTGTGCTGTTCACTTCTCTCTTGAAAAGAAGGATGACAGTTCTAAAATTATGAAAGATTTTGAAAAGAGAAGGTACAGAGAAAACATTTCAGTATGGTGTAGAACATAACAAGAGGTTGTCAATATAAGACGGTACCTCAAGAAATCCAAGTGGGAATTCAGAAGAGACCTCTTCACTGAAAGAATGATGAGAATGGGGAATATGTGACCAGACGGAATAGTTGAAATCAATAGTTGAGATGTATTTCAAGGAAACTAGGCAAGCACTTGGAAGGGATGGGAATCGAGAATTACAATGGGCGATTTAGATGAGAAAAGATGTGAAACACCTTGAGTGGAACATAAGCGCTGGCATGAACTGATTGTGCCAAATGGTCTGTATTTCCTCTGTAATCCTATGTAGAAAATCACCATTATATGAAACAAAAAGTGTATTAAGAACATCGAGAAGAATTATAAAGTTTCTCACAAAAAAGTCTCAAATATTCAGCATTGAATATAAATGATTTTATCACATGGCCACACTTCACTATTTGCTTGCTAGCACTGAAACAGCAGTAATCACAGTACTCTTACTAGGAGTAGGAGTAACCCAGTGTCCATGCACCAATTGGGGGATCTTAATGACTTATTAATGGTCTCAGTAGGACCTGCCAACCTGGTCCTGGGAATGTTGTGAACACTCTAGCCCTCACAGCTTCTTTCACTCACTTACTCTGATTTCCAGTTCCCGTAATGATCGCCACCATGGACAGGAGACTGTTCCAGTATGCAGATGGGATACCCTGTTATGAGCCATAAGGTACTTCATTAGGAGGGACATCCTGCAGGCGTGTCTCTAGGATGCAGGAGGAGGTCTCCCACACAATGGAGGACCCACCTACTGCTAACAAACTGCCGGCATTGGCGGGAACAGACTCTACATTGACCACCTGAGTGGCCATCCTTTCCCTAATTTGGGATCAATAAAATACTACGGAGGTGGAAATATGAGAGCCACTGAAACTCCTTCCTTCCCTTATTATTATCCACCTAATGACCTGCAGCCTGTCCCTAGAGGGCTCATAGAACCCAATCCCATTCCAATATTCAAAAACATGACGAGCTGGCAAACTGGTCAAAATTGATAAAGCTTAACACAAACAGTCTTGTCCTGAGTGTTAAATTCTAAAGTGTAAATTGAGATGAGTTCCATAAAAATGGCAGAAGTACCGAAACAACCACTTCCATCCATCAGAAACACATTTCTATGAAGGGAACGGGTGGTCCGCTATTTGGAATGGAGCAGTGCATTTGAAACGTTAATGTGGAGCAGCAATGTTATATGATGGATGTGTGCACAGTTTGAAGCTGTTTGCTGATTCAGTTTTGCTAAAGCTTTGGCAGATACATTCCAATTAGAATCAATTAAATCTGCCAAAGTGGACATTAAATACTCACATTTATGAGATGCTTTAACATAGAACATAGAAAAGTACAGCACAGAACAGGCCCTTTGGCCAAGGTTTAATCCTAATGTAAAATATAATAACAACCTACACACCCCTCAACTCACTGCTAAACATGTGCATGTCCAGCAGTCGCTTAAAAGTCCCTAATGACTCTGCTTCCACCACCACCACTGGCAATGCGTTCCATGCATTCACAACTCTCTACGGAAAGAACCTACCTCTGACGTCTCCTCTATACCTTTCTACTAATATCTTAAAAATATGACCCCTTGTACCAGTCAATCCTGCCCTGGGGAAAAGTGTCTAGCTATTGACTTTATCTACTCCTCTCATTATCTTGTATACCTCAATCAGGTCTCCTCTTTTCCTCCTTCTCTCCAGAGAGAAACTTCTGAGCTTATTCAGCCTTCCTTCATAAGGCAAGCCCTCCAGTCCAGGCAGAATCCTGGTAAACCTTCTATGCATGCTCTCCAAAGCCTCTACATCTTTCTTATAGTGGGGCGACCAGAACTGGACACAATATTCCAAGTGTGGTCTCACCAGGGACTTGTAGAGCTGTCGCAAACCCTCACGGCTCTCAAACTCGATCCCCCTGTTAATGAAAGCCAAAACACCAAATGCTTTCTTAACAACCCATCCATTTGGTGGTAACTTTGAGGGATATATGTACTGCACACCCAAATCCCTCTGTCACTCCACAAGAATCCTGTCTTTAGCCTTATATTTATTCGAGTTCGACCTTCCAAACTAGAAAAGGATGCACCAAATGACAAACAGGAGAAGTTTATTGGCATGTATCAGAAGAGTTAGGACCAAGACCAAAAACATGAATTCGGCTTTTAAGCAAGCTTTCAAAGAGGGAATCAGTACCAGATGGCATCTGAGGAAGTTTATCAGTAAAGTACAGCTAATTAAGGGGGCTTGGCCATACTCATGGACAAAAAGATATGAAGCAATCAGAGAACCAAAGAACAGATTGTGTATATAAGGGGTACAAGAGACAGCGTGGATCAAGGCTTTGAAGAATTTAGAGATCGACATAAGTTTAAACTCAATACATTAGATAATAATGAGCCTGTGAAGATCTCAGTCCTTTCTCTATGATCACAAGTTTAAGTTTATCAGTCTTGTCCAGGCCAGCAGTAAATGGGATTTTTATTTGCACTGTGCACATCTCCTGCTTTCACAAGATATCTTAGTTTTGTAAATGCAATAGAATGCATTTTGCACCATTTCAGCAATTCATTAAATAGAAATTGACCGAAGTAAACAACTTTCAAAAGCTGTCTTTCAACAACCAGACTGATACAATATACAAAGAGGATCTTCATGAACAAAGTGGGCTTGTCAGGGGGTTAAATCATTTCAAATTCAAAAACTAGATTCTATTTTAATCATATCAGCTGGATGTTGGATACTCCATTAACAAAAGTTTCCCAAATTCAAACAATTGTTTGCAAATACAGAAATATTTTGACATAAAGGGAAACAACATTTTAAACTGAACAAGAAAAGAGTTCTGATGCTTTGGAAAGTGCACAATAATTGATCGAGATGTTCCCAATGGAAAAATGGCCTGGTCAGATGGTGATGGACGTTGACAACTGAACTCTGTTATGTTTTCAATTGGCAGGTTGCCTGAGTGGTCACGGTAATGTCATGCCAAATGAGGCAGAGAATGGCCATCACCAATTTAGTCGAATCACAACAAGCATTGGCAGTTAACTGCCAACCATCACCTGGTCCACTCTCCATGCCTTTATCAATCAGCACTCATTACCCAGACAGATTAAATGCTTTCTCCCTTTCCATTGGAACTCGTGAGAGTGTCCTGCTAAGTACAATATTAAAGACTAAAATTAAAAAAACTTTATTTTCATCAATACTCACATTTCCATGTTGTACCAGCTGGCAGAGGTGAAACTTAACTATAATGTAACAGGCCTACAATAAACTGGTAAAGTTCTGCACTGGTCTCAGAGGAAAACCAGCAACAATGTCCTTGTGGAGACATTACTTTGCCTTTGATACTATACAACAACAATTTCAAAGCCATTGAGGAACAGAAATAAATAGAAACAGAATAAATAAATGCACATACACACAGCACACTATTATTTAAAGTAATAGCGAGAAATCTGCACTGACAGAAAACCTAATTGTCATTCTGAATACTGAATGTAGCACCAAAATCACCTTTGTGATAATGACAGTTTGAAAATCTAGCCCATATTGGTTTGCAGCAGTTGAATAATTAGTCATTCTATTATGAACCCTGGTTAGTTCCGACACCAGTATTTGACCATAGATTCAGATTGTTTTTAAAGGCAGATATCAATATGAAGTTGCACAGTGGCAGGAGCACGGCTATCCTATGGACAGCACTAAAGAGATTTCACCCCCATTGTCTCTTTAATAAAGAAATGGGGCAAACCTCAGAGATAGGGAAATGTAAATAAAGGAATCACTATCAAGATTTCATACAATTTGATAGTAACTGATACCTGATCACCAAATTCAGCTGCCACTTGAAAGAATGAAAGAAGCCCCATAAGGGGAACTCCAAATTTGACTTGATTCTGTGTCACATTATCGCAAGAGAGCTTTGTAGTTGTCTTCTAGCAGATATCATTTTTTTCCACAAACCACAGAGATCAGAACCGAATAGTGCAGAACCACATCATAATTCACCTTGAGAAACTGTGTCAGTGGGTGTTTGGGTTTGCAGTGCCTCTGTATTCTGAGCTTCGGCCCCAACCTCTCGCTGATCCCTAGTTTTCTTGATAAGTTGCAGTTCCAGTCAGTTTCTATTTCATCATTGTCCCAGATGAGAGATGTTTCAGCATCAGTGAGTTCACCAGTATAGCGCATTGGTTAAATCAGCAGTGGCTCCACTGAAAAGGCTTTTAAATCTTGAGGTTCATGGAACAGCACATAGTTATCCATGTTAAAAGATGTAATAATAATTAACAACATTATATTTGATCTGCTATATTTCCCATTACTGATTGCAATGAATCTACCTCATGGGATACATAAACTCACCAATGTGAGTAAAAATCTCTTAAACTTTGGCAAATCCCAGGCTATTGACTTAAGAGAATAAACTCCATACAATAATGCAACAAAGAAAAGCAGATTGAAGTCAAATGATGCACAGGTTTGATAGAGAGCAAAATCCTCTCTACCCTAGCAGAGTAGAAAAGTTGCGCATTTATATAACATCTTAATGCCACCTCAGAGTATCCTAAACATCTCTTTCCAGATCTCTGAAACAAGTGCAGAACCCCTGGGGACACTGTCAACTACATACTATCAAACCCAAGGAATCATAGACGGAAATATCAGCATGTGCCCATGTAACAGTTTAAAATGTGTTTAACACATCCGTTCGAGTAACTAACAAAATTTTTTCGAGGTATGAACAGTAAATGAGAATATGTCACTTGGCGCTTCGAGCCTGTTCCACCATTCAATAAGATCCTCACTGACCCGATATTAACAAGCTTATAAAACATTCCGCTGACAATATCCCACTTTAGCTTCTCTCATTCTATCATTTTAGTATATTCTACTACATATCTATTCTAATCTGAAGAATAATTTTCCTGTTGTTAGTCACTGTTCCACACTGTATTCCTTTCCTCATTCTCGAATTTAAAGAGCTTGCAATGCTTTTCCTCAGCCTATTCTTTAGACAAGATAAAATAGATTGCAACAGACTCCACTGTTTGCTTGTACTTGACACAATGAGAACTATTGAAATATTTCAATACACTCCTTTGGTGACAAATATGATTTGTTTTAATCCTTTAAAACTGGTTCAGTTCGTTTTATATTTGCACTGAATGGTATTTCAGTTTGATCCAGATGTTAGTATAAAGTGGAATATTACAGCACTGAGCTTTGTCTCATTCTCCTTTGGTGGAAGTTGGAAAGGAGTGCTTTCTTACAACAGAGGGTCAAGAGAGTGAAAAATGAACGGACAAGTTCAGTAATAATACATGCAGGTTCTGACAAAGCCAATTCTCAATCAGAGATGTTCTATACAACAACCGAAGTACTTTTGATCATGTAGTCACATGTCAGAAATGTGATATCTAATTTGTGTACCGTGAGAAAAGAAGAAAGGAGATGATGACCAGATGGTCTGCTCATCGGGATTGAGCGATAAATATTGGCCGGGACACCAGATATAATCTCACTTTAATTCAAAATAACAAGGGTCCCATTAGAGGGCAGAGTTGCTTTGGTTTAATGCCTCATACATGTTTGATGTGCAGGATTATCTCAGGATTGCACTTCAGTGGCAGTATCAGTTGGTGTATTCTAACCCCGAGGGTAGATCTTGAACCCTCCGACTCAAAGATCAGCATTATACTCAGTGGCACCTGAGCAACAGACAATGCTCTGACAAGTGGCTTATTATTTACATCCCCAGGGATTAATGAAGCAATTAAGGGCAATTGCATCAATTCTGTATGAGATGCAAAACAGACCTCTGATGATAGAATGATAGTCTCCCTACCCTTGGTCAGTAGGCTTAAGTTCCTAAATTAGATTTAGTAGATTTGGATTCCTGTCCCACCTACTCCAGAGGTGTGTCATACATCGCTGAACATTTTAATTTTTAAAAAAGGAAAATGGGCTGTTGTCATTTGGAAAGTGCAACATGTGTAATTAGGAATCAGTACTTTGGGTCACCTTTGCTGATTCCCTGTGTGTTCTACTGGAGTCAGTAATTTCTATCAGTGTCCACCCGTTAAAGCTACAAAAAGTTCTGTAATATCTCTCCTCAGTAGGTCATTCTTCCTTTTTGAATATGGGCAGTGAGCACTCAGTCCTATCTCTTTTTTAGCAACAAATGGCTACCCTGCTTCCAGCCTGCTATCAGCAAGAGGTTAACTTGCACTGTCAAAGTGTGGCAATACAGAGAACAACCCTCCCCATACATGACCCAGGCGAAGATCACAAAATGCAGCACAAGCCAGTGTTTCTGTCCAGAATTAGATAACCAGGAAGGATGTTCTCCATGGCTGGGGAGTCCCGAACCAGGGCTCACGGTCTAAGGAGACTGGCTCGGGCATTTTGGACTGAGATGAGGAAATATTTCTTCACCCTGACAGTGGTGACACTTTAGAATTCAGTGTCATAGAAATTGATTGAGTCCAAAACATAATAGATTTTTTTTCGGACTAAAGGGATCAAAGAATGATAGAACAGAGTACTGAGTTGGATAATCAGCCATCATCATTTTGAACAGCAGCGCATGCTTAAGGGGCTGAATGGCTTACTGCTCCACCTATTTCTGTGACTATTCTGTGGCTTGAAGAGATGGATTTTGTTTCAAAAGCTAATCAAGATGATTGTGAATTAGACATTCCTCAAATTAAATTGAACAATGAGGAAGTTCTGGAAAACTGGGATAAACTGCTGAGTTACTTCCAGATGAAAATCGAAATGACCTGACAGAGTTGGTATAATCACATGGGGAGATATGTGGGAATAACCTGGGAATTGCTAATCTCACTACACATAATATTGATTGAGGAAATGCTGTTCCAATCAAGCAACATCCTACGGACTTAAACTTTGAAGATTGGCACAGGTTCAGAAAGAGACTGAACACATGCTGAAGCATAACATGGTCGTACATTGGATCAAACTTACTTTTTGACTGTCACTGTCTTTTCTCGTGAACTTAAATTGTCAACTTCCTCAGACTTTGGACAGAGTTTGGACTCCATGTTTGTTTCTCAGCTTCAATTGAACGTAAGGACAAATTAAGACACTTCAAGCAAGCACTTTCAACTACAATTAAAGCGGCAGCTTGATATAGCACTTGGGGCAAATGGGATCGAATGTCATGGGGAGAAAGCATGATTAGGCTATTGAGTTGGACAATCAGCCATGATCATGATGAACGGCAGAGCAAGCTCGAAAGATTGCATGGTCTCCTCCTGCTCCTATTTTCTACGTTTCTAAACCGGCTTAAATATCCAAGAAAACTGAAGATTCAGAATTATAAGCCGTCATCAGATGATTTAGGTAAACAGGTTACACATTAGATTTTCTAGTCAGCATATAAAGTTAGTCCATATGATCTCCCAGTATTGTTGCTTGAGGCTGAGATTACAGTTCATTAGAAGCTTTCCCACCACTAAGATGAATCTGGTTGCTGGATTTATCCAGACAATTTTGAACAAAAATATTTTAAATGTTGTGATTCTCCAGTCTCTGATTCCATGCCTCTATTTGGACAGGATTAGGTTGTTGTGGATATTACCGCTGCAGCTTAAATGCTCCTCTTCTCTGTACCCTCAGGTGGCTCCAATTCAGTTGTTGTCAGTTACCAACACTCAATGACAATCAGCCTTTCTAAATGAAGCAGAAACAGCTGGAGATGCTCAAGTGTCACAGGACTCAAAAACATTAACGCTGCTTTCCCGCCACAGATGCTGCCAAACCTGCTGAGATACTCCAGCAGTTTCATTTTTGTTTCAGATTTCCAGCATCTGCAATTTTGCTTTATTTTAGCCTTACTAAAATTCTGTCAAACTTCATCTCATCCAAGTCTCAACTACTTTTTTTCGCCATGAACTGGGCATGAACTTCCTCTTCATAATACCACAGCCAGGCCCCTGCACCTGTGAATTTTAAACAGGGGATTCATGATCATTGGCCCCACTCATTCTTTTGCCACCCTTTCACTGTTTGTGACTAATGATGACTTTTAGATTCCGTTTTAAAGTTAGCTGCCAGTCTCCCTTACTCTTTATTTCTCCTCTGAAGTGTCTATATTTAGTATGATTCTCACTGGGGTTAACAATAATCCATATTCTTTGCAACATCATGCAGGGAATTAGAGTATTGTTTTTGCCACCATTTCCTGCTTGTGGAAATGTTAAGCTGTACTGTACAGCTGAAGCTGAACATTGCCCAGATTTGTGCTCAAATGCCCTCTTGGCCCATTGAATTCAGCTCTCCTCCAGCTCAGAATTATTCTGGATTGTTCCTTGTTCATTTTATACACAAGCTAAATTCTTTCTATACAAGTATCAATGCTTCCTTAAATGATCGCAGTCTAATATTTAATGCATTTTATACATATTGTGTGTATGCACACAAATTATGAAGTTGGCAGTGCAGATTGAAGATATCATTAGGATTATGAACATTATAAATAGGACCGTGGCATGCAAAATAACGAAATAATGCCAAATGGTTATAAACAGTCCTGCTTTTCCCTCATGTCTAGTATTTATGCAGCACGCTTCAGGAAGGGATTTGCGATGGTGCACAAAAGGTACACAAAATTGGTACCAGAGATGAGCAACTGGGCAACTATTTGAATAGTTTGAAGAAGCTCGGGCTGCTCTTTTTGGAGAACTGAAGATAAATAAGACATTTTACAAGTGTTCAAAATCAAGAGGGATTTGCATAGAGTAGAGTAAAAGGGTAGGAGAATGCATCTGGATTTGTTACTCTGTGGAGGGTTGGTGTGGACTTATTGGGTCATGTGGCCTGTTTCCATACTGTGGGAATTCTATTTAAAAAAGGCTTGAGAAGAAAAGGATACTGATTTAAGATGATCAACAAAATAAATCAATGGTGACAAGGAAACCTTTAAACAAAAAACAGCATAGATCGGAAACTGGAATGTTCTGCCTAATGGTATAGTGGAGGAGGCAGCTTCAACTGAGGTCTTCAAAAGGAATCTACAATTTCCATAAGGAGAGGTTTTGCAGTATCACATAGTAAACGGACTTGGGAGTGAACATAGGCAAGTTCCTCTTTGAGAGCTGATTAAATCATTGTGTCCGATCTGTTACCATTGATCGTTGTATAACATTGCACAAACTACCAGCTCACCAGTTATTTCCTAATGGTTTGTCATATTCTGATATAATGACTAACTTAGTCATGCCTGCAACTAAACTTACTTTGCAATTACTTCACTTGATCCAGGAGAACCTGCATTCCCATTTCCCTCACTGTTCGCACTGACAATGTTTCCAGAACTGCAATTCATCAAAGAGCACAAATTCAGTCATTTAACATCAGTAACCTTATCCAGAATCAAGTCCAAAGCAATTTAACAAAAAAAATCGCAGACTTGAGATTCAATATTCCAAGCCTGATCGACTAGTTTTCTTAAGTTAGTCAATGACTGTGCAATTTTAATAAATCGCATTATTTGCCATAGTGATAATAAAAGAACAGAGATATCCATGCAAAGTCAGAATCAGGTGTAACAGGCCTTTAGCTGATCGTTGTTCTCTTCAGAAATAGAGATTATAGACAGGAAATATCCTTTCAGTGTAAGTCTAATGAGTTGCTGTAGTCCATTCCGTGGAGTGCAAGTGCTAGGTAGCCCAACATTGTAGCTCAGTGATGGTGAAGGGAGTGGAAATTAGTTATGTTAGTTCTTTTGCCAGCCAATCTCTTTGATCATATTGAGCTTCTTGACTATTGTTGCAATTAAACCAATTACCAGGTGAGCAGTGAAGATTCCAATGCTCCCGATTTTACCCTTGTAAGGATGAATTTAATGAGGGGGTAATGACAAAGCAGTATACCCTGAATCCCAGTCTTGTAATCTTTCTAATGTTATTAGTTTTGCTGCTATCACCACCCATCCCCCTGGAGTGTATTGGCAATGCTGTCCTATGATCTGGAAAATGTTGCTGGGACTTTATTTGTTTTCAAGATGCATCATGAACCATCGTGGTCGTGTTGGTATGTGGTTCTTTTGACTTCCACAGGATGTATACAGTACACCACAATGAGGGAATGCTGGGGTCGGGGTATGGAAGAGTCAGTACAGGGTGAAAAGAAGAGAAAACCATTTATTTAGTATGTCACCATTGTTTATAGCCATTTCTGGGCTATGCAAGACCTTCATACTAAAAAACAAGCAAAATTCAACCGACCATTGAAAAACTTTGGATGTTTTATGCTGATTCAAGATTGGTCTCTCAAAATAAGCCAAGCATTTCTGAACCAGTCAAGCAGTTGTTTTCTGTGATTGTTCTCATCTGTGTTAGTGTTCACCACACTGCCATTGGATGCCTTCGTGAGGCAACCCTGACATAATCTTACAACAACTGCCAGCACTTCCCTTTCGCAATATTGGATCCCTAACATAGCAGTTTTAAATCTGACATTATACCATACTTACTTGCCAATCTGTTTCCTTTTGTTTCTGACAAACTTCGGTTTCCACCTAATTCACAGTTTGAGGTTTCAACATTTTCACAGCCGCAACTCATCATAAAGTACCAGTTAGATCATTTTAAATATGTGCATGATCACCAAGTTAATATTTGGCACTTCTTATCAACATCGAGAGTTTTGGCTGTGAGGGCAGGAGCTGGTGGTTGGGGAGTAAAGAGGTCAAATAAAGACTTTCTGCACTGGGACAGAGGGAAAACATCCCAAATGCAAGGATTTAAGTTTAACTTCCTGATCTTTGAAAAAGAAACTCAAGCTCTTCACATACTATTGCTAATTTAACCCTTACAAGCACAATTTGTAACTCAATGTTTGATTCAGAATCCGAATATAGTAATTTCTCATTTTTCAAATTCACTGAAGGTTCATGTCATTTTAGTCAGTATTGGCTGTATTGTTGAAAAGACAATTTTATTCCTTTTCCTTTCCTGCTCCTTCATCCATTCGGAGTTTACTGCAAGATCTGACCATAATGAACCCAGAAATAATTACAGGTCTCTGACCCAGAGCAGTGTAATGACCTCAGTATTTAGGCTTCGATTAATTGATGCCATCAGTGAAATGGTGTGGATGTGATGCTGCCTGTATTGAATTCACCATGAAAGCACTTTATAAGCTTGATTCAAACAAATAACTATTACTAGGGAATGTGCCTGACTCCGTGGATACACATGGCCTCTGGTCAACTTAAATTATAAAAAGTGCGAAGCATTCAATGGCGACATTGTATGGGAGATAGACAAGGCGAGGAGACCAGGAGCTGGTCCCAATCCATAGCCATATTTCACCAAAGTCTGGAGGCCATGGCAATGATTTTGGAGGGAGTGTGGAATGGTGGGTGGGGGAGTGAGGATGAGCAGGAAAGAGAAACAAAGAGAAGCGATGAGGTGGGGTGAAGGAGAGGAACCCAATTCTTCAGTATTTTCACTATAGCTCCAATGGCCAGAGACAGAAACTCAATATTGATCAGCAAGTAATTTCCTGTCTCAGCATTTAGGGTGGTGGTACTACTGTTTAAGACAACTCTGTCACTAATATTAAATTCCTTGGGAGGCAGTCTAGCAGCCTCTTTAATGTAGCTGCTGTTGTCTGAACTGGCATTTGTCGCATTGCACAAAACATTTTAAAGGAATCAGTGGTTCTCCAACATTCCCTTTTCACATTGTTGTATTCCAAATGAAGCATAATTAAACCACATCAAAATCAGATCAAATCAAACTTGCTTCCTCATGGTTGCCCTCACGTCTGGCAAACTTTGATTCCCATCCTCCTGACAATCTGGTCTGTCAAAACGTCCCCAGTCACAAGTCATCATGAAGCACAAATGAAGCAAAAGGCTTACACCTATAAACAATTTGCAAACATTTGGAAATAAACCCTGAAGATCAAAAGGCTCTATTGAGCTGATACAACATTTTTTTTTAAAAAAGAGGAATCACTCTACTCACCAGGAGTAATGCAAATATTGGGAGGGACTGTAGTCTGGAATGGGGGTGTTTGCTATAACACTGGGAGATGTTGTCAAGAGGAATCTTACAGAAATTCCTGCTTTCCAGAAATTCCTGTTCACATTACATTCTCTTAAAAAAGGCCACTTTCAAAAGCTATGACTGCAATATATGTTGCCTTATTTTCAACTTGCACAGAGGTTTACAGGACACCATGGTCAGTTCTTTTTGAAGAGATGGGGATGAGGGGAGGTGGCCGATGTTATAGTATTGGGAAGCAGAGAGTTAGGTAGTCAATGTGTTTTCAATATGTTTAGCCTCATTGCACAGTCCAGTGCTTAGAAGTGAACAACTGAAGGCCTGAACATTGAAGGTCTGGAAATGATTATTGAACGACTTTGTGTGAATGCATGCTCAATTATTCACTGGCTTTGAACTGGGAGGTGGTAGGATTTAGAAAATGGCAGGTAGGGACTCTGGCACATTCTCATTGCTAAGCCATGCTGACATAGACCAGTTCTCTTTGACATCTTGACTCTCCATGATCTCTCAAGCCTTCCTCCCTCATTTCCCTGATTGTGCCCACCTTTGCAGCCTCAGCAATGATCAGTATGAACAGTAGGTCTCAGAAATGTGTTGATCTGTCCTCCCTCTTACTGGAGTAGCAACTCTTGAAACTAAGCTGCGCTGTCAACTGATGAGTAACCCTGGCAAGAATCTCTTCATTTTAGATTAAAATGGAGCTGGAAAAGGACAGCAGATCAGGCAGCATCTGAGAAGCAGGAAAATCGCCGTTTCGGGCAAAAGCCCTTCATCAATGAAGAATCTCTTCATTGGTCACTGCTGGCAATATACCATCCTTAACATACGCCTAAACCTCCAGGTTTCAGTCCCAGCATCAGGTCTGCAGCATTCACTGCAAGCTTCACCTAAAATGTTTTTTTACAAGACTAACGATAGAGCAAAGATTATATGCCAGTCAATAATTTCTTTAATGTAAAATAACAAACTGTGGAAGTTGACAATCTGAAAGAAATACAGAAGTTGCTGGAGAAACTCAACATATTTTGCAGCATCTGCGGAGAGAAAGCAGAGTTCACCTGGAGTCAAGTGAACCTTCTTCAGAGAGATCTGAAGTTGTGAACATGAGTCATTCAACGAAAAACATTAACTCTGCTTTCACTCCACAAATGCAGCCAGATCTGCTTGCTGTTAGTAGACAGTCACACATTGTGTTCAGCTTACTTTTCAATGACCTTCTTAGTTTCTGGAGAAGCAGAAACACCAGCTCCCTTGCACTTTCAGCAGTTAATGTTTTCAGAGCTGCAAATGGTCATCAAGTGCCATTAAGTCAATTGAAGCAAACATTTACGTTCAGAATAAAAATATTTTTAGAAACTTTAATAGGAGTGTCAGGATTTCAAGCCACTGACAGTGGGCTGGAACATGGAAATGAAGGATGTGACAAACCCATTTCATCAATACTTTACACGTGTTGCACAGTCTAGAAGAGTCTCAAATAAAGAGCTTAGGGCAATTAGAGAAGGGCAACTAACTGTCCAATTTCTCCATTTAAGAGCTTTGGATTCTGGTTCTACATACAGGATCGACCTTTCCTCATCAATGGGTATTGGCTCAGCAATTGCAAACATTAATAGTGGCACAGAAAGGTTTGCCACTCTGCTATTGCTCCAATTGATCCATCAGCTCTTTAGATTTGGCCGTTTCCTTCTTGGGATAGTGACCCCGCAACAGTCCACATCAGCAGCATGCCAACATTAGTGGTACCATCATTCACAGCAGCGCTGGGTCCAGCTCTCAGTCCAAGCAGCAGGGCTCCACCACAATTCACAACATTATTACTGCAAATGGCTTGTGTTTAAGAAAAACCACCACAATCTAACTTCTAGAAAAAATACACACTTGGGAGGCAGAGCCCAGCAGTTTCTGTCATGTGCTAACTATGGCCTGGAATAGCGTATTTTACATTGTTCTCGGATGTATGCAGAAGGAAATATCTACATAACTTCACGGGAATCGCTGGTTCTCCAGCAATAACCTTTATTCCAAATACAATATTAATCAGTAATTAAATTGCACTTTGGATCAAACTGACTCTTTAATTTCTTCAGTTGTTCCTGACGAACTATAGGTTTCATTTCCATCGCAGTTTGGATTGTCGCACTTACCATGCCTGCAATTGGTCATAAAAGATAAATGAAGTTATTCAAATGAGCATTTGGCTCCATCCCACAATTGTGTGCCAGCTGTTGGAAAGACTGAAGATTCTGGATTCAGGACTGCAGCCTGCATTCAGCCGTTTGAGTGAAACTGGCCACACTCCAGATGGGTGACTGCAATAGATGGTGAATTTGTTCTTAAAAACCTTTGTTGCTAGTGATAACGATTAGCGACAGAAAGGGGATATCAAGTTCTTGAATGTATTCATATTCAGAGTTTGGAAACTTCAATAACAAAATGAAAGCAAACTTATAATGAAGTGTCTTTGATGTCCTCTCCTAATACAATATTTTTGAACCAAAATTCTGAAGCCCTAATTCTAATGCAGATAACAGAGAGACAGTAATGCAAATGCTCTTGCCTGGAGTGGTGTTCCCTGCGCTGCTGTGTGATGTTTCCTGAAAAGTACCGAGAAAATAATTTCCTTTCTATTTTGTGTACTCTGAATGAAACAAAACATTAATCACATATTGTTTTCAAACTTACCTTTTTCATGATAGATTTTGGAGTGTACAATTTTCCATCGACCTTGTACTATGGACTGTCAGGTGGTTTGCTAATCGTCAGAAAAGTGCTATTCAGTCATTTTCAGCGTACATCTACATCCACAATAAAATCATCATTATTAACCTGAAACATTGAGTAAGTATTTCAAGCCATGGACAGCTAGTTTTATAAAACTAGTTCAAGGCACAATTACAGTAGATGGTGATTTATTACCCCAAAACCCTCATTGGCTCTTTGCAAGACAAGGTAATGAGGTTGGAGTGTTGGAGCAAAGAAGGGAGATATGATGCAACCAATTCATTTCTTCAATACTTTATACTTGTTGAAACGTCTCAAAATATCTCAACTAAAGAGTTCCAACCCCAAATGGAGACGAGGCAACCAATTTTCCAATGTCTCCAATGAGGACCTTTGGTACTGTCTCGACATACAGGGCTGAATTTTCCACGTCACCTGGCTCTTGCCAAGATTCTGATGAGTCAGGCCAAGTGGAGCGGGGTTCAGGAGCAAAGCCCAATCCCTTCTGCACCATTATATTATCTTGTCAGTGGTGGGCAAATGAAGGCACCATTTGGGAGCCACTCATGTCTGTCTATGTTGTGAACAATAGAGCTCCTCAACTCCCACAGTGAGCTTTTGCCTGGAAATCTCTTTAGTACAGGCTCAGCAATACCCATCACTAATGGCAGCAAAGGAAACGTCGTTGCCTTGCCTTCACTCTGGTATTGCTGTTAGCTCCTGGGATCATGCAATTTCAATAATGGTTTGCGACCAGGCAGCAACTTCTGTATTAGCTACTGTCAGTACCATGTCACCCTTGGCACTGCCAACCATCGCGTTATAATTCAGCTCTCAGTTCAACCAGCAGGCTTCACCAGAATTCATAAAATTATGACTGCAAAGGTCTTGTGTAAGAAAGAACACCATCTTCCAACTTCTGGATGTAATACATATTTTGCAGGTTAAGCTGAGTGTGGTAACTAGGGCCTGCTACATGGTTCCTGGATGCAGAAGGAAATATCTATATAACTTCACAGGAACTGCTTGTTCTCCAGTAATTGCCTTGGAGAATATAATATCAAATGAAGCACGAAGTACATAAAAGATCAAACATATTTTGTAGTTATTGCAACCAATACTGGAGAACTATATTTTCCATACCCCAAGCAGTTTGGATTGTCAAAATTGCCATGTCTGTAACTGATCAGGCAAGATAAATTAAATCCTTATGTTAGCATTTGCCTCCAGCTACTATTGAGTGCCAGCTATGGAGTATGATTGATGTGCGGAACGTGGCACAGTGGTTAGCACTGCTGCCTCACAGCGCCAGAGACCCAGGTTCAATCCCCGCCTCAGGCCACTGACTGTGTGGAGTTTGCACATTCTCCCCGTGTCTGTGTGGTATTTCCTCCGGGTGCTCCGGTTTCCTCCCACAGTCCAAAGATGTGCAGGTCAGGTGAATTGGCCATGCTAAATTGCCCATCGTGTTAGGTTAAGGGTATGGGTGGGTTGCGCGTCGGTGTGGACTTGTTGGGCCGAAGGGCCTGTTTCCACACTGTAAGTAATCTAATCTAATCTAGCTGCTTGAATGGCTGAAGACTCTGGATTCAGTTGTGCAGCTTGAGTTCAGCTGCTTTTGTTAAACTTCTTACAATCCAGACGGATACTGCAATCAATACTGATTTTATTCTTCAACCCCTTTCATAGGACACTATAGCTGGTGATAAGGGTGAGTGTGTGATGGGATACATATTTCTTGAATATATTCATTTTAAGAGACTAAAATGATCAGGAATAAGTAACCCAAACTTGCAAGCAATTTTGAATTCAAGCTTCTTTGATGTCCTCTCCTAAAACTGTTTGTTTTGAAAAGAACTCTCCAACCCAAAGAACAATGTGGATAATGGAGAGGCAGTATGTGATTGCTATGGTCAGGAATGGTAATCTCTGCACTGCTGTGTGGTGTTTTCATGAGGGGTCTGTACGTTATCTTACCATAACTGCCAGCCCACCAGCAACTTAGTTTCACTTTCTTGTACTCTGAATGAAGCAAAATCATGATCACATATCGTATCAAACATACTTTTTCGAGACCGCCTTAGATTTGGAAGGCACGGTTTTCCATCTCCATCGCAGTTTAGGCTGTCACGTTTACCAGGCTTGCAATTGAACAGGCAAGTTTAGTCACTGAAATCAGCATTTGTCTGCATATACAATTGTGTGCCAGCCGCTGGAATGGCTGAAGGATCTGGATTCAGTATTACAGCACTTATTCATATGTTTTTTAATAAAAACAGCTCACACTGCAGAAGGATGACTGCATGAGTTGGTGATTGTTTTTTTGTCAAACTTACATAACTGGTTTGCAAGAGGTCAGAGCACAGGTAGGGGGGAGAGGCAGAGATTGTCGGGGAGATGGAATTTTTCCTTGCAGTATAGACCAGAGAGGTCAATGGGAGGTAAAACGTTCAGGACTGGGCTGATGAAGGGGAAACGTTTCACTGAAGGGATTGGGATGTTTTTAAGCAATGGCTTTTCCAGCAACTGTGTTTTTATTTCTGATTTACAGCATTCGCAGTTCTTTCGGGTTTTATTTGGATGCTTTTTGTTGTTCTAGTTAAATAAGAGCATCAATCAGTTGGAACAAAGCAAGCATTAGGGATGGAAATTTAGAGCGATTGTTGTGGTCTAGTCTGCAAAGGTGTTTGTTGCACTGCTGTCACATGCTTTCAAGAGGCAGCCCATGAACAATCGAAACAACAGCTCTCCAGCAATTTCCTTTCACGTCTTTGAATTCTGAATCAAGGATCATTTATACACAAACTGGAGCAAACTTATTTTCTGCAACTATCCCTGGAGAAATTAGATTTCCCGGTTCTTCACAGTATAAGCAGCTGAAATTAGTCATGAAAGATAACATTTTAAGATAGGTCTTGTATGCACAATTGGCTGATGGCTGGTATAAAATTGCTGGATGCTCAGGGATTCAGTATTATATTCTTTGATCAACTGTATTTATTAAGTAGATCAACTTCCAGAGGCAGTGGGACAATGGAAAATAGTAGGTTTTTTCTTTAAAACTATCATAGGGGCTTTGAAAGACATCACAGGCATAATGAGGGGAGCAGAGGATATAGGAATCCTAATTGTTCAATATATTTATTCTTTCTTCAGAGTTCAGCTATCTAAATGTTCGAATACAAATTGAGATCTGAATATTGAATCGGCAAGCAATTTTCCACTGACCACTTTTGAAGGTTTTGTATTGATGCAACTATATTTTAAGCAAACAAAATCTCTAATCCCTTAGAAAAATGCAAACATTATAGACATATTAAAGCAAATTTGTTAATGTGACTGCCGTAGGTTGGTGTTTGTTGCATTACTGTGGCATTACTCAGACAAAAGCCCCTCCATAGAACTTACAGGAAGTGGCACTCATTTTCTTTCACATTGTTGTGTTCCAGATGAATCTTAATTAAGTCACACATTGGACTAAAACTTTCTTTGTGATCACTGCATTCATTACTGGAATCTCTTCTGCCTTGGAAGTGTCACAGTTTCCATATCGGCAATTATTGTTACAGCACAAATTCAGTGATTTTAAACAAACACTTGAAAAATTCAACCATTGAAAAAGCTCTGAAGATGGAGGATTTCAGCATTATAAACTTGTTTGTTGGATCTTTACATTGAAACTCCAATTTATCAGTTTAATCAACCTGCCACATCCCATACAAACAGGGATGAGTTAGATATTCAACATGAATATGTCTCATTAATTGTAACTTTAAATCCACATTCCTGCCTACCCTGAAAACCTTTCGCCATCTCTCTCTCAACAATAAACTGTTTATGTTTGCCTTTAAAATATTCCAAAATCTGTTTTCATAACGTGGCATAGTTTCCACATTTTGAGAGAAAACAAATCATCTGGATGTCTTTTAAATGGGCAACCACTGACATTTAGACAGCAATCCTTCATTCCCGCCCCTTCTGTCAGAGGAAACATCTTGTTTCAATTAATTTGCCTCTTCCTCTCCTAACCACAAACTGACAAAAAGCCTAGACTATCCGAATTCCCATTGTATGACAAGTCATTCTGTAAGTATTATTCTGGTAAGCATTCTCCGAATTCCCTCCAATGTATTTACTTCCTTCCATTAACAGGGTGACCGATAAGAATTAGAGGATTCAAGATACAAGCTCAACAGTGCTCTCTACTTTTGTGTTTAAATTCCCCCGTGATAAAAGGAAAACATTTATTCACTGTCCTAATTACGTACTGCTAGCACGTTGTGATTCAGGTAATGTTACACTCTGATCCCACTGCATCTCAGAGCTATGGAATCTCCCTCTATCAAAACAAAATGCTTTTCTTCCAGTCAAAATGGACAACTTCACTTTTATCCACGTAAAGCTCTATTTGTCAGGCCTTTGACTACTCACTTAACCTATATTTCTCTATAGCGCCCCAATGTCCTGTGAAGTTATTTTTTAGCCTTTCTTTGTCATGTCAGCTTTATATTAATTCCTTCGTGAGTCATGGACTGTGAGTCAATAATTTGAAGATTTGAGCAGATACAGATTTGTTTTAAATAGCTGCTCAAGTTATATTATCCTAACCATTCTGAACTCTGGTTAATTCTCAGTTCCAAACAAACACCAAAGTAATGAACATTCATGTAAAAAAGGCTGAACCCCTGAATATAATTAGAGTATACCAAAATAACAATAAGATTCTTGTCAGCACCCTTCTCTCTCTGTTTCTGTCTCACACACACACCATGGATAAGGGAAATCATGAAATGTAAGATGTCTGTAAGGCAAATGGATACTATAAACTTCCACTGTACTATGCCAACCTTTTAGCAAAACAACAATGGTTGACTCAGACCCGTGGCCTGTGCCTCTTGCTTGATGTGGGAGCTAAGGAACGTGGCTGACGCTCCAGACTCTTACACTTGTAAGAAGTGTGTCTAGCTGCAGCTCTTGTTTGACCGCATGACGACTCTGGAGCTGCGGATGGACTCAATGTGGAGCATCTGTAATGCTGAAGATGCCGTGGATAGCACGTTTAGTGAGCTGGTCACAACACAGTTTAGAATTGCTGAGGGAGATAGTGAATGGGTGACCAAAAGACAGAAAAAGAGTAAGAAGACAGTGCAAGTGTCCCCGACCGTAATCTCCCTCCAAAACAGGTGTACCGTTTTGCATGCTGTTGGGGGAGATTACTTACCAGGGGAGGTCAGCAGTTGCATGGTTCATGGCCTCGTGGCAGGCACTGCTGTTCAGAAGGGCGGTAAAACGACTCGTAGGACCATTGTCACAGGGAATTGTCTTGTGAAGGGAGTAGATAGGCGGTTCTGTGCTGGAATGGGACTTCTGGATGGTATGTTGCCTAACAGGTGCTCAGGTCAGGTATGCCACCGATCAGCTGCAGAGCGTTCTAAAAGGGGAGGGTGAACAGCCAGTTGTCTTGGTGCTTATGGACACCAACGATATAAGTAGAAAATTAGATGAGGAACTCAAAGAAGAATTCAGGGAGCTAGGAGAGAAGTTAAAGAGGAGGACCTCAAAGGTAGTGATCTCGGGATTACTACCAGTGCCACGTGCTAGCCAGCGTAGAAATAAAAAAAGACAGGTTGAACACATGGCTTGAGAGATGGTGTAGAATGGAGGGGCTCAATTTGTTGGACATTGAGACCGGTTCTGGGGCAGGTGGGACTATTAGAAAATAGACGGTCTACATCTGAACCAGACTGGAACAAATGTCCTTAGTGGGTTTTTTGCTACTGCATTTGGGAATATTTAAACTAATGTGGCAGGAGACTGGGAACCAGAAGAGAAAACAAGTAGGCAGTGATGTGGAGACCGGAGACTGTAAGAATTATGAAGATTGCATTCATAAAGGGAAGAGTAGACAGAGAGTAGATGAGCACAAAAAAAAACTGGGAGCCTAAGATGCGTCTACTTTAATTCAAGGAGTATAGTGTGAAAGGCAGATGAACTTAGGGCTTGGATTGGTGCCTGGGAGTATCGTGTCATTGCAATCACAGAGGCTTGGTTGAAGTAAGGGCATGAAGATTGGCAATTAAACATCCCTGGATATAGACGCTTCAGACAGGACAGGGAGGGAAGTAAAAGGGAGGGGTGGAGTTGCATTGCTGGTCAAGGACGATATCACGGCTGTGCTAAAGGAGCACACTATGGAGGTCTTGGTTAGTGAGGCATTATGGTGGAGCAGAGAAATTAGAAGAGTGCAGTTACACTGTTGGGGCTGTATTACAGGCCTCCCAACTGTGAGCATGTGTTAGAAGAACAAATAGGTAAACAGATTTTGGAAATATGTCGAGGCAACAGGGTAGTGGTGTTGAGAGATTTTAATTTTCCCAACATTGACTGGGATATACTTAGCGTCAGAGGTCTGGGTGGGGTGGAATTTGTAAGAAATGTCCAGGAGAGTTTTCTACTGCAGTATGTCAATAGTCCGACGAGGGAAGGGTCATATTGGACCTGGTATTGGGGAACAAGCCAGGACAGGTGGTAGAAGTTGCGGTGGGGGATTTCTTTGGGAATAGTGACCACAATTCTGTAAGTTTTAGAATACTCATGGATAAGGAAGAGAGTAGTCCTCAGGGAAGAGTACTAAACTGAGACAACTGAGACAATTATTTCAAAATTTGGCAGAAGCTCGGAAATATGGAATGGACACAGCTATTTGAAGAGAAGTCCACATTTGAGACGTGGGATGCTTTGAAAGGTAGGTTAAGGATAGGGCAGGATAGGCATGTCCCGTTGAAGGCAAAGGATAGGAAGTGCAACATTCGTGAACCGTGGATGACAGGAGAAATTCTACGACTAGCCAAGAGGAAAAGGGGAGCATACATAAGGTCTAGGCAGCTAAGAACAGAACGGGCCCTGGAAGAATATCGGAAAAGTAGAACAAGTCTTAAACGAGGAATCAAGCAGGCTTAAACGGGTTATGAAAAAACTTTAGCGAGCAGAATTAAGGAGAATCGCTAAGCATTTTATTCTTATACAAGAAGCGAGAGGGTAACTAGAGAAAGGATTGGTCCACTAAAGGATAACGAAGGAAGGCTGTGTGTCGAACCTGAGAGACTGGGTGAGATTCTGATTGATTCCTTTGCATCAGTGTTCACTGAGGAGAGGAACATGGTGAATGCTGAGATTAGAGATAGAAGTTTTATTAGTCTTGATCATGCTGACATAAGTAGCGAAGAAGTGTTGGGTAGGCTAGTGGTTATTAAGGTGGACAAATCCCCAGGACCGGATGGGATCTATCCCAAGTTGCTAAGGGAGGCGAGAGGGGAAATAGCTGGGGCCCTGACAGATATCTTTGTGGAATCCTTAAATACAGGTGAGGTGCTGGAGGATTGGAGGGTAGCTTATGTTGTCCCCCTGTACAAGAAGGGTAGTAGGAATATTCTGGGTAACCAAAGACGAGTGTGCATGACGTCAGTGGTGGGAAAGTTGCTGGAGAAGGTACTGAGGGATAGGATCTACTTATATTTAGAAAATAATGGGTTTACAGTGTAAGGCAAAATCGTTTTGTGCAGGGGAGATCATGCCTTACCAACTTAATTGAGCTCTTTGAGGAAGTGAGCAATTTGCCAGACGAAAGAAGGGCTGTACATGTCATATACATGGACTTTAGTAAGGCGTTTGATAAGATTCCCCATGGTAGACTAATGGAGAAATTGAAGTCATATGGTGTGCAGGGTATTCTAGCTAGGTGGATAAAGAACTGGTTGAGAAACAGGAGACAGAGAGGAGTATTTGAAGGGAGTTTCTTGAAATGGTGAAAGGTGACCAGTGGTGATCCACAGGGGCCAGTGTTGGGGCAACTGTTGTTTGTAATATAAATAAATGATCTGGAAGAGGACACTGTTGGTATGATCAGCAAGATTGCAGATGACACGATGATTGTTGGAGTAGCAGAAAGCATAAGGGACTGTCAGAGAATGCAGGAGGATATTAAGGGACTGGAGATTTGGGCGGAAAGTGGCAGATGGTTTTCAATCCAGACAAATGTGAGGTAATGCATGTAGGCAAGACTAATTCTAGAGCGAATTATACAATGAACGGAAGAGCCTTGAGAAAAGTTGTTGGGCAGAGAGGTCTGGGAGTGCAGGTCCATTGTGCCCTGAAGGTTGCTGCACAGGTGGATAGAGTAGGCAAGAAGGCATATGGTTTGCTTGCCTTCATTGGATGGCGTATTGAGTATACGAGCTGGCAAGTCATGTTAACATTGTGCAAGACATTGGTTCAGCCGCACTTAGAATTCTGTATACAGTTCTGGTCGCCACATTATCAAAAGGATATGGACGCCTTTTGGAGGGTGCAGAGAAGGTTTACGAGGATGGAAGGTGCTAACTATGAAGAAAGGTTGAGTAGGTTTGGTTTATTTTCATTAATAAAAAGGTGATTGAGGGGGGACCTGATTGAGGTTTACAAATTCGTGAAGGGTATAGACAGGGTGGATAGAGACAAGCTTTCTCCCAGGGTGAAGGATTCAATAACGAGAGGTCACGCTTTCAAGGTGAGAGGTGGAAAGATTAAGGGGGATACACGCGGCAAGTACTTCACACAGAGGGTGGTGGCCGTTTGGAAGGCGTTGCCAGCAGAGGTGGTAGAGGCAGGCATGGTAGATTCATTTAAGATGCTTGTGGACAGATGTGGTAGATGGAGAGCAGAGGGATACAGATGCTTAGGAATTGACCGACAGGTTTAGACAGTACATTTGGATCGGCTCAGACTTGGAGGCCGAAGGGCCTGTTCCTGGGCTGTAAATTTCCTTTGTTCTTTTTTGTTAACTTATACATTCCTTTTCATATTGTATTTATTAGAAGGTGAGAGGTTGGGAAGTGCTTTTGCCAAAAAGGACCGGAATGTCCTTGGTCAGACATCACGAACAGAATTTATGCAGGGCATCCATTAACCAGGACAGGAAATGAAATGTCAGCCTTCATTACAAAATGAATCATGTGTAGGAGTTGTGGAGTGTTGTTGAGGCAGTATTTCGGCTATTGTGGACAGACTTTCTGACCTTTATAAATCAATGGTCTCCTTGTCACAGAAGCAGTGCAAAGCTGTTTTATCAGAATAATCTCTGGGGTGATGGTAAAATGAAGAGAGTGTGAAGGAATGGACTTCCATATGAAAAGAGTGTGTTTGTGGCTGTCCATATGACAGTGACCGGTGTTGCCCTCGCTCTAACTCCCATCCTTGATAGTGTAGGACTTGGTATCCTCACCTTGCACGCGGGAGTTGAGGGTGCAATTCTCTGCGGCAGAAAACCATAGAGTTTTGGAGCAGAAAGATGTGAAGCTCCGGTCCTCGGAGTTGTTGTTGGAATTTTCAGCGGAGCTGGGAAGAAGGTTTCCAGCCTTTTCGTCCCCTTTCTCGATGACATTCTCAGCGCTGCTGAAGCTCATGTGAAACGCTGCGGTCCTGTGAGTGTTAAGAATTGAATTAGTTTCAATCAATATTTTCCGCTTCCGATTGTTGGGGTTTGAGAACACAAGACATTAGAGCAGATAGCAGCAATTTAGCCCATCAAGTCAGCGACAGCTTTCAATGATATCTCGGCTTATTTGTATAATCCTCAACTCTACTTTTCAGCCTTATCTCCGTGGCCCTTGATTGCGGACTGACTAAATAACTGTCTATCTCAGCCTTGAATGTACCCATTCTTGACAGACCTCTGTTGGATGCATTTCCACAGACTTGCTATCCTCCGAAAGAGAGAATATTTTCCTCACATCAGTCTTACATGTTTGACCCCATCCGCTGTGATAAGGCCCACTGGTCCCACATCTTCCCAGGTGTAAATCAGAGCAGAAAAAACACCGGAAGATCGGTCTTCACTCTGCAGAGCCAGCTGTGAGTCTTTGAAACATTCTCATATCTTGACCTCAGATGACACAAACAGACATGAATTGCACATTAGATTTGCCAAAAGCGAATCTTCTTCAAGATCACGTAGAATCATAGAGTCATAGAGATGCACAACATGGAAACAGACACTTCGGTCCAACCCGTCTATGCCGACCAGATATCCCAACCCAATCTAGTCACACCTGCCAGGACCCAGCCCATTTCCCTCCAAACCCTTTCCCTTCATTTGCCCATCAAAATGCCTCTTAAATGTTGCAATTGTACCGGCCTCCACCACATCCTCTGGCAGCTCATTCCATACACGTACCACCCTCTGCGTGAAAACATTGCTCCATAGGTCTCTTTTATATCTTTCACCTCCAACCCTAAACCTATGCCCTCTAGTTCTGGACTCCCCGACCCCAGGAAAAAGACTTTGTCTATTAATCCTATCCATGCCCCTCATAATTTTGTAAACCTCACGAAGGTCACCCCTCAGCCTCCGACGCAGCAGTGAAAATAGCCCCAGCCTGATCAGCCTCTCCCTGCAGCTCAGATCCTCCAACCCTCGTAACATCCTTGTAAATCTATTCTGAAATCTATTCACAACATCTTTCCGATAGGAAGGTGAACAAAATTGCACGCAATATTCCAACATTGGCTTAAACAATGCCCTGTACAGCCGCTAACATGACCTCCCAACACCTGTACTCAGGACTCTGACCAATAAAGGAAAGCAGACCAGACGCCTTGTTCACTATTCTACCTACCTGCGACTCCACTTTCAAGGAGCTACGAACCTGCATTCGAAGGTCTCCTTGTTCAGCAACACTCCCAAGGATCTTACCATTAATGGCATAAGTCCTTCTAAGGTTTGCTTTCCCAAAATACAGCACCTCGCATTTATCTCAATTAAATTCCTGCTGCCACTTCTCAGCCAATTGATCCATCTGGTACAGATCCTGTTGTAATCTGAGGTAACCCTCAGTAACTCAGCTGGCGATGAATGCACTGGACCAATACAACAACGTTTTTATTTTCTCGATCCATTGCTATGTTTATTAATCTCTCTGCACATGAAAATGGATTCTTCTGATTCACTTGAATGGATTAAATTCCCTCCAGTGCGCCCCCCTTCGTCCCTACCAGTCCACACTGACTCTCTGAAGATTAATACACCCAGACTCATTTCCCTGTGAGTAATGTACCAAACACTATGGGCAATTTACAACGGCAAATTCACCTGACGAACATATGTTTGGACTGTGGAAAGAAACCCACGCAGACAGGGGGAGAATGTGCAAACATCACACAGACAGTGGCCCGACGTTGGAAGCAAACTTGGGACCATGGTGATGCGAGGCAGCAGTGCTAGTTGCTGAGCCACAATCAGCTCTCATCAACGCGTGTAATTCAACTGGATTTCCCAGCATCCTATTCCGTTCTGAACCAAGAGAGGGGGACAGCGAATACTGGGGTCAGGCTGCGGACAGGGCAAGCCAAATACTGGTGTTTAAGGTTGGAACCATTCATTTCATAAGATGTATTAAGCACGGGAGGTAAATGTGTAGTCGTGTCCGAGTGGGAAAGGTGATGGGTTAGATATCCATTGGGAATCCCCACGCAGTTTCGAATTCTGCCGACTACGTTTTCAATGATTTCCGAAAGGACGATTTCGAGCTCAAACTTGAAAAAAGAACAATCTCAACAAACCATGCCAGTTGTTCGATTTGATTTTGTAACCTCGAGTTCTTAATTAGAACTGTGCCACGATCAAAACCTTGACCGTTTCTCTTCCCACGGATACTGCTGGACGCATCGAGTTTCTGCAGTATCGTCTGAATGTACTGTGCAAAAGTGCAACTTTACATTCGATTCCGTTAATCACAGTCCTCTATGTACTGACCCTGGACGGTGGCAAGTTTTCTTCCTTTTCGTCAAAGCGCCCATCCCCACCGCTCCCTCCCACACCATTATAAACATCCTCAGGAAATCTCTGGTTCACCTTCTTCGCTCCAACGTGAAACTTACCAGCCTCTGGACTCTCTCCTCATAAAGGCAATTCTCACCCCCGGACATGGTGCAAGACAGAGGATAGTGAAGAGATTTTGGAGAAATATTGACATTTGAGAGCGGAACAATGTTAAGGAGGCAAAACATGGAAACCAGTTTCCAGCTTTGTGGATCTTCAGAAACTTTTTGCGAAGTGGCATCGGAGGGGAATGAGCAAGGGTGAACTGTCGGACTGAGCAGAAACTGTCAAGACAGCTTCCCCCTCTTTAAGGGGACGGGACATTAACTCTGATGTTGTCGGGACATGAACTGATCTGAGACATTGAAAGATTTCTCGTTTTTGTATATGAGGACTCCAGGATATTGAAAAAGCTCGGGCCAGACAAACACTGAGAGTCTGGAACCCAGACTGTCCTGGTTGTGTGAGAGACTTCCCAGTGACATGGGTATGCCTGCAGTGAGTGGGATCAGACTGTTCCTATGTCTCCATAATGAGCGTCCCAGGCTTTATTTTGAAAAAAATACATCTGATAGAGGACAGTTGTCATTCTGGGAAGGGCAGACTGAAGTTGAGATTCAGTAACCGCCTACTTTGGAGGATCGTGTGATGTGCTGGATTGCACTGTCAGCGCATGAAAGATAGCTGATTCAAGAGCCCCCCGGGCGACTGAGATTGCTGCCCTTAATGCATCTGTTTGCTTTGCTGCACTGTTTCAATTTCTAATGAGATCAAAAGATATTCTCCAAATTGAAAACACTATCGTGTGACTAACCACAATGACATTTCCGCATTGCTGTCAAGATTAATGTCAAGAACTGTGACTTGTGGGAATCTGAAACCAAAAAGAAACTGCTGCAGAAACGAGCCAATTTGGTAGTACCTGTGGGAGAAAACACAGCACTGACGACGTTCTGAAACATTGCCTATTAATGTCCCTCTAGAAATGCTGCTAGACCTGCTGAGGTTTTCTTGCAAGTTCTGTTTTTATTTTGACTAAATGCCCATTCCATCCATCAGGATGATGCAGCCAGCCTCACCATGCACCGAAATTTTAAATGTTTGGAAGCTGTGAAATGATTGGATTCAAACAAACCCAATAATGATTTACTCTTCCTCATCTCCACAAGGTAAGAGACATGGGAAGTGAATTGCACAGTGTCGTCCTGTCGTCCTGGATGAGTGGTTAAGGCAATAGAATTGAAATTCATATGGCTTTCACCATGCAGCCTCGAATCCTACTGATGGTGATGGAGAAATGCCAATAATTGCGAAGGGAAATTACTCCCTGACTTCGACTGGAAGAGTCAGCTTAACAACAAAAATGGGCAAATTGGGCATGGTCGGAATCTGCAACCCACTGCCTGTCAGGGTGCAGCAAGCAGAAATTTCTACAGAAATTTGAGACGCATTGAGGTGTACACTTCTACCACCAACTGCGTTTGAAACTGTGAGCCAACTGTTGGAAAATGAGACGAGAACAGTCAGGGACTTGTGTTCGACTGGTGCAAACTTGTTCAGCTGAAGTGCATTTTCTGTGCTGCAGAAATCTTTGACATGCTGCGGTGAGATGGTCGGAGAAACTGGCGGATGTGAAGCACGTTAAACTGGTCTCATCCTGACATCTCTCCTGCTCTCGGAAATTTATCTGTCTGTCCACCTGTGTGGACGAAAATGAGGATGATTTCCTCAGGGCAATTACCATACAGTGTGACCACGTCAAAGTTCAGTCCTATGATTGTGTCATTTAAAGCACAGGGAGTATCTCATTGAAATTTACCCTGGAAACATCAGAACATGCAAGGTTAAGTGCCTCATGCTGGAAACTGGGACGAGAGTAGATAAATATCCGGTCTCCCGCACTGCAGATAGGCGGAAAGGCCTTTTCCACGCTGAAAGGAATGGAAGAAAGAAGGAAATTGATGTGCAGCTAAAATGATCACAAATGAAAAAATAAAAGGGGATTCATTATGGAAACATACAGCACCATATTCAATTTCCCTGGAAGTCTAGTGGTAAGGATTCAGTACTCTTACTGCTGTGACAATGGGAGATTTCCTCTGACGGGTTATCCTGTTGACAGCCTTCCCAAAGCAGGGAATGTTGTATGGTGCTGGCAATTGATGGAGTTTTGTCACAAACACGATTCAGACTGGCGTAAAACAAGTAAGTGCGAATCCTGGAAATCTGAATCCAGAACAGGAATTGACAGACAAATTCAGCCGGCCTGACAACACCCGTGGAGACAAAGAGATTTACTGTTTCATATCGACAGAATCAGGTTACTTGTGCATTTTATTGTTTTAATTCCAGGGTAATTGCCAGTTTCACTTCATGAATCAGCATACATATCAGAATCTCTCATTAGCTGACAAACGTCATCTGTAAAATGAAAAATGTCATGTCGGCTGTAATGCTGTTGCTGTTCTCCTAAGTTGGTGAAAGGCTGGCCTTACTCATTACCTTTATCTTGTCCTTTCTGTCCATGAGCAACAACGTTGAATGGAGAGCTTCTGTTTTCAGTGTATACCTTCGTATGCTTATTTATTTGTCTCCCGTTGTCTCTCTGTACCATCTCACTCTCTTCTACATTCTCCCACTCTCTGTCTGTCAATATCCCTCAATTTCTATTCCTACTCTTGGAAAAGTCTGAAATTCGGTGGCTTTCTCCGCCTCCCTCCCAACCCGCCAGCCCCCCACGCCGCCAGAGTGTGTAGAACTGGGCTCACAATCTCCAGGTAATATCTCTGTCACTTAGGTCTGAAGTCAGGTGACATTTCTTCCCTCAAACTATGATCATTTACAATTGTAATTAGAATTCATAACCGACCAGAAGAAAAGCAGTTTCTCTCCAATTATAGGATTTCAATGACGTCATTGCAGTTTGCCTAAAATTAATGAATGGTGACAGCAGACAATGAGAGCTGTCATCTCGCAATGGATGCGTTATTACCACAACATTTCCTGGCAAGTCTGCAGTGTCTCCTGTCTCACTTCATTATTTTAAAAAAAGACTTGCTCTGACAGCGAGAGACTAAAAGTAGAATAGATGGAGAAATCATTGTTGAACAGAGTAAAGAATCTCGGCGTTAGATGAGCAGGATAGAACATTGACTAATGGGTCCACAGCAGGCGGCAGGGCTTGGTATCACCAAATAACAACGGGCTGAGCTCAAACACAAGACGCATGCTGAGCCGTCACTTTCGCGATATTGGATCAACAATACGGCTTTTACAATAAGTTTATGTAATGAACTTTCAATGTACGGAACATTTGAGAGCATTTCACACCATACTCGCCTGGTTATTACCAGATGCTTTAACTGACAAAGCCACATACGGTGTTCTTCAAATCCATATGTGCATTTAATTAACTATTTGATCACAGTAACTCAGACTTCCTTGCAGTAGTAAAGCTGCTCGATGAGAATATATATCAACCTGTGCTTATGCAGGAAAGAACAGTTCACAGCTGGTCTTCCTTCAGTGGAAATGCACCGAAAGAGGAAATCTCTTCTTGCTTTGCTTTCAAACTATTGCCTTCCCCTCTGTAATCTGACAGGATAAAAAGGATGCGTTCATCCTCTCGGGGCCGATAACACGCGTGAATATGCACAGAGGGAATCTCATACCAAAAGATCAGGGTAATTGTGGTGAATTTACCAGGAGTGGTGTGTGAGTCGGTGTTAACAGTGGGTAGTAAGGGCTAACCCATTAGCACTGACATTGCGCCTTGCATCAACAGCATCAAACTCAATTCTTGCCTCACGTCTCCCAGTCATCATTGACTTTCAGTTTATCCGACTCCCCCTTCGAAACTTCTCACTTTTTCCCGAATACTTCCGTGTTTCTACTTCGAAATTGCAGCCGTTTGAAACGAATTTCTGGAGTATGCACGTCAATCTTTGGGATCAGCTGCACTGCCCATCCATAATTACTCCAGAGCTTGCGATAGTAAGTTACTTTACAGAATCGTGGAAGTACTCAGCACAGAGATGCATCCATGATGTCGGTCGGGAGGGAGTTCCGAGAATTATAACAAACGACGTTGAAGGAACAGTGATATAGTTTCAGCTGAGAAAGGCGAGATTCTTAGAGGCGATTTGCGGTGACAGGTGTCTCGTGTATCTGCCGCAATGATCCTTCCAGTTGGATGCAATCAATTATCCTTCTCGTTGGATTGATTCTGGCAGATCCGCGTCTGTGCGCTGTGTGGAAGCAGGAAATAGTTTTCATTCAGATAAACCAAAAGAAGAGAAATAAATCTTTATTTCCTGAATGCGAATTGGATCCAGGTCTGTGCGATTCAAACTCAGACTCTGAAGCAGGGACTCCACTGATGCTGACAATAACCCTTGAACTAACCTGTCCAAACCTTTGTGTCTATTTTCTTTCTCCCCACATTTTGAAGCACCAGTCCTTGCCGTGAGTGGTGAAGGAGCTATCTACACCCTCGCAGAAAAACATTTGGGGCCAGAGACCCGTATATCTGTCCCGCAGCAGGTATTGCTTTGCTCCGAACAGACGGGGTTTGCTGTGTGGGACTGAAACTGTGTTCGATCACACACAGACGCAGTGTATCAGCTGCCAGCAGATGTGGAGAAGTTTGGGGCGGATTCAGACCCATTCTGGGAAATAGACTGGATCAGGAATTCAGGGGAGCTTAGTGTCACAGACAGAAGGCTGGAGAATTGGGTTGGGAACAGAAGATGGGACTGAGTTCCTGGATCAACCAGCTCTCTGTTCTGTGGGCGTTTGAATTCCCCGTTCGACTAGATCACATCTCAGCCACGCGAAAACCTCACTATCCTGCCCCACCCCACCCCTGTTACTGACAATAAACTGTTCATTACGTAAACCCACGTGCACGCAACAGCATCATTTTTCGAGTGAATTGGGAAAAGTTTAGGGAGAGTACCGTTCGGTTTCATTCAGAGCATTCTAAATCAGTTACTTTTGTTTCAGCACTATTTGACATGGAGCAGTCACTCTCAATCCCCCGAGCTTGTGGCCGTTCGCATTCCACGGCTCTGGATATTTTGGTTGGTGCATGGTTGGAATGGAACCTCACGTTTTGAAAGGGACATTGTTTATCGTATATTCGGCTGAACTGATAAACGTGTCTCTGGCACCTCTGGTACAGTGGAAACAATTTTCACTCAGAAACCAACACATGATCAAAAACAGTGGTAACAATGTGTCAACAAAATCTCCAACAGCGAGCGAATGCGCTCTTGTGTGGGATTGCAACATTGCAAATTGAATGGAGAGTTGTGAAAATATTAACAGATAAAAGTGCCCCTACATGAAACTGCATCTGCCAAGACTTCTCCACTCACTCATACTATCGATACCTGTTTGCAAAATTCCACATCCTTATCACAATATTCTCACCCACCTATTGCGTATCGCAGCATTTCACTCTGCCACTTCCTCCAAGTCATTCGGTCAGATAAAACATTAAATCCGATGACTAACCAGTTTGGATTTCACTAAATATATCTTTCCAACTTGAAAACTGCTCATTAATCTTGATTCGGTGATTTCTGTTAAATAGACAATGGACAGACAATGCTGCTTTATGACCCAACACCGAGAACTCCTATCTTGTGCAACAGACTTTTATATAGCCCCTTATTGATTGCTTGCTAAAATTCAAATGAACTTTACTGAGCATCGGCCTGCACCAAGTCTGCAGGTCATGCTACCAAAGAAATCTGTCAGATTGTCATTGTATGTTTTTCCTTTCAAAAATGATGTTGACTCAGTGTGACTGTAATCTTCTCTTCTAAACTTTCTGCTGTTCTTAATTTGCAATGGTGGTTCACATTTTCGAAATGACAACAAAGACATTCGAGCAGATGGAAGCAATTTAACCCATCAAGTCAGCGACAAGTTTCAATGAGATCACGGCTGATTTGGTTAATCCTCAAATCCCCTGTCGGCCTCATCTCTGTGGCCCTCGTTTCCCGAAGTGACCAAATGTCTATCTTTCTCAGCCTTGCATGTATGCAGCCTTGACAACCCTCTGTTGCAAACAACTTCACAGATGTGCTACCCTCTGAAAGAGAAAATATCCTCCACACCTAAGTCTTACATAATTGGCCCCTTCCACTGTGAGGAGGCCTTCTGGTGCCACATTATCCCAGGTGAATATCAGAGCAGAAAAAACCCTCAAGGTGGGTCTGCACTGTCCAGTGCCAGCTCTGAGAGTTTTCAGCATTGTCTTTTTTTGACTTTTGAATGAACAAACAGACTTTAATCTTCGTCAAAAACACTTCATTGACTGTAATTTCGCTGGCAGTGTGGTGCGCTAGAAAGTCGAGTGCTTGATCACAAATATATCACTCTCAAAATGTTATCTCTGTTTCTCTTTCCACAAGTACAGCTAGATCCGTCGGTTTTCTGCAGTATTCTGTGAATTTACTGTGTATAAGTGCTGCATTTTATTAAATTCCTTCAATCACAGTCCTCTGGACACTGAGCCTGTTCAGTGACAATACTTTCTCCTGCTCGTCAATGTGCCAATCCCAACCGCTCCCTCCCGCATCAAGATAAACAGCTGCAGAACAAAACCTCTCCATCTCCATTAATGATGACCGACTTGACCCTGACATTTTTTACAAACCCACCGACTCCCACAGCTACCTGGATTACACCTCTTCCCACCCTACCTCTTGCAAAAATGCCATCCCGTATTCCCAATTCCTCCGCCTCGGCCGGATCTGCTCCCAGGAGGGCCAGTTCCACCACAGAACACACCAGATGGCCTCCTTCTTTAGAGACCGCAATTTCCCTTCCCACGTGGTTAAAGATGCCCTCCAACGCATCTCGTCCACATCCCGCACCTCCACCCTTAGACCCCACCCCTCCAACCGTAACAAGGACAGAACGCCCCTGGTGCTCACCTTTCACATTACCAACCTTCACATAAACCAAATCATCCGCCGACATTTCTCCCACCTCCAAACAGACCCCACCACCAGGGATATATTTCCCTCCCCACCCCGTTCCGCCGTCCGCAAAGACCGTTCCCTCCATGACTACCTGGTCAGGTCCACGCCCCCATACAACCCACCCTCTCATCCTGGCACTTTCCCCTGCCACCGCAGGAACTGTAAAACCTGCGCCCACACCTCCTCCCTCACCTCTATCCAAGGCCCTAAAGGAGGCTTCCACATGCATCAAAGTTTTACTTGCACATCCACTAATATCATTTATTGTATGCGTTGCTCCCGATGTGGTCTCCTCTACATTTGGGAGACTGAGCGCCTCATAGCAGAGCGCTTTATGGAACATCTCTGGGACACCCGCACCAATCAACCACACCGCCCCGTGGCCCAACATTTCAACTCCCCCTCCCACTCTGCCGAGGACATGGAGGTCCCGGGCCTCCTTCACCGCTGCTCCCTCACCACCAGACGCCTGGAGGAAGAACGCCTCATCTTCCGCCTTGGAACACTTCAACCCCAGGGCATCAATGTGGACTTCAACAGTTTCCTCATTTCCCCTTCCCTCACCTCACTCTAGTTCTAAACTTCCAGCTCCGCACTGTCGCCATGACTTGTCTGGACTTGTCCTACCTGCCTATCTCCTTTTCCACCTATCCACTCCACCCTCTCCTCCCTGACCTATCACCTTCATCCCCTCCCCCACTTACCCATTGTACTCTATGCCACTTTCTCCCCACACCCACCCTCCTCTAGCTTATCTCTCTGCACTTCAGGCTCACTGCCTTTATTCCTGATGAAAGACTTTTGCCCGAAACGTCGATTTCGAAGTTCCTTGGAAGCTGCCTGAACTGCTGTGCTCTTCCTGCACCACTAATCCAGAATCTGTTTCCAGCATCTGCAGTCATTGTTTTTACCATCTTCAGTTAACTGTCTTGGTTGCAAAGAAAACCTCAGGAATCTCTCCAAATGCCAGGACATCTCGACCCTGGACATGGTGCAAAGCAGAGGAGTGTTAAAGAGATTTTAGGAAAATATTTTCAATTGACAGGTGGAAAAAATTTTAAAGAGGCAAACCATTTAACCCAGTTTCCAACATTGTGTATCTTCAGAAACTCTGTGAGAAGAGAAATCCAAGGAGAATGGAGAAGGGTGAACTGCCCAAATGAGCAGAGACAGTCAAGGCAGCTTCCCCTTCTTTAAGAGGACAGACCATTAACTTTGATGTTCTCGGGACATGAACTGATCTAAGACATTGAAATAATTCTCGTTCCTCTACATGTCAAATACATACATCATCTTGAATCCGGGACAATGAAAAAACTCGGGACCACACAAGGGACTAGGAGGCTCGAAGGGAGATGGTCCCAGTTGGAGGAGAGTTGGTGCTCAGTGACATGGGTGTGTCTGTCGTGGATGGGATAAGACTGTTCCCATGCCTCCACAATGAATGTTCCAGACTTTATTTTGGAAAAATAAAACTGGTAAGAGGACACTTCTCGGTCTGGGAAGGACAGACTGAAGTCTGTCACAGCCTGCTTTAGATGTTCGGGCAAGGTTTTAGGTTGGACGTTTCAGCGTATTCGATTATTAAATGAAAGGCTGGTGGTTCAAGATCTCCAAAGGCGACAGCGATCGTTGTTGTTAAAGCATCTGTTTTCTCTGCTGCAGTGTTTCTTGTTTCTAATGGGGGCAGGAAAATGTTCCTCAAAAGGAAAATTTCCGTGTGAAGAAACGCAAAGAACTTTCTGCAATGGTTTAAAGGTTAATGTAATGAACTGTTGCCTCTGGGAATCAGAAACAAAATCAGAAACTGCTGACAAAACTATCTGGTTTGGCAGTACCTGTGGGAGATTATTGAGTTCTGATGAAATTGTAAAATATTGTCCACGATTCTCTCTGCATGGATGCTGCCAGACCTGCTGAGTTTTGTCGTGGAAAAAGTATAGAGAATCACCAGGAGACGTAGAGAGTTCTTCATGAAGTCGGTCTGTTATTTGCAAACGAAAAACCGTGACACCGAGAAAGCAGATTCTCGAATGCTCTCGAACTTCATTGTCCATGGTTTTTTATAATTTTTTTGCCATGCTTTGCTTGCTTATCAGCATGTCTAAATATATTAATCAAAGTACCTCACACTCGCTACACAATAAAAGTGTGATCTTAGTTCCCATCATCTCTTTAATTGTTCATTCTACTTAACGTTATTCTCATGTGATGGTTTGATATTTAATGTCAAACTTTCGCAACAATGGTCTTTCATTCCAGACCCTACTTCATAATTTCCCAATGCCATAATTAGTTATTTATCGTCAATAATCTGAATCAGGCTGACTCTATTAAATATTATTTAGATATTTAATGCAATGTCCCAAATATTTATGTTCCCAATCGAGTCATAATGATACTTAACAGGAAGCCTAACTTTATTAACTGTAATCTAATCTCACCGTCGAGACCTTTCAGCGTCAACCTTTCTTTGCTATTTGGTGTAAGAGAATCCCACTATTCTTATCTCATCCTGCATTCTACAGACCCCTTGCAACAGATCGCCAGTGGGGTTCATGCTTTTAGCCTTCCCTTGCTTTCATGCTATAAACCTTCCCTTACTTTCACGCTGTTCATTTTCCATAACAACATTTTGTCATTCTGACCAATGGCAGTCATTCCTGGCACTGGATATACTGACGTTGAAGGGTCAGCGATCAGAGAGGACTGTCCCTGTAGTTCTGCTACCGACTCTCCACCTCCCGCTCTGTTAATAACCTCTCAGTCTCCTGGAAAATGCATTGTTCCCAATTTTGCCGGAGTCCAGACCTTTAACCTTGGCTGAGCAATGATCTGAGAAATATCATTCCCAAACGTCTCATGTCCGAGGTAATAACAATTAATAACGATGTCTATGTATCCTCCTCGAATCTGTGAAAATCATTGTTGCGGACTGTAGGAACATTTATTGACCGAAATTGAGGAGGTTTTGAACCAGATCAAACACCTATGAGTTAAAAAGATGGTCTCAGTCCCTTTTTCTTTTCTCCTGAAGGCAAATGTACGGCAATGCAATTCAATTGGTGAAACTTCCAGGCTTGAACCGAAACATAATTTACTTCGCACTATCGTTGTAACACAAACCAAAAAACAAAGTGTGGACTAACCCAACTCTATTGGAAAACTGAACGAAATGAAACATCATTTAACTACGAAACAGCCAATGTTCGAATATCATAACATTGCATAAACCACACAAATCTGGCCTTCCTGCTACCGGAATGATATTGTGAAACTTGAACGGATGAGGAAAAGTTATAATGTGATGTTTGTAATTCTTAAGCTTCCAAATGGTTTTGAGGTGCGAATGTATTTTAACCTTGAAGAAATTTGACGCATTTGAACCTCCTTCCTGTCCACGATAGAAGCTGTTGAATCTGTTCCGAATTTCTAGCGTCTTCTGTAATTATTTAAGGTTTCTGACGATAGCAATCTCTCACTTTTCCAACAAAACAAAACGAACCTTATGTTGCGAACAATATTCAAATAAGCAATGGGCAGCAGAGAGGAAAGCTTTCGAGCAACGGTGCCCGGATTGTCACGGCAATTAACAGGAACCATCGCCATGAAAACCCGAAAGCAACCTGACAAATCCATTTCGCCACAGAATGCAACGTTGGTGCTCAAGACCTTTCCTTGCAAAACCACAGGAAAAGCCACAACACTGCGATGGCCGGGAATCGAACCCAGATCAACTGCTTGGAAGGCAGCTATGCTCACCACTACACCACCACCGCTCTAGCAGCTCAATTGTCCCTTTTCCCAAACACACACAACAAGGCCATGATAGTCACCAACTGAACTGGGGCTGAAAGCAAAACAAGAAATTGCTTGTAAAACGTCAACAGGTCTGAAAACACCAGATCAGAAGCCTTCAGCTCTTAAGAACAATCACTGGATCCAAAAGGTTCACTCCCCACAAAAACTGACGGACCTGCTGAGTTTCCCAGCAATTTTTGAGCTGTCTCTCAGATCTGCAACATCTGCAGTTCTTTGTCAGATAGAAAACAAACGTTGACCCATTGAAGGGGATATTTGATCAGGTGATAGTCCTTTTCATCCACAGATAAAGATGGGATGGAGCATAGGATCATAAAATTCTTACAGTGTAGAAACAGGCTATTCGGCTCATCAAGCATCCCACCAAGTCTCACCCTCTACGCTATTCCTGTAACCCCGCATTTCTCATGGCTAACCATATAACCAACACTCACCTGGACACTACTGACTATTGAGCGTTGCAACTCCAGCCTAACCTGCGCATCTTTGGACTGTGCGACGAAACTGGAGCACCCGGAGGAAACTCACGCAGACACAGGGAGAATGTGCAAACTCCACCCAGACAGTCTTCAATCAGACAGGGATCTGGGTAATTGGAGAAGTTTCAAGAGGGAGTGCAGACTGGTTTGTGAATGATGGGCCGAAAGCCTGATCTCAGTGCTGTAAAGCCTCTACAGTAACGTGATTCCCTACATCCAGCATTCAACACAGTTTGCATTTTGTTTTAATCCGTCCTGTCATTGACATTATTTTGAGTGAAATGTATAGAGAGAGGTTGTTTGTGCATTCACACAGATCTGCGTTTTGATGGATCAGGAGCAACATACAAAACAACAACTGGCGGAGGGAGAATTGAATTCCCCTTCCGAATCTGCCGAGGACATGCAGGACCTGGAACTTCTCTATCACCACTCACTCACCACCCGCCGCCTTTTGGAAGAACGCCTGATCTTCCTCCTCAGGAACCTCCAACCCCAGGGCATCAATGTGGCCTTTACCATTTGCCTGATTTCCTCCTCCGACCACCTTATCCCAGTTCCATCCTGCCAGCTCGGCACCATCCTCATGGCCTGTCCTACCTGCCAATCTTCCTTCCAACCTATCCGCTCCACCATCCTCTCCAACCAATCACCTTTACCCCCACCTCCATCCATCAATTGCGCTCTCCGCTCCCTTCTCCTCAGCCCCACTCCCTCCCATTTATCTGTCCACGATGGACACTCCCAGCCTCATTCCCGATATCGGTGTTTTGCCTGAAATGTCGACTCATCTGCTCCTCGGATGCTACCTGACCTGCTGTGCTTTTCCTGCATTACTCTAATCTTGACACTGATCTCCAGCATCTGCAGTCCTCACTTTCACCTCGCATGACTGAATTCCTGCCCCTTACAGATCGAATTGGGTCTCGTGTTTTCATCATGAATTTCATTATGTTTAATATATTTTATTTTAAAAATCATCACAGTATATTGATGCACTCATGAGCATGTAATGCATTTGGACAGAACAATGCCTCCTTTCTCTGTGAACAATTAGAATTAAAGGAATCGTTTTGGGGAATGTTTTCTCTCACAGAAACAGGAATAGGGAGTTATAATTCTCTCTGAAATAAACACAGGCCATTCAGAGGAATCTGATAAGGTCATGCAACATCTGCCGAGAGAAGGGAAAGGTTAGCTCATGTGTTATGAGAGAAGGGGAATTCAGCAGAGCGGTAGGAAGTTAGAAAAGTAATAATTACTGAACAATTGGAAGGGGGATAACTCTGAAGAAAGAATGAGAGGTCTATACAGCCTGTTTAAAATGTTCAGTCTGTTCTAGTAGTCAATCCAATCAAAGCTAGACTTAGATTTCATATCCAGTTTCCTGTGCAATCCACATATCCCGTGACTCCCTGAGAAACCAGCAATCTGTGTCTTCCAATCTGAAATGCACTCAATGAGGGTGCATCAACAATCGTCAGGGACAGAGAATATTAAAGACTCAGAGGCCTTAGAGTTAATCGCTCTCTCCTCATCTCATTCCCAAATAAACTGACCCTTACACTGAGGGTGCTGTCAATAATACCAAAAGATCTGTAAATTGTGTAACTTTAACACTGACTTCTCTTCACAGATTCTGTCAGACATGCTAAACTTTTCCGCAACTCCTGAGACTGCGTTATCGTGTTTTAGATGCCCAGACCCACAGGATCAATTTCTCAACATCTACCCTCTGAAGCCTGTTCAGAATTTGATGCATTCAAATGAAATCGTATTTCAATTTTCTCGAATATGGACACAATTTATTCAAAAGCTCAGCATTGGAGCACGTGGGTTTCAAACAGTGACCTTTATTTTGTGGTTCATTAATGTGTTTGGCTCATTGCCCCTGGGTTACCACTTATTATTCAGATATAATTGTTCTGGCGAAGTTGACGATGAGTTGGCGTCTTGAACTGCTGCCATTCATTTTGTCCATATAAACCCATAATAATGTAAGGGAGGGAGGTCGAGGATTTCCAACGAATGGCACTTGTGGAACTGAGACGATTTTCCGAGCCAGGGTGGCGAGTGGCTTGATGTGGAATTGTCAACTGGTGTCCCATGTATCTGCTGTGCTCAGTGTTCCACGCGATAATGCTGTGGTTCTGGAAGCTGCTCTGTGAGGAACTTTGGGTAATTTCTACAGTGCATCTTGTCAGTGGTATATTCCATTGGTACTGAGTGTGGATGGTGGAGACAGAGAATGTTTGTGACTGTGGTGCTGAGCAAGCTGCAATGCAAGTTAATTCCAACTAATTATGGGGAATATAACTATTTGCCATCATCATCAATCCATTTCACAGCTTGACATCCAGTAATTACACGGATGTGGTGTACAAGTCTGTCAGTTGCTCAAATGAACATGATCTTTTCACTAGATTCACCTTTTCACGGGAATTATGCTGAGAGACCTCACGCGACTGTTCCACTTTCTCATCAACATTTCATCTGTAAAAACTGGGAACGAGCTGATGGTACACAGATGGTGCTGCAGATGGTTAGACACAGCGCAGTGTCAGTTACTGCACACTGAATCTGTTTGGCTTTATGCATGTGTTTCTCTGAATGTGTGTGTATTATCGTGTGTTCCTGTCTTTGTGATTCTCTGTGTGTCTACCCATCTATCTCTGCCTGAGTATCTGTGCTTATGTGAGTGTGTTTGTGTCTCATTGTGTGTATGAGTGTGTGTCTCCATGTTTATGTATCTCTGGGTCTGTACCTCTGTCAGCGGGCTCTCTGTTATTTTCGGGATTGTAACAATTGAAATGAGGTTTAAACCTCAATATATCTGTACCTCTGACTCTTCCTCTTGGGCGTGAAGTGATACATTGCTTTTTGTTATGTTTGAATGTGTGTGTGTGTGTGTGTGTGTGTGTGTGTGTGTGTGTGTGTGTGTGTGTGTGTGTGTGTGTGTGTGTGTGTGTGTGTGTGTGTGTGTGTGTGTGTGTGTGTGTGTGTGTGTGTGTGTGTGTGTGTGTGTGTGTGTGTGTTTTGTGCCTGTCTGTGTGTGCGTGTGTGTGTGTTTTGTGCCTGTTTCTGTGTGCGTGTGACAGATGGAAATACATACAAATACACAGACACAATCACATATACAGAGAGATGTGCAGAGGCTCCTACAGACAGAAGCACACATATCGACTTAAAGAGACACACGTGCACATACAGTCACACAGCCATACACACACAAGCGCACAGATGTTGATGGAGACAGCAAAAGTGATACTATTAGGATTTCCTTCATAAAACTAAATGAGAAATTAATAGATTTTTGGATTGTTTGATTTTACAGGAAATTTGTCCATAATTTTGTCTGGACAGCTGCACCTTTAACAAGTTTTTGAACAAAGTAAGAGAAAGGTGGTTTAGTTAGTAGAGTGCGAGGTTAATGTTGAAAGGATGAAAGCAATTTGAATTGATGAACCTGTTTTACCATACCTGCGTTTTCCAGTCTTTTCAAAATGGCCGCTGATGCTTCTGAATTGGATCGACGTACTGTCTTGTTCCAGGATGATGAATTAGGAATTGAGAACCTGGAGGATATTTCTATTAGAATCAATGCCGATAATTGGAAAAGTCCTCTTCCATAGGAAAGGGGACTTTGGGATTGCTGTTAGATCTTCAGCACTTCGAAGACCACCCAACAAAGAATAATGAAATACAAAATTACACAGATTGTAATCCACTGGACTTCTTTAAAAGTTTCAAATTAACAATGCAACATATTTTGATGGTGTCGTTTGTTGTAACCATTTTATTATACACATCACTAGAAAACCGAATGTGAATTCAGATATATTGTCCTAAAATACAAATGGTGAAATACGTAAAAGCTTTAAGAAATGTGAAGGTTGCATAACATTGCAAGAAGGGAGAAATAATAAATAGACTGCACTTTTAAAAAAAAAAAATGGGCTTCATGTATTTTGCAAGTAAATGCGTTTTTGAAATGGAATTTTAGTTTTCTCAGGGCGAATACATGTAAAAACATTTTTTTTTAAAATTGAGTGTAATTGTGGACTAAAATGTGAAAAGAGCGACCTTACAAACAGATCGAAAGTGGAGGATAGCTGCACGGTTTGACAGCAATTTACCTGATAGTGACCCAATTATTAAAATGTGATTGGAGATGAACGGAGTTATACACAGATGCAGCCTTTGTTTGTGACAAGGAGCTTATTGATTATTGGCCACTAGTTCACCACTGACAAAGGCTGTCTGCTACCAGCAACGATGTGATTGGTTCTCAGGCAATTAAACAGCTTGGGACTCTGAACAAGATACAGGGAAGTTTTCAACTGCTCAGGAGCTCTCTGTTCGCGGCAGTGATAGGTGCTTTAATCCTGAAGAAACCTGGTTTATTTTTGTTTCAGCTGTTCCTATGAGCTCTGCCTTTTAATGAGTGTGTTAGAGACTGTTTGTAAGTATTAACCAGTCCTTCTGCATGGTGTAACTCAATGACAGCCTCCAAGATGCACTGCACAAACTTACCAAGGCTCTAAACAAAGTACATTCCAAAGACATGACAACGAAGAATGGAAGGGCAGGGGAAGCAGATGAATGGGAGGGTTATGACTTGGAGCCAGTGATCAAACCTGGTTTAATGAAGAGTAGATGAAGATAAATGAAGAGTAGAGTAGATAACGTCAGGAAGTATGGGATACGGTGAGATTTGGCGATCTGGATTCACAATTGGCTGGCTGACAGAAGGCAGAGAGTGGATGTAAATGGAAAACATTCTGCCTGGAGGACAGTGTTGATTGGGGTCCCGCAGGGCTCTGTTCTTGGGCCTCTGCTCTTTGTAGTTCTTATAAATGACTTGGATGAGGAGATTGAAGATTGGGTTAGTAAGTTTCCAGGTGGCACTAAGGTTGCAGGTATTGTCGACAGTATAAACGGCTACTTCAGGCTGCAGCGTGACATAGATAGATGCAGATCTGGGCTGAGACATGGCAGATGGAGTTCAACCTGGATAAACGCGAAGTAATGCATTTTGGAAGGAGGAACACGAATGCTGAATATAAGATTAAAAACAGGATCCTTGGCAGTGTGGATGAGCAGAGGGATCTGGGTATGCAAGAACATAGATCCCTCAAAGTTGCCACCCAAGTGGATAGGGTTATTAAGAAATCATATGGAGTATTGTCTTTCATTAACGGGGATTGAGGTTAAGAGCTGCGAGGTTTTGCTGCAGCTCTACAAGTCCCTGGTGAAACCACTCTTTGAGTATTGTGCCTAGTTCAGGTTGCCCTACTATAGGAAAATGCAGAGGCTTCGGAGAAAGTACAAAGAAAGTTTACCAGGATGCTGCCTGGACTGGAGGGCTTGCCTTATGAAGAAAGTTGGAATAAGCTCGGACATTTCTCTCTGGAGAGAAGGAGGAAGAGAGGAGACCTGATCGAGGTATAGAAAATAATGTGTGCAATAGATACAATCAATAGGAAGAGACTTTTCCCCCGGACAGGATTGACTGGTATGAGAAGTCATAGTTTGAAGATATTAGGAGGAAGGTACAAAGGAGACGTCAGAGGTAGGTTCTTTACGCAGAGAGTTGTGAATGCATGGAATCGGTTGCCAGCTGTGGTCATGGAAGCAGAGTCATTGGGGACAGTGGTGCGACTCCTGGACATGCACATGGATAGCAGTGAGTTGAGGAGTGCGTAGGTTAAGTTACTATATTTGACATTAGGATTAAATCTCGTGGTACTAAGGGCCTGTTCTGTGCTGTACTTTTCTATGTTATATGTTCTATGAGTGCGTACACTTGGTATATCTAAACGTAATGTGTCAACCTGGTGAAGCTACGACACAGAAATAGTTGCATGCCAGAAACCATAAGAAGCAACGGATAGACAAGGCTAATTGACTTTATCACATAAGGATCAGACATAAACTCTGCAGTCCTGCCAGCTCCCATCATAAATTATGCGGGACAATATAATAAATCAATTCTTTCACATGAACGTCGAGGCTAAGGGATACGAAATAGATCCTTTCGAAATTATGACAGGCATGGAAGTAATGGATAATGGAAGTCTTTTACACAGACCACTGGAGACATAGGTTTAAAGTGTTATCGAGCAGACCAGACCCAGATGTATGGTATGCAGATTGATTTTGCTTGTTTTGTGATAGTCATACATTCTGAGAAACAGTGAAGCATATTGTGTTGCATTCTCTCCAGTACAAATCATACCTTACATAAGGACATCAGTTTAATATAGTTTCACAGCTTTTGAACAGGTGCAGAAAAGGATCAACTCTATATATGACAGGTCCATTAACAAGTTTGATAACAACACGGAAGAAATTGTTCCTGAATCCATTGGTGCGTATTTTCAAATATTTGCATCTTCTGTCCGATGGAAGAGGTTGGGAAACAGCATTGCGGTGGTGGGAGGGGCCTTTGATTGTGTTGGCTGCATTCCTGAAGCAGTGGGAATTCAAGACCGAGTCAATGGAAGGAAATGTGACTTGCATGATGGATTGTGTTAGGTACACGCATCTCTGCAATTTCTTGCAGTAAGGCCAGAGCAGTTACCATACGAAGCGTCTGGATAGAATGTTTTCTGCAGTGCAATATTAAAATTGATCAGAGTCATTGCCAAAATGCTACATTTTCTTACCCGTCTGAGGTGGTAGATGCATTGATGTGCTTTTTTGGCTGTAGAGTTGACATGGATAGACTGATTGTTTGTGATATTTATTACTCGGAACTTGAAGCCGTCCATCACCTCCAAATCAGCACCAATGACAGAGACCAGTGTGTGTCCTTCAGTCCAATTCCTGAAGTCAATGGCCAGTTCCCTTGTTTTGCTGTCATTGAGGGAAAAATTGTTGTCTTTACACCATGTCACTAAGCTCTATATCCTGTAGGAGAAAGTGAGGACTGCAGATGCTGGAGATCAGAGTTGAAAAATGTGTTGCTGGAAAAGCGCAGCAGGTCAGGCAGTATCCAAGAAGCAGGAGAATCGACGTTTCGGGAATAAGCCCTTTTTCATGAATGAGGAGGGTGTGCCAAGCAGGCTAAGATAAAAGGTAGGGAGAAGGTACTTGGGGGAGTGGTGTTGGGAATGCGTAGGTGGAAGGAGGTTAAGGTGAGGGTGATAGGCCGGAGTGGGGGTGGGGGCGGAGAGGTCAGGAAGAAGATTACAGGTCAAGAAGGCGGTGCTGAGTCCGAGGGTTGGCACTGAGATAAGGTGGGGGGAGGGGAAATGAGGAAGCTGGAGACATCTGCATTCATCTCTTGTGGTTGGAGGGTTCCTAGGCGGAAGATGAGGTGCTCTTCCTCCAGGCGTCTGTTGCCATGGTCTGGCGATGGAGAAGGCCAAGGACCTGCATGGCCTTGGCGGAGTGGGAGGGGGAGTTAAAGTGTTCAGCCACAACGTGGCTGGGTTGTTTGGTGCGGGTTTCCCAGAGGTTTTCTCTGAAATGTTCTGCAAGTAAGCGGCCTGTCTCCCCAATGTAGAGGAGGCCACATCGGGTGCAGTGGATGCAGTAAATGTTGTGTGTGGAGGTGCAGGTGAATTTGTGACGGATATGGGATGATCCCTTGGGGCCTTGCAGAGAAGTGAGGGGGAGGTGTGGGCGCAAGTTTTGCATTTCTTGCGGTTGCAGAGGAAGGTGCTGGGAGTGGAAGTTGAGTTGGTGGGGGTTGTGAAACTAACGAGGGAGTCGCCGAGGGAGTGGTCTTTCCAGAACGCTAGTAGGGGATGGGAGGGAAACATGTCCTTGGTGGTGGGGTCTGTTTGGAGGTAGCAGAAATGACAAAGGATGATACGATATTTGGAGGTTGGTTGGGTGTTAGGTAAGGACCTAAGGTGGGATTCTGTCCTCGTGGCGATTTGACGGGCGCGGTTCAAGGGCGGAGGAGCGGGAAGTGGAGAAGATGCGGTGGACAGCATCGTCAACCACGTCTGAGGGGAAATTGCGGTCTTTGAAGAAGGAGGCCATCTGGGTTGTTCGGTATTGGAATTGGTCCACTTCGGAGCAGATGCGGTGGAGGTGAAGGAATTGGGAATATAGGATGGCGTTTTTACAGAGGGCAGGGTGGGAGGAGGTGTAATCTAGGTCGGTTTTGAGACCTACCCACTATCGTGGTGTCATTAGTAAATCTGTAAATGGAGTTAGAGCTGAATTTGGCGGGACAGTCACGAGAGGGTAAGAAATATTGAAGGGGGCTGAGTAACAGCCTTGAAGGAACTAGTATTGCGTACTATTGAAGAGGAGGAGATTCCAACTATCCTCATTCATTGTGATCTGCAGGTCAGAAAGTTAAAGATCCAGTTCTCGATGTGAGGAAAGTCCTAGGACTCAGAAATGTCAATGAGTCTTATTGGCATTAGGGTCTTCAAGGCAGTGCTAAAGCCGATATACAGAAGTCTGATGTAGTTGTCCATGTTATCCAGATGTTCCAGAGATGAGTGAAGTGCCAGAGAGATGGGATCTGCATGGATCGATTACGATCGAGGCGAATTCTCGAGGACCTGATCAATCTCGGAGGTAATGTTTGCCCCCATTCCTAACCTCTTCAAGCACTTCATAGATGAGATCGGCCATGATTGTATTTAAAATCGGAGCAGGTTCGAGGAGCCGAATTCCAGACTCATGCTCCTATTTCTTGTGTTCATTTGTTCTTTATAGCTCATAGGGAAACATGTTAACGAATTGTCCTGGCAGACAATGAAGATCCACACACACAAAACCCATTTCTCGGCTATAAGCCCATCATCCTGAAGGTTTCAGCAATGCATGGGATTATTGAAATACCCCACAGGTAATATGAATGCTTATGATTCAAACATTCATCCTCGTAATGAGAGTGTGTGAGACTTTACGTTCTTCTGGGTGTATGGTAGCCGACTGTAAAATGAACCTCAGCAGGAACTGCAAAGAAGAGGGTATCAGAGTCAGGAGCATAAGCAGTCCAAGTGCTGCAAATGTTGTTAGGAAGAGGGCAACCTGCACAAAACTACTCAAGACAGGGGAAGTGGGGCCTGGGAGTGAGGATGTCGATTCAACATTACCAGAAGTGTTAACGTGAGTTGATCAATGAATGAATTAATTAAAATTTGATAAACAAATGTATCTGACTCTCTCTGTCACTGTGTGTCCCTCTTTTTTATTAAAGTGATAAAATACCGCCCTCTGCTGGCCTCCCAGTGTCACTGTACACGCAGCAAGTTTTTTTTTCTCTGGCACACTTTGCTCCTGTCCCTGTACATTCTATTATTTCTGACAGTCTCATAATGCCCTGAATGACTCAAAGGCGCAAGCGGCTGCGCAGTGACGTCACAAAAAGAATGGCCACAACCAGTGGGGAAAGTCTGACACCGAGGAAGCGAGACGAGGCAACAGATGACTCGTGCCGGGGCCGTGAGGTGAGGGAGAGCGATCCCCTCTGGCCGCCACGAGAGGAACCAGCAAACACTTTCTGAATGAAAGCAACTAGATATTTTTGGAGAACTAGGTCATTTATTCTCATTTCATCATTCCGTAACAAGGCAGCACCCACCCCCTGAAATACTTCAATACTATAGTACAGGAAATGTATAAATATTAGGAACCACAGAACGATGAAAAAGTTGAACATTATTGCTTGGACAAAATTTCAGCAGTGGCCCTGTTTTCTGCCTCCCTCCACTTTCAAATCGAAAATTTGAATTTAATTATTTGAGAAAACAAAAGAAGTGGAGAGCAATAGTGATAAGGGGATTGCATTGTTTGGGCACCAGGCAGATGTCTGTGACAGTGCAGATGCGACACCAGGTAGCACGCTGCCTCCTTGAGTCTGGGATGTCACTGAGTGGCTGAAGGACAGTCTGAAAAGGATACTAGCAAATATAAGATGTGGCAATGGATGGAGCCTTGAAAACAGTATATAGCAAGCTGTGAGATCAATTGACAACACTGGGTTAAATACAGAGTAAAGTTCCCTCGATGATGCCTCACCAAACATTTTGAAGATATGTATAATCTGAGAAGTGATAGAAAATTAACTCACTCTCAATTATCACCACAGAAACGCACGTCCATACGCATGCGCGCACACACACACACACACACACGCACACACACACAGGCAGTAATTCTCGATTGTTATCCAAGAGGGTTCCCATTTTCAACGAAAATAGATGTATTCCAGAACTTACTCACAGAGTTCTTGACTTGATTGTTTCTGTTAAGTTTGGATTCCCAATTATATTCCTGATTCGTAACATCCACATGGACAATTTTCCTCAGCCCATGTGCTATGTCCTGCTCACAAAAGCTGCATTTGATTCCAATACCGTATGTTGTTTGATACAGGAACCTTTCTGTGTCGGGGGGATTGAGGCTTGAGTCCGACCCAGGTGTGTGAATGTCCTGTTTATCTGACATCCAGGATTGTTTCTTGAAGCTTTGATGTTTGGAAATCCCGATGTTTTTTTTTTACAGTCCCTTAGTAGAAGTGTATTTACTTTCAGTCAAGTACTCCTTTAACCTGGATCTTATTAATTGATTCAACATCATAGTCCACCACCTTGGACACAAATCGGGAGAGTTAAAGTGGTGGCGTCACCAAATATTTGGAGAGTTTGGCAATTATGACCAAGACTTGGGCCTAGGGAGGTGAAGACGTTTTACTGTGATCGTACAGGAGATATGGACACCATGAAGCATCTCCAAAATGATAACGGATGAACGTGACAATTCACAGATATTCTGGGCGAGCAGAGCGAAACAGGCAGACACACTGAGTAAGGAACAGAGAGCGACAGAAGATTTCCAAAAGGCATCTGCTCAAGTCAGTCTTGATCTAAAATCTGAGTATATTATTGGTGAAACTAGTTTACAAGTAAATTGTGAAGTGGAAGTAAGCTGCTGTCAAACAGATCGATGTAGCGATGGTAAGTGAATGGGCAAAGCCCTGTCCATTACAATACAAAGTGGAGAGTGTCAGGGAGAATCGACAGAGACTTTAGTTTAAATGGGGAGATGTTATAGGACTCTGACGTAGAGAGTGATCTGTGTGTCCTAGGATATTAAAACACATTGAGTTAATCTGCAGGGGCAGCAAGGTATTAGCAAGGCAAAGGGATGAAGTTTTCGTTTGTTCATCGGACGTGAGCATCACTGGCTGGACACAGAATTTATCCCTTATTCCCATCAGCCCTTGAGAAGATGGTAGTGAACTACCTTATTGAACTGATGTATTCCATAAAACTTTATTTTTGGAGAAACTGCAGCTTTTTGTATTCCCAGTCCCAATTTTAAACTTAACTGTTTGGATGGCACAGTGACTCAGTGGTTAGCATTGCTGCCTCAGAGTTCCAGGGACTCGTGTTTGATTCCAGTATTGTGCGACTGTAAATGGAGTTTGTAAGTTCTCCCCGTGTTTGCGTGGGGTTCTTTCGGATGGTCTGGTTTGCTTCGACATGTGCACGTTCAGTAATATTAGCCATGCTAAATTGCCCATAGTGATCAGACATGTGAAGGTTAGGTGCATTAGTCAGGGAAATGTACAGTGATAGGGCAGGGGAATTTCACACCGCTGGGATTATATATTCATTTACTCTCGTCTGAGTGAGAGACTGGAATTCCATGTGTTGTCAGCAAGCTGATGTACAGCAGAACAAAGTCTCTAAGCTAATTGAGGGGAGCAATTCGTAGAACAGGGAGAGAATAGGGAAAAAACAAATTGCTGATAAAAGCTCAGCAGTTTTGGCAACATCTGAACAGAGAAACCAGAGTTACCACGTCGTATCCGGTCACCTTTTATCTGAGCCAGACCTGAAACTTTAATGCTGATTTCTCTTCAAAGATGCTGCCAGACCTGCTGAGGTTTTTCAGGAACTTTTGGGTTTGTTTCTGATTGACAGAATCAGCAGTTCTTTCAGATTGTATTTCGGTAGTGAATGGAGTTAAGTTCAGAGTAAAGCTGTTTCTGCACTTCAGCTTTTCTAACTACCAGACCATGTTCACCGTGGAATTAGATAATGACGAATCAACCCCTATCCCCACACTGTCCCTATCAAATGCACTTACCATAGTTATATCACTGGCTTATAGGCAGAGTACATTTCCCTGTACACTTTCTCCAAATAAACCTCCTAGGGTCCGGGAAAAATAGGGTTACATACAATGTACAGATATGTCCACAAACACTCCCATGTCAGGGAAGCTCTGTGTTAGATTACAGAGTAAAGCTGCCTCTACAGTGTCTATCACAAACTCTTACATAGCTCATACGCACAGACACACTGTCATGCAGTCACACATGTTCAGTCACACGCACAGTAGAGCATTGAAAACTCCAGATCTCAGAATCTCACACTCGAACACAACGTCTCACTCAGCCAACCTCAGCCACCAACTCTCAGTCAATCAGTCACAGACACCTCAAAGCCACACTCGCTCATTCACATACACAGTTACTCTTTCACAAATGTATACTAATGATACACATTCCGATAGGCTTGCTTGATGGTAAATCAATTTCTTTATTTTTAGAGAACACAAAATTTGAAGGCAATTTACGTCAGGCTGGTCCTTGATAAATTCCTGTTATCTGGATAAAATACATCTTACTCCACGCTAAATCTCTGACAGATTCTGAACAAGACCACGCACCTACAATTCAGTAGCTGACCTGTCATATTACTACCGTATTTTCCTCTTGAAGTTTGGAAAGTTAGACAGACTTTTAAAAATCTCAGGGCACGGACCTTAAAAGGATTCTGGAATCTGCATCTTAATCAATGGAAACTTTTTAACAGAGTTCTCCATATCCTGCTTTTACAGTTTAATTTATAAATTTACATTTCTACAATATAGGAATGTATCAATGGGAGAAAAAAAAGCTTTTCACACATTTGCCCCTCACCTGTGCTGACAGAATTCAGACTCAAACTGAAGATTCTCTGCTCCTGCATCCAGTTTACCAATGTACCATTTGATTTAGATTATCCCTCCTCTAACATCGAAATTGCATCGATTCACATGCCAATTTATTTCATCTGCAGGACGCCGAGAGATGAAAATGTATAAAGTGTGCAATGTGTTTTAATCTGCCAAACCAGGACAAATGATTCCAAAAGTGTCAGTAGCCATTATAGGTTTGTTTCAGGTCGCCACTTCATGTCAGCACAGCGCTGACAGCGACTTTATAAACAGAGAAAGGCAAGAACGGGTTGGGGACTTGGGAGTCCATGTGCAAATGAATGCAGCGTAGATTCACAGAACTATAGTTGGACGGCACGGGTTCAAAAGCCATGGAAATGACACAAACCCAGGACAGTATCCCTGGAATTTTGAATAGTCTAAAATGATGAAAGTTTGAGAGTCAATGAGAGCAACTGCAGGATTAGATAGGGAGAAAATATCGTTGTTGCTTCTGGAATCTATAAATAGGTTCAGTGTCGAGTAATCTAACAATAGACTGGAACCCTTTGAAATCTCAGGCCACGTTCAGCATGAGGTTAGGTTTTGTTTTAATCACCCGACACTGTCCCCATCAATCTCTAACATAGTCATAGGGTTCAGTACAGATTAAAGCCCAATTACACTGTTCCCATCAACCACTCCCAGGGCAGGAACAGCACTGAGTTAGATAAAGAATAAATCTGCCTTTGCATTTTCCATATCAAACCCTCCCAGGACAGGGACAATACTGTGCCAGATAGTAAACAAAACATCGTCCATATAACCAGAAAATGACTGCATTCCATCTGTTGCTGCCTTGCCTATTGTGGGTCACAGAGTGAGCTCCGAAACACCTCCATGGCAATCTTATCCTGAACCTGTGGCTGTGGCTCTCTATCTGTGCCTGTAAGTCTCTCTCGGTTTCTGAAATTAGCTCCCATTCCCTCGACAATGCTGAATAAATTTCAAAACCGTTCAATTACATTTAAAACATTTTCGGATACCCTTAAGATTTTTTTGCAGGGTTTATAAATATCATCCTCACGTTACTTGCGGTTATCCAGTGTAATTCCTCTACATTTATATAGTTCGTAATCCACAAAGCAAATTAACATCCAGGGTCTGTGAACAATCTGGAAGTTCCATGAAGTGTCTCTCTTTATTCTATGCGATTGGTCATTAACAGTAAGGAAGCGTTCCTATGATTTTTTTTTCATTGAGACGCCATCAGGAATCCTGAGGACCACTTTTATTCTCAGACTGACTGTTCATCGTCACTGCAAAGAAAAATCAAAGTTTCAAGATGCAGGAAAATCTCAACGAAAACAACTACTGATGTGCTTCCCCAATGTAATCACTGATACTTTTTAGGATGAGATTTTGAGGAGGACATTTAGCGGAATGAAACCAGGAGCAGGACGAAGCCATTCAGCCCCTACAGCCTGCTCTCCATTCAATGTGATCATGCCTGATTCCCTAACTCAACGCTATATTCCCACTCGCTCTCCAAAGGTCGTGGTAGAGAATGGTACAATTACAACAATTGGTTCACGTTTGTCGGAGGAATCGAACAGAAACTGAATGATCCCGTTGAAAATGGTGAGAAGTTCTTAAACATTATCATTCAGGGGGATATATGGTATCAAAACTTTAACTGACAGTGGAGTCAATAATGTGGAGGACAATTGATATAAAAGAGTACAGTACAGGCCCTTCAGCCCTCGATGATGTGCTGATCGGTAAATCTATTTTATGATCAAACTAATCTGCATAACCTATCTTCCATGTGCCTATCCAAGAGTCGCGTAAACATCCATAATGCATCTGATTGAACTACCACCGCCACAGAGTCTGGTCGGTGCATAGAAAGAACTTACCTCTCATCTCCCCAATAACCTTCCTCCAATCACTTTTAAATTATGCCCCCTTATGAAGACATTTCTGTACTGGGAAGAAGTCTCTGGCTATTCATTCTATCTGTGGTTCTTATCATTATATACGCCCTTATCAATTCACCCCGCATTCTTCTTCACATCAATGAGAAAAGCCCTCGGCCCCTCAATATTACTTCATAAGAAATGCCCTCCAGTCCAGGAAGCATGGTGGTAAATCTTTTCTGCAGCGTCTCCAAAACTTCTGCCTTCAGGATCAATCTAGTCAGATTGCAGATTTAAAAAAAAATCTGTGACTGATTCTGAACCAGCTTCACGTGGAATATGCTTTACAAATCACAATCCCTCAGGTAGCTGGAGGGTTCGCCATGTCAGAGTGTGATTTTGATTAAATACAGGAAATGTCTCCCCCCCCCCCCCCCCCCCCCCCCCCACGGTCATTGCGTGACTGTTTTGCTCTTTATGACAAACAGAAAGCTCTCGCCTCTCTCGTGTCTGTTTCATAGGAATTCTGTGCTTCATATTAATTGGCCACGAACAATAAGGAAGTCTGGCTCTGATTGTGAGGATATCAGGATCCTGTGGACCACGTCCATCCTCAGACCGAATAGAAATAACTTCTGCATGTGTCCTCCTAAATTCTGCTACTCTTCTCTTCCCTGTTTTCTGCATTTTCAATTTGTGTCATTTGCAAATTCTGAAGACATGTCCCGTTGTCTGGAGGTTGACAGTGAGTAAAGCTCGATGTCCACAACAAAGACTCCTAAGCCAAGCGTCAGCATGCTGACATCTCTTGATGTCAGTGACCAAGTCCTCATTGACAAAATGGGAGTTTGAGGTTCAGAAACTAAATAACTGTGACACTCTGTTCTGTCCATTGACTCTCCACCCCACAGTGAAATTCAAATAATGACCTAGTTCCCTGTTAAAAGCGTCAGTTGGAGCCGCCTCCATTCGAACTCCAGCAGGGCCCTCCACACAAACACCAAGCGTTGTGTCAACAAAAAACATCTCTCACTACACATCTGTTACTTTTGCAGATAATTCCAGCCTGTGTTGTCTCATTCTTGAACCTTATATTCGGGGAACAGTTTCTTCCAGAGGTGTCATGATTTTTGAAAATCCCATCAGATTCCCAATCTGAAAAGTTCCATTCTTTCCAATCCATCCCCATGATTGAAGGTGCGGACCCAGGAACAAATGCACACAATATTCCAGTAATCTGTAGTGATTAAGGAAGTGAGCTCACTCTCCACCACCTTCTCGGGAGGAATAAGTGACAGCACAGACAGTGAAGGCCACATGTCCAGGTTTTTGCAGGGGCCTGACATGCAACGCCAGCCTGTGCTTCTCCAACAAATACCTGACCAATGGAATGATTCCTTTATGAATGAGTTAATGCAGAGAATTATTTATATTTTTCAGTGTAATTCTCTGGTTGTACAATCGACTAGAATCTGTTGTAAATGATAGTCTCCATGAGGTGTTTGGAAGTATATCAGGTATTCGTACAGTAGATATTCGATCCTTTTGAATGGCTGGATTGAACCCAGTGGATGAGTTCCTTTCCTGAACACACGCAGGTTCAATTACCAAGCAAGGTCACAGGGCACAGGTTTCACGTCGGTTCCCTTGGAACTAGCTGTCCAAGCTCCATGTGTAATTGTCAGTGTCCCTCTATGCAGCCTATAGTGAGGCCCGCAGTGACTCCTTCTTGGATGTGCCTTTCCCCTTGGGGAACACAGACATGGAGATTCTACAGAGGCTGCGCAGTGGGGCCTGACCCCTGAGTCCCATCAACCTGCGGCTGGGTCTCTGACCTCACAATGGGAGATAACCCTCTCTCAGCTCGAGCTGGAGATTCAACAACAGCCAATAGTATTTCTCCCTGTAGCACGGCCGCTTAAACTGGAAGGAAATGAAATCAGAGAAAGTTGCTCGGATAGAGAGAGCAGCAGGGAGAGAAACTGAAGTTCTCACGTGTCCAAAATCAGGTTGGAGTGCAGTGCCTTAGCGATTCTAGCTGTCTTTTGCCATTTGAACTGAACTGATTCTGAAATATGAAAGTTAAATCGAGGAACATGCTTCGTGTCAATAAGGGGGAAAGTGGACTTTACATTTCAACATCAATAAGTGTTAAGCGTAATTTTTAATGAATCCTAATCATACGTTACTTATTATATTGCAAATTAACAAATACTCACAATCTGCTGTAGACACTTACTTTGTCTGAGTTCCATCCGCTTTCGTCAAAACTTAAAAATGCAGCAATTAAAAGGATTTAGAGACAAAGAACAAAGAGGGGAACCGGAGGGAACGAAAACAAAATGGAAGTGCAGGAATGATGAGATAACAAAATGATAAGGATGCAAAACAGAACCTCTTTTTCACAACTTTCTTGCCCAAAGTTGCTTGGAAGCACAAAGTAATAGGTCGGGAATGGGGTTTTACCTATACTTTCAGACAACAGCTCTGGAGAGACATTGGCGACTAACAAATATTTAACATCAATTAGATTCAGATTGCTCCCTGATTCATTAAAGTTCCTGCAGGGTGCTTGGGCACAGGAACAGTCCCTGTTCTCTCAAGGCTGGAGAAGATCAATAAGTCAATGTGGGCAAGTTCAAGTAGAGATTGCTGAGGTGGTGAGTACGTGTGGTGAACCTGGTTAAATTGACAAATAGGGATCAGCGAGCGGACATTTTCTGGAAGAGTTACAAGGTTAAACTGAAGAACTTACATGTGGCCAGAGATGAAAGTGAAATTGAAAGCAAAACACATCATATCCAGCCATTGCCAAATTCATGGCAGCATACTGTCCTTCCAAAAGGTCAGGGTAAGGAGGATCCAGTGTGCCCTGACAGGGTAGATCAGCTGCTGACTGCAGTAACTGGATTATAGGGCGTTGTGGGGTCTCGGGGGAGTGGGGGTGGGGGGCTTCACAGTCACTTCCCGTGAGCAACAGCAGCTCCTCATCCCCCCTGAAAATTACACCAGAAACCACGCAGAAAGCTCCCAGGTTGTAGGCACCCTCTCGTCTTCAGGCAATTAGAGGAGAGCCAGAATGATCAAAACCAACAGAGAAAACAGAGAGCAGCTTGACGTCACTTCAGCTGTCAGTGCAGAGGTACAATAACATCATAGCACCCGCATTTGCTAAGAAGGTCACCTTGAAGTCCTTAGATTTCACAAGTATCTACTTTGTAATTACATATCACCGTGGTGTGTCGCTATTTTCAATTAATTCTAGTGGGATGCATGACAAGTCAATACCGTCAATTGCGCACCCCACTGGGAGCAGGGAGTCAGGGAACTGTCTACAGAAAGTGGCCATTGACAACAGGGAAAGTGGGGGTCGAGAAGAGCGCAGATAGGTGAATTGGAGCATGACCAAGAGTATCAGGAGCTTCCCTGGTCAGAGGGTTCAGGGCTGTGTGAAATTACTGCCCGCAGCATGGAATAATGGACGTCCAGGTTCTCTAATGTGAGATCCTCAGAGGAACAGTGGATACTTGCATTCAATTTACATAAGGTCTGTAGGCTCAGGAGGGCGACTGGGCAATAGTCTGAATTAATGGCAGCATCAGTCACAGTGGTAGGGCCAATACTGGAGTTAATGGGTTAGGAGAGTGGGTCTGTTATGGGTATTCTCAAAAACCGTATAGTGCAGAGGGTCTTGCAACTCAGGTAATTTTCCGTGTCGGAAGCCGCAGACGGTTGGACATACCCAGTATCCAACACAAAAGAAATGACCAGCTCCCCACCACCTCCACATCCTTCATCGGAATTTCAGACGGAGCATTTGAGAGACATATTGAGATCGCCTGTGAAAACTCACTCTCACGATAGCCCTAGTTAGTTGCTGGAGCACGGGGGAAGGGATCAGCCACAGTGTAGGCAGCATGTTGAAGCTGCCTCTGTTGTGTGGTGGACTGCTGTCATGCCTGAGGGGAGAGAGAGAGGTTAGATGGCCCTGGGGGACATTGCCTGTACCAGCACTGTGTCACTCAGTGTTCCAATTTCACACTGTTCCAGCACTGCCTTCTTTGAATTGCCCTAGTTTGCCCTAGTTTGGTGGTGTCCCTGTGGTTGTCAGGTTGTGCGAGCCAGTCGAATGCCCCCGTCGGTTTTGGTGTAGTGAACAACCCATTCCCGTCCAAGTTATTAAGTACAATTAAATTGTCCGTCCTGCTCGTCGTTCGATTGTGCAACGTGAAAACGTGAGCATATGTAAGGTCTGCACGGCAAGCTTTTCATTCTCTGCTAATGGAATGTCGGACGAGGAGTCGCAGATCTCCCTGAAGCGGACAATGACATCGAGCAAATGCTTGGTTGTCTGCAGACACTGGATAACAGCCCGAAATCGGCGTGCAGTCTTGCACTGGCCTTTATTGCATCCTTCACGGTGCTGTCCAGCCACGTTTTCCCAGTCTGAAGCGGTGTCCCAGGGGGATGTCAATAACAGGGCTAATGGTCACCCAGTGGGTCATATGCACAAGCTGTAATACGGTCTGCACATCTTGGGACCGACAGTTGAAAATACAGGAAATCTCGAGGGCCCAATTGTAGAACGGGAGCTGTCACTTTAACGGGTCTGGGGCATCTTGTAGCATGGCCCGGATCTCTGCGTGGATCCAGGTCTTATACAGGGGAGTGCACCCAATTATGATGCGGGGAAACTGACAGTTGGTGGCCTGGTAATTTCGGCAAGCACTCGGGCTTCTTGTGAGTCTGGAGTTATCGTTTGTGTTGGGCAGCAGTGGTGATTCATACTGCCCGGCGGCTAATTGTCCCACCTCGGGCTTGCTGTGTAATGCAAGGTAAAAAAATGCAGCTACTTCATTCAGGCCCAACGGGTCTGGCTTTGAAGCCAGTATGGGAAACTTCGGGTACTGTGGGGCATAGGGCGGTGTGGCTGTATCTGGAATTATTTTGATCACAATGTCGATTGTTATTGCAGCAGTCTTTCGCCTTCGCGGCCTGATACTCCTGGGCAACCTGCCCAAACTTTGCAAGACACTGCAGCATGTATACAGTGTCCCAGGAGGGGTCAACGTGCCCTCCCGTAATGGCCGTGCTACAATATTCAAGTTTACCTGATTTAAAGGACCTCCCATATGGCCAATTTCCTTGTGGACATGTTTAAAAGTCTCCTGTAAAGTGGGTAAACTAATCACCATCCCCTGTCTCTTTCAGCACAGTGTCTGCCAGTGAACCAGGTATAACAAGAGAATAACAAGAGAATCTCCTATCTTTATTTTGAGTTTCACGTACTTACAGGGCGGCGTGGTTAGCACTGCTACCTCACAGCGCCAGGGTCCCAGATTCGATTTCAGCCTTGGGCGACTGTCTGTGTGCAGTTTGCACATTCTCCCCATGTCTGCGTGGGACTCCTCCGTGTGCTCCTGTTTCCTCACACAATCACAAAGGTGTGCAAGTCAAGTGAAATCGCCGTGCTAAATTGCCCATAGTGTCAGGTGCATTGCTGGGAGGGAAATGGGTCTGCGTAGCTTACTTTTCCGAGGGTCGGGGTGGACTGGTTGGGTCGACGGTCCTGTTTCTACACTGTAGGGAATCGAAACTTACATGCCTCCTCAATATCGTCTTGTACAACTTCGGTTCTGGGCCGTTCCCACCACATGGTTGGGGTTGCCCAGCTAGCACATCCCAGCAATGGGTGGAATTCCCTGCCCCCATGGCGTACTGGACGTCCTGCGCTGACTGCTAAGCATTGCACTTCAGTTTTCGAGGAAAGACAAAGGGAGTACTTCCGGAACACACAAGCAGTGAGTGATTGGCAGGTCAAGCAATAAAGGATTATCGCGCACCGCACTGTAAACAAACACTTGTCTGATGGATAAAGACACTTAGACGAGACAACTGAAACTGACAATACATGCAGTCAGCAACCGCAAAACAAACAGACACATCCAAAGCAAATGCTCACAAACCATAAGACAGAAAAAAAAGTGAACTGGCGGAGCCCCGGTCAATTTCCTTCGAGCTGAGGACTTTCTTAGGATTGATGCGAAAAATCAGCAGCCTCTCATTCTATTTTGCCAGGCTTCCCTTGCCCGTCTGGCTCTCCCCTGGCTGGATCCGGGTTACGGCACAAGCTCTGGCCGTGATTGATACAATCTGGACACAATCAAGCATCCAGCAGCATTAAGCAGTTCTGGAATGGGATCAGGGGGTTCGAGCTCTCTTCGTGGGCATGTGAGAATGTCCCTTTCCTTGGCAGTAAGGTGATACCATTGTTGCTCTCCAGAGATGGGCAAGGTATTCTGGTGCATCCCTGGCTGACCTGAGCTTCACGTGGCTTTGATATCACTGGGGTACAAGATTACCCTTCGGCCTTTGGTTCAGCTGTGTTTATCTTGTCGAGGAAGCTTATTGGTAGATTGTCTGGGAAGTGTATTCCCTGGTTTGTGAATAACTGTGATCATGTATGGTTTCCCTTGTCAGCCTGTTTGGTCAATGCTGAGGCATTTTGGGTGTTCCTTGTATGGCTTGGACAGGCTTGATTTTCTGTGTTCTTATTGGACATGCTGTGTGTAGGCAGGTTTGCATGTCATTTCCCATACTGTTGAAAAATAAACTTTCTGATCTGCAAAAGTTGTAAATTCAAAATCTTAATTCAACATCAATCTGTTCACATGGGGACAAGCCACACAGCTGTTCCATGGACGGGAAGGTATTCACTCGGGATCAATCCTAATGGCACGCAAACGACTTCAACAAAGGGAGAGACGATTTGTCTTCTCTTTTGGTAAGCGATTATCTTCACAACCCCGCCTAATGTCACCCAAACGACATGACACTGGAAAGACACTATTCGTCTGTTCTGTGTATGAGAAGGAATTTACTAAATCAGCAAAGGGTCAAACGAACTTGAATGGGCACACTGAAGAGAGGCCTGCACTGAGTGTGGAAAGAGATTCACCTGGTCATCTCTATTCAGTGAGCACGAGTATATTCACACGAGCGAGAAACATTTACTTGCTCCTTGCCTGGGAAGTGATTAACTCGGGTCTCCAATCTCAGCAGATATGGACTTGTTCCCACAAATGAGAGAAAACGTTAATGGTCTGACTTTGAAAAGAGCTTAAGGAGTAGCAATGATGTGATGGAACATCGGAAAACACATGAGAATCCCTACAGTGCAGCATCAGGCCCTTCGGCCCAACAAGTCCACACAAACCCTCCAAAAAACACTCAAATCCATTACCCTCCCTTATATTTACCCCAACTATTAACCTACGGTATTGGTAATATATCATGGCCAATTCACCGATCCAGCGCACCATTTTGTCTTGTGGGATGAAATTTGAGGACCTGGAGGAAACTCACGCAGACACGTGGAGAATGTGCAAACGCTACACAGACAGGCCTCCGGGGCTGTAATCGAAGCCAGCCCCTCATGCTTTGAGGCAGCAGTGCTAAAGACTGAGACACCGTGCGTGGAGAGGCAGTTAATTTGCACTGTGGGTAGCGAGGGATTCAATTACTCATTCGCACGTGTGACAGCCCATTCAGGTGGAATCTGTTTCGATCAGTTGGCTGCTTTGTTGGCTTATAAAACAGTGTAATGCTCGCAGCGTGGTTCGAATTCCTATCAATGGTTTGAGGTTAATTTAAAATTGTCCTTCTCTAAATCTTCTCTGACCTGGTTAAATCACCAACAGCCCCTTCTGTCTCAAATGAAGGCAGTAGCCTCTACGGTCTGGAAAGATGGTAATCGTGCAAACAATCCGGTGAGGTCGCATGGGAATGCGATATGGAGTTATTGCATCGAGAATTGAACTGTGTTCATTCTGTCAGCCGGGGTTTACTTCATTGGATGTGTTTAATCTCTTCAATTGATCTGGTGTTTAATTGTTCAGTTTTCAATCACATCAAATTCAAAGATTCTTTTCCCGGATTTCTGTACAATTAGAGGAGACTGGTAGATATCCATTGACTGCCCTGTACTTCATCCTCTTCTTCATTGTTAAGTGTGGATTTGTACTAAAACATATTTCGATGCAATCAGCATTTCTGAATGCTCTTCACATCGAAATGAAGACCTTGTGAAGGGTATTCACTTTTATCAGAGAAACAACAATACTACAGTGAGAGCATAAGATTGTGTTCTCATCAGCGTGAACATGTTTATGGGACCTCAATTACTGGAAACTTTTAAAGCATTTCCCACACTGCGTCATTAAAACAAATTATTGTCACAGTGAACCCGTTGCTGTATCAGAAGGATGGATTGTTTAGGTGCATCCTTTCACGTTAGAAAACTGAGTAACTCCCTTTCCACACTCAGAACAGTTGAATGGCTTTTCCCCGATGTGGTTGCACTGATGCATTTTCAGTACAGACAAATAATTGAATCGTCACCACATTACCGCAGTTTCTCTCCAGCGCCCCTCCAATTATATCTCGATAGTTCAGATAGTGAATGCTTTCACTCCACTGTGAATGTAACATTCTGCTTTCATTTTCAAAGGCCGGTGAGGTTCAGGCTACATGGAACAAAGCAACTCCATCAAATTCTGATGTGATGCTTGTTTCAGTTTCCCAAATGCAAATCGTCATCTTTGATACTCGTCAAATAAAACCGGATATATCTCAGGAAGAGAGAACTCCACAAAACACCAAAGCGTATGATTTTCATTCTTCGTCGGGTGTAGGTATTCCAGAACAGGTCAGCATTTATTGTTCATTCCTGATTTGACTGTACAAGGTGGTGATGAGTTGCTTTCTTGAACCATCGTTTTCGTGTGCTGTCGGTAGACCCAAATCATAGGGAATTAAATCCACAATTTGGACCCAGTGATTCTGGAGGAATGGCAATATATTTCCAGAGCAGGATGGTAAGTGGGCTGTAGGTCTTTCCTATCTATCTACTACCCTTTTCCTTTTAGATGGAAGTAGTTGTGAGTTTGTAATGTACTGTTTAAGGTCCCTTGGTGCATATCTGCAGTGTATCTTGTGGATGGTGCAGACTGCATGTCTGGGTGTTTGGTTGTGGTGGGAATGGATGTTTGTCGATGTTTTATTAGTTGTGTGTTGCTGCTCAATTCAGTTGCTCTGTTCTGGATGGTGTTGAGCTTTTCAATATTGTTGCAACTGCACTAAGGAATCCTCAAGAAGGTTGTAATTTAAAAGTCTCTTGCAACTCAGATGCTGACTAATCTGCTGTGCTTCTCCTGTGCATTGTTTCTTTAACACTGCAATCATCCAGGCGAACAGAAACTATCCCATCATGTCTCATTCTGTATTGTAAAGGAGTAAACAGTTGGTCGGGAAAGAACAAAAGAAAGAGAAGAACATTTGGTCAATGAGGTGAATAACGCTCTCGCGCGGAGAGAGAACAGCTGTTCGTGGAGACTGCCGGTGACAAACCATAGGTGGCGTGTTGTCGCAGGCTATGTGTCAGACAGGCTTTCGGGAGTCGCGAAAATCTCTGACTATGACCTGCTGTTGTGGCCACAATGCTTTTGGCTGCTAAAGTTAGCTTTTCAAAGACATTGTAACTTTCACTGAACCAAAGAAAGACTTTGGACCCAACTTTCAAATGTCCATCATGAAGCAACGTTCCATTCTCATCCCATGTTTTTCAGAACATTGTCTGGAACCTTAATCGCTGTGGTACTCCAAGTCATCAAATAAATATTTTCCTAATTACACCACCTCCAGTGAAATACTATTACCAAACATATATTCCCCTCCCCGCCCTTGTCCGCCTTCCCCAGGAACCATTCCCTCCGCGGGACCCTGGTGCACTGTGCCTTCTCTCTCAACTCCTCCCCCAACAGCCCCATGGAAACTTTCCCTAAAATCGCGAAATATGTGACACAAACATTCATAGAACATGAGAACGAGGAGCAAGACGATGCCGTTCGGGCCTTAGAGACTGCTTCGCCATTCAATAAGATCATGCCTGATCTTTCCATGGATTGCATCCACTTAACCAACCTCTGAAGGTAATCATTACTTCCTTTATTGTTCAAACAAAAATCAGCCCTATCTTAAAAAAAAAATTATTGATGTATCATCAACTACTTCGTTGGCAAGCAGTTCCGTAGAGTACTGCTCTGGTTGAAGGAATTCCTTCTCAATTCAGTCCTAACTCGGCTCGTCCTAATCTTGAGGCTGTGCCCTCTTGTCCTAGTTTCATCCGTCAATGGAAGCATGCTCTCTACTTCTATCTCACACATGCTCTTCATAATTTTATATGTTCCCATAAGATCCGGCCTCATTCATCTGAATTTTAGATACAATAGTCTCCTGTCATCAGCGAACACCTTCAAATCCGGAATTCCATTCGCCAGACTATTTCCCATTAACCCAATATTTCAATGTTCCTTTGCAAATTTTCACTGTCCTCTGCACTCTATACTCAGCTACTCATCTTTGTGTCAACTGCAGACCTTGGCACGATGCGAATGGCTCCAAAATCCAAATCATCCATATAAGTTGAAAGTAATTGTGGTCCCAGTATCGATCCCTGAGGCAAACCGTTGATGGACAATAGAATAGCACTGATTTATCCCCGCTCTGCGCTTCCTGTTGGACAAACAATCCTGAATCCATGCTCATACTTTACCCTTAACAGCATGCATCCGTTTGCTGTCAGCCCCTGAACCGCAAATTGTCGACGGCATTTTGAAAATCTAGGTACACCAATTCACTGGGTCGCGTTATACACCATGCTCGTAATGCCATCATAGAACTCGAAAAGATTTTTCAGGCATGACGTGCCCTTCATTAACCCATGCTGCGTCTGTCCAGTTTCTGTCGAGATCCCCTGCTATTTCTTCCTCGATAATATACTCAAGAAATTTCTGCACTGCAGAGGTTAAACAAAGTTCTATAATGTTGGGGAATGGGTCTGGGTGGCTTGCGCTTCGGCGGTCGGTGTGGACTTGTTGGGCTGAAGGGCCTGTTTCGACACTGTAAGTAATCTGATCTAATTCCTTATATTCTGTCTGCCTCCCTTTTAAACAGTGATGTCATATTTTTGTTTTCCAATTAGCTGGGACTGCCCCAGACACCAACGAAGTTTGGAAAAATACGGTCAGCAAACTTCTTTTTAACACACCATCGCGTTTAACACCCTGCGATGTTAAGTAGCTCCAACAATCCAACACTCGATCTTTTGTTATAATGACTGTTCCCAAGTCGTCACCAACCGTCATCACTTTGTCAATTACTGGCATGTTATTAATATCCTCCACTGTGAAGACCGACGCAAATGCCTGTTCAATGTCACGGCTATTTCCGCATATCTCATAAGTAAATGCCCCTTCTTATTCACGAAAGTGTCAACGTTTACTTTTGCCACTCTTTTTCATTTTATATTTTAATGGAAACTTCTGCTATCGATCTTTATATTCTGTGCTAATTTTAATGTCATGCTCTTTCTCACATTTTCTCTGCATTAAATTCCATTTGCCAACTCTCAGCCCAGCTCTGCAGCATATCTGTGTCTCTATGTAACCTACAATATCTTTCAGCACTATGCACAACTGTACCGAACTTAGTGTCGTCCGCATATTTACGAACCCATCCTTCTACGCCCCCATCCAGGTCGTTTATAAAAAATGACAAAAAGCTGTGAACCCAAAACAGATCGTTGCAGTACACCAAAAGCAACTGAATTCCAGGATGACGTTTTCTCATTAAATAACACCCTCTGTCTTTTTTCAGTTGGCTAATTTCTGGTCCAAAGCACGACAGCCTCCACAAGCCCATACCTCAGTATTTTGTGCAGTCATCTACCATGGCGAAATTTATCAAACGGCAAACTGAAATCCAAACGTGCATTCCATGAACGGCATTATCCTCATCTATCTGTTTAGTCACCTGGCGAGTTTTAACAAGTTTGTAGCTCAGGATTAGCTTCCACATGAAGATTTACTCGCTGAGCTGGAAGGCTCACTTCCATACATTTCTTTACCCTGCTGCCGCCAAATTCTCTACCGCCAAATCTATCACCTTGCCGTGTTCACTACCCGGTACCAAATCTAATTTGGCCTCTCCCCTTGTTGGCCTGTTCCATTACACAGTAGTTAAGGAATCTCCATCGCAGATACTCAATACTCTCCTCATCAAGGCTACCCTGACTGAGCTGCTTCGACCGATCGACATGTTGATTAAAATCCCGCATGATAATTGCCATACCATTTTTTCAGGTGTTATTTATGCCTTTGTTTCCTGCCCTCCCCAATGTGATCTTAAAATTTGGAGCCAGTAGACTCCGACAATCAATGACATTTTCTTCTTAGAACTTCTAATTTCCTCCCAAATGGATTCAAACTCATTCTCCATAGAACGTATATCATCTGTCAGCATCGGTCTGAGGTTTTCCTTGAATGTTTGAGTTACACCACCTTCCTTACCACCATTTCTGTCCTTCCAAATTGTCTCATGCCCGTGAACATTTCGCTCCTAGTCTTGACTATGCAGTCTCTATGTCTCTGCAATGTCTACTAAATTGTATTCGTTCGTGATAATTTATGCCGTTATATCCCCAACCTTCTTCCGAAAACTACGAGCATTCAGGTATAGTGCCTTTATGGTCGCTTTCCTACCCATTTATTAACAACATCTCTAATAATATCTTCTAAGCTATCCTTTCTTCTTGCGTCTTACTTCTCCTTGCTTGTCCATTTCTGAACTTCCTGCTTAGTACACAAGTGTTCAAATACACCTTCCAGGTGAAGCCACACTTTCCCTACACTTCACACAATCCAGTCTAATAGATTCACTGCTCATATTGTGGTCGCCACTACCTTGGGAAATGAAGTCTGGATTGAATGACCGTTTTGCAGAATGCAAAGTTCTATCGCCAGAAATGTCCCTGAGCTTCCAGTTGACTGCTCCTTTAGCACAGAACCATGTTTCCTCACCAACGTCTCTATCTCAGGCTTACTGCAGTGTTCCACCATAGCTCAGCGCATGCTGAAAAAGTCACAGACCATTTCCTGCTTGAGCACCCCGCGAACATCCATACCAATTTCAATCATTTTAGAGGCCTGAAGTCTCCCATGTCCTGGCCCCCGACACACCCACCAGGCCTAGTTATAGCACAGCAGCCATTACACAATACCTATGGTTAGTCATAAACAGTCTCCGTGAACAGTTGTTCATGCTCCAAACAAATCATTATTAAGTCCTATGTCCAACTGTTAGTCTCTCTTTCGGCTCTCTCCCGACATCTCGTTCACTCCTAATTACTGCGCGCCCACATATCTTCTGCATATAGACCAAACTTTTCCTGGAAACCATCAAGGCTAAGGACAGCGTTACTGGACCGAAAATGTTAACTCCGATTTCTGTTTCCAACATCTTTTGGTCTTGCCCCTGAGGAAGCTTGATACTGTGCTTGTGTGATGACCCCTTGCACATAAGACACAACTGTGTTAATCCTGAAAAGTTCTCTTGTTGATGAATCCCATTACAATGTGAGGCATTGGGATCGACTTCGTAGGTCAATAAATAAAGAAATCATGTGCTTGGATTTGTGCCGCAGTTCTGTTCTGGATATGGAAAACAGCAGAGAGCTAAATCTCCGCATTGTCAGATGGGAACAGATAGGAATCTCCATAAGTGGTGGAATTAAGTGAAAGTTTTTCAGTTCGGGAAAATTCACACCATTTCTCACTGTAATAGACTGTGGCTATCAAAGCAAAATATTTCATAACCACAAAGGCTTAATACAGCATTTTCGAGTTAAAATATCTGAATGATCTCCTTCCAGTGTGACAGTACAGTTGTGTCAGCAAATGGGATAACTGACTGAATCACTTTACTTGTTCAGCAAGCGAACAGTCCTCTTGTGCTAAGATATAGGGACAGAATGCAGGACGTGGGATGGAAATGTTCTGAAGAAGTTTGACATCGGGACTGATGAAGTGTTCGTGGTTCTGAGCGGCTTGAAGTGGGCATATTCCCAATTCAGGACGGATTTGTATCTTATGTTTTACTTTCCTCTTTGGGTTTGTAGTGGATTGGACTAACGCAGTTCCACTTTTCAGCAAGATTGGGAGAGATAAACACGGGAATCACACAGCAGTGAGTCTCACATCAGTTATAGGGAACCTTTTGGAGCAATCCCTCAAGTAGAGAGTTAACTGCCACTTGTCCAGGCAAGGTTTCATCAGGAAGAGTCATCACGGCTTTGTTACAGAATGTCATGCCTAACAGATTGGATTAAATATATTTTATTGGCAAGTGATCGGGTTGTTTAACGAGGGTAGTGAAATTGATGTTGTTTGTGTGGATTACAACATAGCCTTTAACACGACACCACACTGGAGACTGGTAAGAGGATAAAAGTGAAAAGGGATTCATTGTCCCCTGGCAAGTTGGATCCAAACTTAATTTGGTGGTGGTAGGAGACACAGGATGGTGATAGAAGGCTGTTTGTGTGATTGGAACTGGTATTCAATTGTGTAACACAAGGATGAATGCTGGGTCCCATGTCGTTTGTGGATGCGTGTAAAGAATATAGAACAAATTCGGGGGAAATGAGAATCAGAGTTGTCGATGATGCGAATATTAGCAAAATGGTTAATAGTGAGGAAGAAGGTCTTAGGATGGAGGAGCTCAGAGATGGATTTGTCAAATGTCAAATTCAGATAGGGGATGTTGAAATTAACCATGAAAAAACATGATGTGATGCACATTGGAAGTAACACATAAACGGATTACTCAATGAATGGCAGGACACGCGGAAACCCAGAGGAACAGAGAGACTTTGCATGTTGTGCAACATATCCGTGAAGGCAGCAGAACATCGTGACAATCACAACTTTATCAGTAAAGGCAAAATTTATAAAAGCAGATAAAGTGGTGTCCCAAGTAGACAAGATGGTGAAGAAAGTACTTGGCATGCTTTTTGTCATTAGTCAGAAAGTCGATTATCCAAGTTGTAATGTCATGTTGTGGCGATATAGAGCATTGGTGAGATCACATTTAGAATACTGATTGCAATTATGGTCAACTTCTACAGGAAGGATTTTGTAAAAATTGAAACTGTGCACAAATGAGTTACAAGGATGTTGTGGGGACCTGAGGGCTTGAGTTAAGCGTGGAGATGGGGTAGGCAGGGGCTTTTTCGCTGGAATGTTCCAGGCAGCGCGTAACGTTCTCACGGTTTATAAAATCATGAGGGGCATGGATCGGCAACTGGACTAAATCGTTTGCGCAGGATGGTGAAGTTCAGAACTGCAGGGCACAGGTTTAAGGTGACAGGCACTGAGACACACTAAATAAGGTATAGAGAGTGAGAGAACGATGGTTGATTTCCAAGAGGCATTGCTTCAGCTCAGTCTTTGGTTTTAAAAATAAGTATTTTTTTTCGTGAAAGTAGTTTTGTAGTTAAGTCGTGAATGGAACGTTAGGGGTACTAAAATTGAGCGATGTGCCAATGAATAAGTGAGTGGGTACAATATTGTCCAATGCACAATGAAATGGAGAATGCCATATTTCTAAGGAACAATCAATAAAGATCTTTTAAATACAATGTGATGTTGCAGGACTCTGAAATACACACCGAACTGGCTGTGCTGGGTTTATGAGTCACATTGACTTTTCTGCAGGAGCATCAACTGATTCGGAAGGCAAAATGATATTTTTCATCTGTTCAGCAGTGGCGAAGCAAATATATATTCCTCCGTTCCGATCAGCAATTGACAAAGTGAGCATGCATAGCCTGATCGAAACATTCCAGTTCATGAAACTCTTTTTTCCTTTTGAGAAACAGAACGAAGCAGTTATTGAACTGCAGCTTTCTCTTTTCCTTTACCAATTTTCATATCCAAACATTCAGTTGAACTGACAGGATGCTGAATTCTACAACAATTATTTCTTTTCTCTCAGATATTCAGCCTCTGCATTTTTCTTTTCTTCAGTGATCTGAATGACCTGATATTTATGGGGAAATGAATGTTGCAGTTTGTCTCACATGCGACAGAAGAATCAACTGAGTGACAGGTGCATCTTAATTTTCCTATGCAGTTGAGCTGAGGTGGTGTCGAGTTAAATGTGTGGATCCGGAAAAGTTCACCCAGGAAGGCAGCATCTTTGGAGTAGGAAAGTCGATGTTTCGAGCATAAGTTCTTCGTCAGGAATGTTGAAAACATTGACACTCCTGGTCCTCAGATATTGCCTAACCACTGTGCTATCTAGTGCCATCCTTCCTGACTCTAATCTCTCGCATTTGCAATCCTCACCTTCTCCTTAGGCGGGGTAGCGTTAGATACTGTTCCTAAGATGTAACAACATGTTCATAATAATAGTTTGGATATGCAGTTAGAAGCTCATCACTGATGAAATTCATTCTCCCCCTCTCAATCTGCCAAGTACATGCAGGTCCTCCGCCTCCTTCATTAACATTCCCTGAACACCTGACGCCTGAAAGAAGAAGGCCTCATCTTCCCCTTGGACCCTTGATGCCGCATGGGATCACCAGTTTCCTCATTTGCCCTTCCCTCACATTATTCTAGTTTCATGATTCCAACTCAGCATTGCCTTCATGACTTGCACATCACCTTTCCAACCTACCCGCTCCACCTCCTGTCAGAACTAGTATCTTATTCTCCACCTTTATCTACTCCTCGCATTCACAGCTATCACGCCCCCAAATCCCCGAAGCTCCCATTTATCTATCAGTCCCCACTGCCACAAACCTCATTCCTGATGAAGGGTTTATGGCCGAATCATCAACTCTCCCGCTCCTCGCATGCTGCCTGACCAACCGTGTTTTCTATCACCACACTGTCGGCTCTGAGTTGTCGCATCTGCAGTTCTTACTGTCTCCATTGGGCATTATAGTGTAAAAGTCACATTAGTGGAAAAGTGCAGTTTCTGTGGCTTTCTAAGTTGTTAATTTCATTTGCTCAATCGGCTCTAGCTGGAGTACTGTGTGTCTTTCTGCAATTATCATTATAGCAGGGATGTGATAGCATTGGAAACGGTGCTGAACAGATTTACCAGGATATTGTCTGTTCGAAGAGTTTCACTAATGAAGATAGTTTGGACGGACTGGGCTCTCACAAAGATGTTCTCTTTTCGAAAAAGAAACGGAGCTGTACTTTTTCTCAATGATAATGTCTCTTGCTATCTTTTTTATCAAAGGCATTTTAAAACAGTTCGGGCTCCGAATCGGATAAAGTGTTACAGAGATGAACGTGTTCACTGTGAGGCCTTTCGTTTCTCCGTAAACAGCTGAGGCTGAAGGCCAAAGATTTCATGTTTTAGAAATGAACTGTATAATGGAAAAAGAGTGCTCATTCTGGAAAGTTGAATTCCGGTTTTGAGATCCTGCAGCAGTGGTGCACGAACTAATAACCTCTCTCCTTCTGCCCTTCTAATTTTTAACTGTAAGCTTCTGTTTCATTTTTACTGTTTTTAAGGTGCTTTTGTTGAGGATTGTTGTGTATTTTCAGAACAGCATAAGTAAGTCTGCATTGGATAGACTAAGTTCTGTGGGTATCCAATATTCTGTTTTTGTTTTTCAATAAGTCATTTTGTGAATAATTTTTGTAACTAGTTTACTCGGGTAATTTTCACTGTACGCTTAACGAAAAAAATATAACGTTACGGTCTGGGTTGTCTGCTTAAAAACGTTTTGAATGGTTTAGCCACGCCCATAACAAATTGGGAGGTAGTTGATGGATTAAAAGAGTAACTGATAGGTGCTTGCGTCTTTATTTCGGGTGTTGATTTGGATTGGGGTAGGCAATGCTTGGGAAAGCAATGTCTCAATTAGGTTCAAAGAGTTGTGTTGCTATGGACGATGGAAAGTTGGTAGTTTTACAAAAAATAATTCAAGCCGGGCTTCTGGAATTAGCAGACATACTGGGGTTGTATTTGCCTCTTTCTGTGAGGAAAGGAGAAATCATTCCCGCAGTAGCTCAGCATTTAACTAAGCTGGAAAATCCATGAGAATTTGTAGAGATGGTTAAAATTTATTTGAAAATAAAGCAGCGTGAGTTAGACTCGAGAGATAAGGAAAGGACACCAGATTTGAAGCAGTTTGCGATACGATTTGAAGTAGAAAGAGGGAAGAAGAGAGAGCAGCAGAGTAGAGAGAAAGGGAGACAGGGTTTGAACTTCAGAAATTGTCAATTATTAAAGGAATTCACATTAAAAGGCTGGAGATAAAGGCTAAAGATAAGCTTAATCTGGAAGAGCATATTGTTAAAACGACAAGGTTAGCAGCTGAAATGGTTGATTGTTATGAAGTGGTTCATAAAACATGGATGGGCTTCCAGTATCATTTTAAGTCTGAGGGATAGAAATTGGGGCAAAGAGAAATCCTCACGTGGAAAGGGAAAGTTAAGTCTCTGTGAAAATCATTAGGATAACTTATCACAGGGTAAATAGTAAACTCTTGAAGGGAACAAGATCTGAGGTTTTCATTGCAATAAAGTAGGCCACATGAAATCAGTGTTGGAGAACTAGGGAAAGCACTGGAAAGTCAGATACAGGGAAACGAAACAAGCCTGGATATTTTGTTGGCATGGCAATAGAAAGCACAGTGGAGGGTGGAAAGCTGCATCAGAGTGCACAAGCCGATCAGAGGTTGGTAAGGGGGAAGTGCCACATCTGCTTTAATAATATACCTGCAAAGTTAAAGTTCATTTACCTTGGCCAGGGGTAGCAGATAGAGAGGTAACAATATTCAGGGACACAGGATCGTGCCTGTCTGTGATTCAGAAGGAGGGGAAAAATGTACTCCTGAAGAACTATGTGTACGGGAATTCATGGTGGGACGAAAAATTGCTCAGTTATGTACAGTGAGGCAAGAGTGGGCAGAAAGAGTGGGGAATTTCTGGTGGGAAGTCTGGACAAACTCTCAGCTCCAAGAATACAATTTGTGCTTGCAAATGATGTAGCTCAATCACCGGTAAGCGTGCTGCCTACTCCAGATGAAAAGTCAGTCGAGATGCAGGCAAGTGCAGCAATGCAGGACGTTTATCAAAGAATTTTCCCAGATTGTGTCTTAACGCGATCACAGAGTCACAAGCTGAAGCAGACCAAATCAAAAGGAACGGATAAGGAAGCTGAAATATGATTTTAAAAATTTTTATCAGGTAAGTGGGACACAGCAGGGGACGAACGTTAATAATGCAAGCATATTCAGCTCTGCTATGCTACTGAGTTTCAGCAGAAAGATGAAAAATTAAAGCAGTTGGATCAGAAGACATGTACTTGGAAGGAGAGTGAATGCATCCCCGTGTGATATTACTTAGAAAATGATATGTTAAGGAAGAAATGGAGAGCAACACATATTCAAGCAAGTGAGAAATGGGCAGAATTTATTTTTCCAGTAGGGTACAGAAAAGTGGTGCTGCGAGTGCCGCATGTGCCACAAATTGGAGGGTACGTCGGCGGGATGAAAACGGAGGCTAAAATACAAAGACATTTTTACGGCCTGGCTTGCCTTTGAATTTTGCCAGACGTGTCATACATTTCAACTGATAGGAAAACCATTGGAAATAATAAAGCCTGCACCTTTAATATCTATCACAGCGTTCGAGGAATCTTTCTTAAGTGTCTTCATTCATTGTGTAGGATCCCTACATCCAATAAAAGATGGGAATAAGTATTAATTAACAGAAAAAGGATGTCTTGACGAGATTTCCAAATGTTGTTCAATCGTGCAATATGACAGCTAAAAGGATAGTGGACGAAGTACGGTTTTTTAAAAGAACTAGATTAAGACTACCATCAGAGATACAATTAGCTCAAGGGTCAAACTTCACGTCAAAACATTTCAAGGAGTGTATAGATAGATTGGAAATAAAATGATTCAAATCTACTGTGTACAATCCAGAATCACAGAGTGCACTGGAAAGGTGACGTCAATTGTTAAAGACTATATTGAGGTTTTATGGTTCGGAGTAGCCAGATTATTTCCATAAGGGAGTTGCGTCAGTGCTGTTTGCGATCTGAGATGCACCAAAATAATCTACCAAACTAAGTCCATCTGAAACTAGTTTTGGGCATAAAGTAAGAGGACCATTAAAATTTATTAAGGAAAAACTAATAAGTCAGATTACAGAGACCACGCATTTGGATGATGTGCCAAATTTTAGAGTTGAACTAAATAATGTTGGGGAGTTGTCGAGACTGTATTTAAAAGTATCACAGCAAATGGTGAAGCAGGAAGTGTATGAGAAATCAAAAAAATCACAATTTTGCCGCTGGGAATAATGCAATTATTTAAAATTTATTTGTCGGTGAAACTTTAAAGTAAGGTTTAAAATACCTTATCAAATTTAGAGGAAATTGAGTGAGGTTAGTTACTTGATAGGGACTCCAGTCATGAAAGGATCTCACAGAATGTGCGATGGGAATATGCTCTAACGGTATTTTGGCAGAGAACGAACAGAAGATGAGAATGCGTTATTGACTACGACACACTGGGAAGAACCAATGTCAGGGAATTCTGCATTGGACGTTCCTGAAATAAAATTGGATAATGCAAAAGTTGTCCAAAATTGGTAAAGTTATTCAGTTATCTTCCAGAAGAAAATCGAAAGAGTTATTACTCTTGCATGGGGAGATCTGCTGAAATATACTGGGAATTAATAATCTAATTGTAGATGATATAAATATAGGAGATGCTGTTCTGACTCTGTAACATCCTTGCAGGCATAACCCTTTAAAGTTGTACAAGTTCATAAGGAGATATCACGTATGCACCAAAATGGCATAGCCGAAGTGAGTTTCAATGAATAGAGTTCACCCATCATCATGGTGCCAAAGCCAGAAAAGACCCAACAGTTAAGTGTGGACTACCACAAAATCAATGTTGTTAGAAAGACTGATGCGTATACATATCTGCAGTTGGAGGACTGTGTGGAAAAGATTGGAGGAGCAAATTGCATTTCTTAGTTAACCTTCCTCAAAGGTTACTGGTAGGAAACTTTGTCAGAAAGATCAAAGGCAATTTTGTAACGCCAACTGGCCTGCAGAAATTTAAAGTAATGCCGTTTGTACGAAAAACACTTCAGCCACATTTCAGAGGTTAACTGACAGGGTAATTGCCGAATAAGCAACTGATTGGTGTATATTGTGCCTGGTGACTTTCAGACTCTCGTGGATTGAATATTTACAGCATTTATCGGGCTTTTTTGATCGAATTCGGAAGTCAAACTGGTTTGTAAACCTAGCTGAAAGTGAATCTGCCAAAGCCAAAGTGACCTTCCTGGGAAACGTCGTTGAACACGGACAAATAGCCCCATGGGATGCGAAATCGAAAGTTACAGGGGACTTTTACACATTGTTGACGAAAAGAGCAGTACTAAGGTTCCCCTCATTGTGTGGTTTTTGCTGAAAGTTTGTGCTGAATGTTAGCAGTGGGCCTATTCCATTCACCGAACTGTTAAAAACAGACAAGAAATTTCAGTGAACACAAGACTTTCAAAATGTTGTTTTTCTCAGAGCAGAGCTGATTGTGAGGAGACATGATTGACGTGTACGAAATAATGAGGAGCAAGGAATTATAGATTGAAGGAAACATTTGCTCTTGATCGATCACCAGGGTTTGTAGATTTCAGATAAGATGCAGAAAGCTTTGAATAGACTGGTAGGAAAACTTTATCAGTCAGCAGGTAGGAGACTCTAGAACTCACACTGTATAAAGATCAGTTGGACAGTTAACCCTTCATTCTTCTCTGATTCCACTGGCCAAAGAGTTTCGAAAAATGCTCAAAGCAGAGCATCACCGCGAGCAACAGTTATTCAATCGGTGGCTTTATGAAATGGAAAGGTGCCCATAACTCACCTGCGCGACTATTCGGCTTCCCTCCTGTGATGACGCTGGGACATTGACTCTCATGTTCTCAGGTACATTTAATGAAGGCATTCTGGTTCCTGCAGATGAGGAGCTCACACCTTATTTCGGGTTTTGAAAAATCAGTTTTTAAGCGGGATTAAAATCTACCCTGCCTGCGAGCCAGGTAGGATTCGAACCTACAGTCTCCTGATTCGTAGTCAGGCGCGTTATCCATTGCGCTACTGGCCCGATGCACAGCCTTTAGAGCCGTGATGTTAATACGGACACGGTTAATAGCAGTCATGTTCACCAGTTGAACAAGCAATAAAGATAATCACTGTCACTGCTTCAGTCTAATCTTCATCACCTTTTAAAGCAACGAATTTTCCAAAAAAAAAACACATATGTCCTCATGAAGCTTCCATTCACACTCTGTCTGCTTAGTCATTTAATGGAATGTGATGTGATGAATTTCGAATCCACTTCTTCAGCATCACTGACGGGAACGTGAGCCTAATCACCACATTGTATATACCAGTTAATTTTCAGAGGTTTCGAGTACATTAGCGACTTTTGCGAATATGCAGGAAAGTGAATACTGTGAACCGAGCAAAAAAAATCCCTTCATGGAAATTAATAAAGTGCAAAGTCAAACATATTAGAACGGCAGATGACGTAAACATTCCTCTGCATCTCTCTGCACAGATGCTTCTCCAAGAATTGACTCTTTGCAGAATTCTTCTTTGTAATTTAGACTGTCCCAGTTGTAGATATTCTTTCAATCCACAAACAAGTATCCTGCTGAAAACTACTTACTTAAGAATAAAATAGTTGACTATCTATTCTACCAGCTGATGTCCCAAAGTTCCGTGTTCCATGTGAATACAAGTTCTTTCAGGTGAAATTGGAGCTCCCAGCCTGAAGTCCCACTGCTTCTTGATGCGTGGTAATTGAAGCCGCTGTCGTTAAGGCGGGAGCTTTTAGCCTCGATATTTCACGCGCCTCTGTATCATCAGAGAATGGCATTACGCTCACCGATTGCATTTTCGCAGCCACATGCTCGCGCTGAACGCCATTACCATTTCCAATTAGTGTTGGGTGCACTGCAAATCAATTTCTCTGATTCCACGCCCTTGAACTGGGATTATATGGCATGCCATTTTATGATTACGTCAATAAGTGAGGAAATTGGTGAAGTAACCGATGTTAAAATACACTGTTATTGAGAAATACATTTCAGCGATACCCTGCAGTATCCCATGACCCTTTGAAGTTTTGTAGATATCTCGCAAACGTAACATCCTACAATCTCAGTGTTGCAATTTCTACAGTCTCTCCGGACATAGAAGCTATATATATGCAACCGAATCTGAGTTCCCACATCTCAGTCCCTGTTTGACAAGTATTCCTTTGTGCGTGTGTTTCTGTTCTTGGCATAACCTTTGCCCCGATCCTTATTGCTTTTTGCATCGTGCTTTTCCATGTGGCGCCAGGATAATGAAATGGTTCTTCCTTGGCATTGTAAACACAGCAAGTTCTGCTCGAATCACAGTGACAGCAATCGGCATTTTCCCGTTTTACTCCATGTAATATGTGCTTAGCAAACGCTGAGAAAATCAATCTTTGTTTTACATGAAAATACGTGGTGATAAGTGTCCTTCTTCAAACACCCGCTATCTCACATCTTTGCGTTTCACATATCATAACCACCCTTTATCGGAGAAACCTATCCCTCCCACAAGAACTAACTCGCCTAAACGTCCACCCTCCCATTTCACTGAGGTATTGCGCAATATAATACTCACATTTACACTGTTCATTCTGTACTACTGCGGTCACTGTTTTGGGTGAAAGTGTTCAAACCCATGGTCGGCATCTTCAAGCAATTCAATCCAATTAGATGCAGCTGTTCTGTAATTAATCCTCATGGAGCAGCTTTTACTGACACGGACGATAGATTACTGGAACATCGGGCTCAGGATAAGTGCACAGTGCAGGATTGAGCAAAAGATGTTTTATTGGAAACGACAAGTTTCTGTGGCTTTCTCCAGTTAATTATTTCATTTGTTCATTCGGTTCCCCCCTTTAAATATTGCGTGCAGTTCTGCAATTCACATTACAGGAGTCATGTGATCGCACTGGAAACCTTGCAGAAATTTACCAAGTTGAAAAGTTTAGATTATGAAGACAGATTGTTTTGACTGGGGTTGTTTTCTTAAGGCAGAGGAAACTGTGAGGATACATGTTTCATATGCACTAAGTAATGAGCACCATGGACAATGCAGACTAAAAGAAACGTTTCCTCTTGACCGATCAGCAGGGGCGTAGACTGAAGTTAAGAGGTGGAAAGGATTGAGGAGATATGCAGAAAAATCTCATCAGCAAGCGGATGGTTGAATCTGGATTCACTGTCTGAAGGGATGCGCAGAGGCGAACCCACATAACCTTCAGAAATACACGGATCTGAACTTGAGTTGTTAATGCATACAAGGCCAAGTGATGAAAATGAATAAAGATAGTCAAGCGATTGCATCTGACGAAAGCATGTACAACGACCTTGAGGCCTGTCATTCTACACATACGTGGTATTCGTATAGCTGTCCCTGGTGGGCTAGCAGGTCCATTTTTTTCGCTTTCTTCGCTGTCACCCGGCTTTGATTCTCAGTCCGGGAGTTGGGTTTGTTTTGATCATTTCGGCTTCAGAACAGTCAGTTTTAAGTGCAGTAAAGTCAGCGCTGCCCGCAAGCCAGGTTGGAATCGAAGCTCCACACAGTAGATCTGTAGTTAGGTATGTTATCCATTGTGCCACTGGCCCGTTGTATGTGCTACATTGTGCGGTAAATTAACTTGTATGTGAATTTGAAGCCTGCCAGTCTTGCTCTTGAACCAAGTCGAAACTTTAACTACAATCTCTGGACCGTAACCAAGCGCATTATCCATTGTGACACTGTGCTCGCGCGTGCTTGAGGTTGGCATTCTGCAGAGTTGTGATCTAAACACGGACATGACCAATCGTACTCATGTTCAAAGTTGAATAACCAGGAAAGATAACTACCGTTACTGCTTCACTCCAATGATCCACTCTTTGTGCAGCGGGAGGTTTTGTAACGAAAAGACATTCATCCTCATGAAACTTCCATTCACTTTGTGTCTACTCAGCCATTCAATGGGATCTCCGCTCATCTGATGAATTTCAAATTCACTGCTCTGATTTTGCTCCATCACTTTTGATCAACTAATGCCTAATCACAACATCGTATTCAAGCTAATTTTCGAAGTCTGAAAGTATTTTAACGGCCGGTGCGAGTTTACAAGAAATTCAATAAAATGAAATGAGCAAAAAAATTCCGTTTCTGCCCAGAGCAGAGTTAGCCATATGAGATAGCTCAGAGAGCGAAAACATTACCTCCATTTCTCTCAGTGCAGATGTCAATAGTATCTGCTCCAGATACAGTTGGAACTTCCAGCTTGATATCCCAGTGCTCCCTGCTTCGTGTCAATGGAAGCTGCTGCAGTTCAGGTTGGAGCTCCCAGCCTGATGCGACGTATACTACGTCAACAGAAACTGCTCCACGCAATGTTGGAACTCCCAGTCCCCGGCATTTCAATTCACTCTGTACTTTCGGTGAAATATTTCACACTCAATGATTTCATTTCTGAACTCATATCCGCTGCCTCATCCCCATCCGCATTTCCAGTTTGATCTTCGCTGCTGCACCACACAGTTTCTCGTATTCCAGGCCTGAAACCTGGCACTATATGATATTCCACAGCAATGGTCACTTCCTTGTATGACGAAATTGCTAAAGCAACCGATGGTAAACTACATTTCTTTTGCAGAAATACATTCCAGCAATTCCCTGCGCTATTCCCCGATGCTTTCATTTTCTGGAGGACTATATCAATCTTCGCCTTCAACAAACTAAGTGATGAAATATCCATCGGCTCTAGAGATACCGAAGTTAACCATTCAGCCAACCATGAGTTTGCATTTCTCAGTCACTGTTTGTCAAGTATTCCTACTGTTCACGTAGTCCTGTTCCTAACATATCCTCTGCCACTATCTTTACTGCTTTTTGCATCATGCTATTCCATGCGGTGCCGGTATCGTGCAGTGGTTAGCTCTTTGCGTTGTGGCAGCAGAAAGATAATCTCCAATTAAACTTCCAGTATTGTCAGTTGTTCCCGGTTTATGCAGAGTAAGACAAGCTTCACAAAAGCAGAAGCGAATCAATCTTTTTTGACATGAAAATATTCGTCGACGTGATGATTTTGCTCCTTCAAACCCTCGTCCTTTCACATCTCTGTTGTCTCTGTATCAGGATTTAAACGCACCAATTCTCGGAGATTTCTCCCCATCCCACGATCAGTAACCCTGTTTTGGGTTCCTTCTCCAATTTCCCTGAGGCATTTGGCTATCAAGCACTCGCATTGACATTGTTCAGTCTGTGCAGCTGCAGTCAATGTTGTTGGGCGAACGTGACCCAATCCCACAGTTAGGACCTTAAAACCAATTGATCCATTTACATACTGCTGTTGTGAGATCAGTGCTCATGTAGCAATTTTTACTGACATTTTCCGGAGATCACTGGAACATCAGGCTCAGGAAAATGACACAATGCATATTTAGCAAAGGGTGTTTTTTTTTGGAAACGATCAGTTTTTCTGTTCTACTTTCAATGGAGAAGAGGAGATTGTGAGGAAATATGATTGAAATGTGCTGAACAATGAGAGATAAAGGCATGTTCGGCTGAAAGAAATGTTTCCTCTCGGACAAACGCCAAGTGGAGTCGATAAATGGACGAGGCAGAACGTTTTCAGTAGATAAGCAGTAAAAACTTTATCCACCAGTGGTGATGGATAAATCTGCAACTCATTGTGATGAAATCAACACAACCTTCAGAGATATTCAATCTGTATTTGTGATGTTAAGGCATACAAGGCAAAGAGATGGAAAATGGAATGAGGATAGTGAAGCGGTTGTTTCTGCAGAGAACGCGTCCAACACATTTGAGGGCTGTCACACTACGTGCCTCTGACCGCTGTACTCGTCCCTGGTCATGTCGTGGTTCTGAATTGGCACTTTTACCACTTCAGCCCTGGTTTAATTCCCAGTAAGGGCTGTTTTGTTCAGCATCAACAGCGTGGGCATCTGTGATAGGATTCCTTTCAATTCTTCGAATCAATCAATGTCTCCACGAACATCAGAGTTAATATCCCAGCCTCTTAAAGAAGGAGAAGGTGCCTCGGCACTCCATGAACCAACATGAGACTGAGATATTTATTTTGTTTCCTTGCCATTACTATGAGCCGCAGCGATTGGGTCGATGGCTCTGTGAAATTGAAAAGTGCCGATTCGCAGTGTGTGGGACTATTTGGTCTTCTTCACTTGTGATGACGCTGCGACATTGACTGTGATCTTCTCCGGAATGTGTACTCAAAGAGATTCTCGTGTCTGCATATCAGGAGCTCAAGCTTCATCTCGGCTTCAGAACAATGAGGAAGATTAGGTTGTGAGTGTAATGAATACCTGTGTTAACCTCGAGCTAGAGCGGAGTGAAATCTACAATGTTCTGATCTTGAGTCAGGCACGTTAGACTTTGCGCCACTTGCCCCATATGTTCTTCACGCTTTCATGCTTCAGAGTTTTGATGTTAACAAGGACAGGAGAAATAGCAGTCATATTCAAAAATTTAACCAGGAAAGAAAATCACCACCACTGCTTCAGTCCAATCCTCCCCACTTTGTGTTTCAGCGCGATTCATAATGAAAACATATCTGTCATGATGAAGCTTCTATTCAGCCTCTTGTCTGTTCAGTCATTGAATGGGATCATCGTTGATCCTGTAAATTTCAACATTAGTTTCCAGCTTTTCCTCCATAAATCAAGATAAACTCGAGCATAATGTCAACATCAAATAGAGTCATAGAGTCAGAGAGATGCGCAGCATGGAAACAAACCCTTTGGTTCTACTCGTCCATGCTGACTAGACATCCAAACCTAATCAAGTCCCTTATGCCATCACCCCGTCCATATCCCTCCAAAACCTTTCTATTCGTATATCGATCCAAATGCCTCTTAAATGTTGCAATTGTACCACCCTCCACCACTTCCTCTGGCAGCACATTCCATACACTTATTACTCTGTGTGTGAAAACATTGCCCAGTGGGTCTCATGTATATCTTTCCCCTTTCACCGTAAAACTATGCCCTCTAATTTTGGACCCACAGACCCCAGGGAAAAGACTCTTTCTATTTACCATATCTTTGACGTTTATAATTTTGAAAACCTCTAACAAGTCATGCCTCAGCCTCCGACACGCCAAGGAAAACAGTCCCAGCCAATTAAGCCACTCCCTCTTTAGCAAATCCTCCAACATTGACAGAATCCTCATTTCTTTCTGAACCCTTTCAAATTTCATAACATCTTTCCGATACGAAGGAGACCAGATATGAACGCAATATTCCAACAGTGGCCTACCGAATGTCTTGTACAGCCGCAACATGACCTCCCAACTCATGTACTCAATACTCTGAACAATAAAGGAAAGCATACCAAACGCCTTCTTCACTATCCTATCTACCTGCGACTCCACTTTCAAGTTAAATTTCAAACTTCAGGACGCTATGAACCTGCACTCCAAGGTCTGTATGTTCAGCAACACTCCCTCAGACATTGCCATTAAGTGTTGAAGTCCTGTTATGATTTGCTTTCCCAAAATGCAGCACCTCGCATTTATCTGAATTAAACTCCATCTGCTATTTCTCAGCTGATTGGCCGAATTGGTCAAGATCCTGTTCTGTGGTAACTCTCTTCGCTGTCCACCACAACTCCAGTTAAATGACAAAAAGTAGAGGACCCAGCACGGATCCTTGTAGCACTCCACTGGTCACGGGACTCCAGTCTGAAAAACAACCCTCCAGCACCACCCTCTGTCCTCTCCCTTTAATGTAGTTATATACCGTTAATTTTTGGAAGTTTAGTTCGCTTTAATGACTTGTATGGGTTTTCAGGAAATATAATATCATGGCACGAGCTGAAAATCACTTCTGCAATTTAACCAAATACGCAGTCAGTCTTATGATAAAAGGCAGAAAAAGAAAATATTACCTGCGTTTCTTTCTGCACAGATTCTCCTCCACGAGCTGAATCTTTGCCACATTTTTCCTTCTTTTTGCGAGATTTCCCTGGGACAGATATTCACTCAATCTACAAACATGGGTCCTGCTAAATACTAATTTAATTCAGATTAAAATAACTGAGTATCCTTTCTCCAACTTTACGTCTCATCGGTCCGTGCTCCTTATCAATACAATCTGCACCAGGTGAGGTTGGAACTTCCAGCCTGCTGCCACAATGCCCCCTGTTTTATGCCAACAGAAGCCGCTCCATATAAGTTTGAGGTCCCAATCTGATATCACAATGCTCCTTGCACCATGTCAAGAGAAGGTACTACAGGTGAGGTTGGAGTCCAGCCCCGGCGTTTCATGCACCTTTATACCGTCACAGCGGGCTCATCCTCATGCCAATTTCCAGTTTGATCTTCACTGCTGCGCCACTCAGTCTCTCTTAGTTTAGCCCTGGGAACACGAGATTATATGATATTCCGCAACACTGGTTACTTATGCGGAATATCACACTTCTCCATTTCATAAATCAGAATTCAAACCCACGCACTTTCAGAGATTTCTCTCCCTTGCATGGTCACTAACCCTCCTTTACATCGCTCCTGCCATTTCACTGAGGCATTCCATAATCTAACTTGCACATCGGCACCATTCTGTCTGTGTTGCTGCTGTCAGTCTTGATGGGTAAACGTGTCCCATCCCATGATTGGGAACAGGAAACCATTCGATCCATTTCAATCCCGGTGGTTGTGAAATCAATCATCATGTCGGAGCCTTTACTGGCATGGACCAGAGATTACCTGTTAACAATTCGTCTTGATTTCCTGCCGCTAAGCCAGTATGGCACCTTACTTGCTACGTTTCCATTAATGCCACAGACGTTTATCTTTTAACCTGTTTGCCATGGTGAAATGAACACACACCTTGTCAACCATACTACTCTAATACTTGTGGTATGTGGCTTTCAGTCTGACGTCAAGCTGACTGATTTGTGATCTCGACCACCAAGATGCTCTCCCGACGCCATTCCTCCTATTGTGCCTCTCTTGTTTGTCTTGCCATGACTGATCAAAACAGTGCTCTTGAAATCACTTCAAAAATCATTTCGCATGACAATGACACACTACATTGGAGTTGTGAAAATCCACTGTTATTTCTACCCTTTTATTTGATCATTATTGAGAGATTAACTGCCATTAGCTCCACTATACCACTAAGTTTTTCTGGTCTCTGTGGCACTCTTCCACCAGTGTCACTGCATTTTTTGTTCCTTCGCTGAATTTTTACAGTCGCGTTTGATGTTCATTTAAAACATCATTTCTCAGAACTGCCATTTTCCAATCGAGCAAAATCGCCAGCCTTTTCATTTAAAGTCCCCTCTAATGATATCAAAGGGGGAAAAAATGAGAGTTTCAGCAGCAGATGAACTGAGATTCGGCCGAGTTATCAATTGTCAGCGTGTGGGGCACATGTGATCGTGATGATGATAAGACCCAACAGCGCAACCCAGCAGCTTTCATGCAAACATTCGTTTGGTGTTAGCTGCACACATTGCCAGAGTCATTTCCCTTCATTTCGCAATCGGTCTTTTTGTTTTTGGCTTTTCTTTTCCTCCTGTAGTTCTCCCTTGATGGCAGTAACTCTGTCTGACGTTCAAAATGCCTACCTTTCTTATACCCCCAAATCGGATTATCTCATTTGTTCGATGTTGGCAGAATAATAAATTCAATATCGATTGGCTTTTAATTTACAGAGACATAAATGAATCTCGTTGGTTAATTTTGAATTGTCGTCAAAACAGCAACCAACTCAGGTACCTATTTCACAGCCAAATGTTGTATATTTTCAATTTTCCAATAAACTCTGACACTGCTCTCGTAAGGTCTCAGTGCAGAACAACATTCTACCTCTCTTAAAGGTACAGCACACATTTTCAACTTCATAACAATTTGGAATTGCACATCAGGTTGTCACTGGCCCACCGCACACAAAACCAGAAATACAGACCTTAAACAAAGGACAGTTATAAGTGGATAAAGGAGCAGTAAAATGTGCCATGTCACAGTCAAAGTGAAACAGGGGATAGAGAAAGATACTGTACTTGCCAGCACACAGAAAATAGTCAAGTATTTTGCAAGAATCTACATCATAGTCATGAGAATGAATTGATCTGATTTTTTTTAATAACATGGTGATGAGGTAGAACTCCATATTACCGCCAAGAGCAGTAGCCTGTAGTGTTTAGTGCAATGCAACACTGCTTCAGACTCTCTCATTCAGTGTAAACTCCATACTTGGCAGTGGGGGAGTAAAGAGCGTTCGAATACAGAGAGCAGAAGTAGAGGAGTGGGCTGTTGGGCTGGAAGCAGTGGTGGATTAATGGGGTGTAAGACCATGGATGGATTTGAAAACAAATCTGAGAATTATAAAATCCGTGGAGAGTCATCGTGGGAACCAATGCAGATCTGAAAATGTGTTGCTGGAAAAGCGCAGTAGGTCAGGCAGCATCCAGGGAACAGGAGAATCGATGTTTCGGGCATAAGCCCTTCTTCAGGAAGCCCTTCTTCGGGCTTATGCCCGAAACGTCGATTATCCTGTTCCCTGGATGCTGCCTGACCCGCTGCGCTTTTCCAGCAACACATTTTCAGCTCTGATCTCCAGCATCTGCAGTCCTCAATTTCTCCAACCCATGCAGATGAGTGAGTTTTATTTAGTCTGAACAGAAGGGAAGTCAAGGAGGAAATGACAAGTAGTGAGCTTAACATCTTTCACATGAAAGCTTCTCAATTTTTTTTAATGAAGTTGTTGAGCAAGGCACTTGGAGAAAGAAAATCAAGGGTATGATGAAAATTCAAGATACTTTGCGAAAAGGTAGTCAGATTTAACCAGATTATTGATATTCTTTGTGGAGCTATCGTGTGTTATGGATAAACTGCCATTTACTGACTCATTCTTGAGGCTGTCAAACTTCACTTGAAGGCTCCCACCATTCTCCTTACAATGTACATTCCGATCCAGTTGGTGTCATCAACAAGTTTGGAAAAATTACAAGAAGTCCAAATCATGTATAATGGTTGGGAACAATTTGGTTCAAGCATTGAATCATAGAATCTCTGCAATGCAATGAGGCCCTACTCTCTCCCTGTAATGCTGCATTTCGCATGCCCAATCCACCAAGCCTGGACATTCTTCGATATAATGGGCAAATCACTTCAACCGTGAATATTTGTACTGTGTGCAGAAATAGCAGCATCTGCAGGAATCCCATGCAGACATTATGAATGTGCACAATTCATGTTGACAATCGCGTGACGATGGAATTGAACCCCGGTCTCGAGCATTGTGAGGCAGCAGTTCTGTCACTGATCCTAGTGGTACTTCACCCGTAACAGAACACCAACGTGAGTAAAAAGTGCGCTTATTCCTACTCTATGCTTTCCAGCTGGTAAACAATCCTTAATGAATGCTGGCACGTTTTCTCCAACCCCATTGTGTTTTGTGATGTTGTGTGGGACCGGATAAAAAGCTTCCTGAACAAGCAAAACAGTGGGGTTCCAACGTGAATTCCACTCCACAGGAGACTTTGCAGAGATCACATAACTTGAAAGATGACTCCCAGCGCATCCACATTCTCTCATTGTCTTCCTCTTTCTTCAACATTTTGGGATGAAGCCTGTCTGGTCTAATTGACTCAAACTTTAGTCCAGTTAACTTTTGAAGTACGACCTCTTTCCTGTTCTTATTTTTTGTCCCTTGTTTCGTATTTTTGGGACATTTAATCTCCCGATGAAGGGCTTCTGATTGAATGTTGACTGATGGCCTGTATTTTTCCAGTACCACATTCTTCGACACTGATTGCAAGCATTTGCGATCCTCACTTTCTCCTTTTCCACAATCTTGACATTTGCATAGTATCTCACTGTGCTGATTCGCTTTGCGTCTTGCCAGGCCAGATGATCAGCTGAAGCCTCGCCCACACACACGTGCTCTGTTTCTCCTGACTTTGAACGAAGTTTGTACCTTTCCTGTTCAGAACACCATACTATTCAGGTTAGGATAAATGATGTGACTCCGTCAGACTCTGTTGTAATCTTTGATCCAAATTTGCTGGGTGCAAATCAATCCTTCTAATACCCTGTAAAATTGATTGGAAGAATATAATTGAGAGAGAACCAATTCAAACATGCTCGGTCAAGTGTCTAAACAACTCTTTATGTGGCTCAGTGTCAAGTGTTGCCTTTTCACATTCCTGTGAATCATTTTGGGCATTTTGACAGATGGAAGACGGGGTAGAATTACAATCTGATGGTTTTGATTTGGATATCCATTGCAATTCCTTCATCATTTCCAGGTGTTTAACCTATAACTCCTCACCTGCCAGTAATCTGGGACTACGTGCATTACGTGGACTGCAGCAGTTCAAGAAGATAATCCATCGACTTCTACATAGGCAATTGGAGATTGACAATATCAGCCAGTCTAGCTCATGAAAGGGCTGGAGAGTGGGGTGAACTAATCTGCTCAGGGAACCAGCATGTGCACGATGCGCCAAATTATCTTGTGTTACAATCATTCGGTAATTGCGACTAAAATTAAAGAAAAAAAGACTCACACAGGCTGCCATGGATCTGTTTCTGCATCCATCACTCAGTAAGAAAGCAACTAATCGTTGGAGCATCTGTACTTTTAGACTCAGTGCTGTGAGAAACACCTGCAAGGAAATAATAGCAAAATACTGCAGCAGCTGAAATATTTTTTTTAATAAAACAGGCTATGCTGAAAACCTTAGCTGGTCTGGTTTGTGCAGGGAAAGAAGGTAGATGAATGTTTTAGCGTGCGCAGACAGACATCAGGAAATAAAAATGAAGCAGATTTTCCTCATCCTTATGATCTGAGAAGCAGAAGGAAAATGGAGTAGATTTGTGACAGTCACAGGCTCTGGGGATGGTTATTGGTGGAAAACTCATAAAGACACAGTCGACAATAGTTATGGTAAAATAACAAAAAGAGGTATCTAAAATTCATCACTGTCAATCCAGGTAAGAAGTTCAGAAGACACAAATATACATTGGTTTGGGTTTGGTGTGTGTAAATACTCTCCTCTGAACTCACTGTAAATGCAGTTTCGTAAACCCTTCTCTACCAGTCCAGGAGAGAAATTCACAATCATTGTGTCCTGGTCATAGTCTTGTTCCATGTACTGTGCTGTACTGTAGAAGTTGGCGGACGTTATCTCAAGTCCAAATGGCACTCCGTCAGCGCCTAGTAACACCGGATCCATTGCTCACGCCACCTGACCATGTTTCAGAGAGGATAAAGCAAACATGACTGACAAGAGAAGCCAGGGAGAGCACAGAAACAAAAGAAAAACACCATCTGGTGGAGATTAGTGAAACCTAGAGCATTTGGAAGGGTTCAATAACGAGCAGAGAACAACCGAAATGGCAAGATGAGTTATTAAGATTTAGTACGTAAGTGAGTGAACTTGAAATATAAAGAATGGTGCAAGTGTTTGTTCACATATTTAAAAGGTTACAGAGAGAATAGTAAGGTAAAACAATGACTGCAGATATTGGAAACCAGATTGTTGAGTAGAGTGGTGCTAGAAAAGCACTGAAGTTCAGGCTGCATCCGAGTAGCAGGAAATTCCGACTTTTCGGGCAAAAGCCCTTCATCAGGAGTACAGGCAGAGAGCCTGACGGGTGGAGAATTAAATGTGAGGAGGGCGGGGATGGGGAGAAAGTAGAATAGAGTACAATAGGTGATTGTGGGTGAGGATGAAGGTGACAGGTCAGTGAGGAGAGTGGGAGAAGATAGCTTCAGGGCAGAGGAAATGACCTGGGAGTTGCAGTGGAAGAGGACTCCCTGAGATTCTTGTAGAGAGAGGAGGAAAATTTCTTCAAGGCAGGCATCCTTGCAAGAGTATTCGCAGTAGGGTTAAAGTCAACTTGGTATAAACAATTACTGCAGATGCTGGAAACAAGATTCTGAAGTAGAGTGGTGCTGGAAAAGCACAGCAGTTCAGGCATCTTCCGAGGAGCAGGAAAATCCGGCGTTTCGGGCAAAAGCCCTTCATCAGCAATACAGGCAGAGCGCCTGAAGGGTGGAGAGACAACAGAGAGAAGAGTGCAAATTGGTGCACTGGAGAAGACGTAATGGGGAACACGTACTTTGCATCAGTTTTCACAATGAAAGACAACAACAAAATATGTGAATTAATAGACACGTAGGGAAGAAGTGAATGAAATGCCAACAATAACCAGAAGATGCCGGGGAAGCTGCAAGGTCTGAAGGGATTAAGTCACTGAGACCAGATGGACTGCATTCCTGATTTCTGAAGGAGATTGCTGAGGAGATTGTGGACGCATTGGTCGTAATCAGTCAGGAGTCGTCGGCGTCAGGGTGGGTCCCAGATGACGGGAAATTTTTAAATGCAACACCCCTGCTGAAAGAAAGGGGAGAGGCAGACACAGACTACTGACAGTGTTGCACAGTACTTGGAAATGGATGGTAAAATACAGCAAAGTCTGCATGTCTTCATCAAGTGGACGTCATGTCTGACAGCTATGCTAGATCTTTTTGAGGAAGTACCAAGTAAGTTAGGCAAAGCAGAGCCAGTGGACGTGATCTAATTCAATACTCATAAGTCCTGTGATAAGGTGCCATACAGCAGACTGGTAAATAAGGTAAAAGCATGCTGTTAGTGACAAGGAGGGGATTTGCTGACTGGCTGAGTGAGAACAGAGGGGTCTTTTACAGGATGGCAGCTACTGATTTTTTAAGACTTGCACAACCATCGGTGTTGAGAGCATGACTATTCAAGTTACACGTTAAATATCTGGACAAAGGAACAGAGTGCATTTTCGCGACAGTTGCACTTGACACAAACGTAGTTTGAGAGACAGGTCGTGTCAAGAAAGCTGGGAAACTTCATAAGATGCTAGGCAGGCGCAGAGAGTGGGCAAATAAGTGGCAAATGCAATACAAAAATGGATGTGTCAGGTTATGCAGTATGAGAGCAAGAAGGCAGGCTTCGACTAATTTCTGTTCACGGAAAGCCTTTAGAAATCAGAAGGACAAAGTGACTTGGGAGCCCTAGATCAGGCAGGTTCAGTTGGAATTCAGGAAGGAAAATTCAATTTTATAATTTATATCAAGGGGCCTCAAATACAAGAGCAGAAATGTCCAGTTGAGCATTTATATAGCCGTGGTCAGACTGCATTTGGAATATTGCAGGAAGTTAGGTCCGATATCTAAGGGTATTTCAGAGTCATACAGCAGTTTAGCAGACCATTCACTTCATATATACCATGCAGAACTCATTGCCAAATTAAAATAGACCCGCCTGCCTGCCGTTGTCCCAAAATCTTCCAATACATTCCTAATCAGTTACTTATCCAAATGACTGTTAAATACACTGCAGTACACCAGAACTGCAAAAAGAAGAAGAGAACACTTATACAAGGTATTCGCCAAAAACAGATACCCGCGCAACTTCATCAACAGATGCCTAAGAGAAAGACCACGGAAAGAGGACATACCACAACCAAAAGGACTAGCCACACTACCATACATCAGGAGCATCTCAGAACTGACAGCCAGACTACTGCAACCCCTAGGACTCATAACGGCACACAAACCAACAGCCACGCTCAGACAACAACTCACCAGAACGAAGGACCCGATACCCAACATGAGCAAAACTAATGTAGTGTACAAAATACCATGCAAGGACTTTACTGAACACTATATAGGACAAACAGGAAGACAGCTAACAATCCGCATACATGAACATCAACTAGCCACGAAATGACACGACCAGCTATCCTTAGTAGCCACACATGCAGACAACAAGCAACATGAATTCGACTGGGACAGCACTACTACCATAGGGCAAGCCAGACAGAGAACAGCCAGGGAATTCCTAGAGGCATGGCATTCATCCACAAACTCCATCAACAAACACATCGACCTGGACCCAATTTACCAACCACTACAGCGGACAGCTGAAACTGACAACCAGAAGCGGCAGGGACAGACCACTATAAACACCGGAGGAAACATCAAAGAAGCGCTTCGCAGAAGGCTCCCAAGCACTGATGATGTCGCCTAGCCAGGGGACGAAACGTTTGCAACAAAAACTTCCAGTTCGGCGAACAGAACCACAACAACGAGCACCCGAGCTACAAATCTTCGCACAAGCTTTGACTGTTAAATAATTTAACTGTAGTTGCATCCATCACTTCCTCCAGCGGTTTATTGCACACATTGACCAACGGGTGTAAAACAAAAGCTGCCACTCATGTCCTTTATAAATCTTCCTTCTCGCACTTTAAACATATGCCCCTGGATGCGATCTCCCTCACCTTTGATAGTAATCTGATTTATGCTCCTCGTGATTTCACAAATCTCTATAAGGCCAAACGTCGAAGTGCTCTGCTACAGTGAAAAAGAAACCGCAGCCTATTTTTATAACAGAAGACTTCAATTCATGATATCATTCTGGTAAATACTTTCTGAACCCTCTCCAATATACTAAAATCCTTCTCATAACGAGGAAACAAGAACTGTACACAACACTCCAGAAGATATGATGACATTGGATAGGGTCAGAAGAAGGTTTAAAAGAATGATCCTGGGGGGAAGAAATGCTTGTCATAAAATGTTGAAAACTCGGGGGCTGTACTTGATGCAGTTTAGAAGTTTGAGGAGAATCTGATTGACACTTAAACTATGCAGAGAGGGGCTATTAAAGTGGCTGTGGAGAAGTTTTTTAACTAGCACGAGAGACCAGGAGCCGACTGCGCAGTATAGAGAGAAAGGATGACCATTTTGAAGTGAAATGCGGAGGAATTTCTTCAGCAAGAGGCTAGTCATCCTTTGGAACTCTGCCGTAGAGGGCTTAGTGGTCAAGACATTGCAATTTTTCAAGACAGACATAGATAGGTCCCTGATTGATAAGAGGATCAACAGTTACAGGAGATGGCAGAAAGCCGAAGAATGAGGTTGAGAAACATATCAACCATGACCAAATATTGGAGAGGTCTCGATGGGTTGAATGGCCAAATACTGCTCCTTTATCTTGTGGCCTTCTCGCTATTGCGTGTGACTTCAACCTGCCCATAGACTGAGCAAGTCAGATCAGTGGAGGAGACTTACGTGGTATATGTTTGAGATGGTTTTCTGAGTCGCTACATTAAGGACACAAATGGAGGGCAGAGCATCCTTGATTACGTACTGTTTAATGGCTATTGGTGAGCTAGCTTAGTTGGCTGGTCGACGAGATTTCGATGAAGAATGACAGCAGCAGCATGTGCACAGTTCTCATACTGGTCTCATGAAGTCCCCACATTTTCACCTTGTGCCTGAGGCACAACGACTCTCAGGTTCAAGCACCAACAGTCAAATCGCGCGATATCTCTCTCTCTCTCTCTCTCCCTCTCTCTCTCTGTCTCTAATGAGTCAGCAGGCCTGGGAATATGTCAACTTTGATTTCAAAGCTTTATTTGTATATATGTCAAGGAATAATTGACAATCTATCTCTATGCTGTCCCTCCGGAAGAGTGAAGAAGTCAGTGAGAGAACTCTTCATTAAGGTGGAGAGTGATTGAGCTGACTGAGATTATGAGCCGAAATCTAAATAGAAGAAATGACACTGATATGAAGCGTGAGCAGGGTACAACGAATTGGGGAACAGAACTGAAAGGGATGACAAGCACTTCAAAAACATTTGCAGGAACTGCAACTGCTTCTCACTCCTGTCTGACACAAAGAAACCGGGAAACGTGGCCATGTCATGGCTAACAAGCGATATTAGGCATAGTATTGCACTCAAGGAGCCTTACAAATTGGCTGAAAACAGCAGCAAACATCAGACATCAGCAGACGATGAAGAAAGAATTAATACAGAACGAAAATGTCGTTTAACAGTAAGCATATAAAGAATTGTTAAAGCTCCTGAAGGTATATGAATTGAAAAAAAATCGATTATTGAAAACAAATCCCTTACAATGAGAAACAGAGGATGTTATCATGCGGGATAAATATATAAGCACACCAAATAGATATGTATATTGGTTCTGTTATCACAGATGATAAAAGTAATATTCCTAAAGTGCTGGGAAGAAAAAGAGAGGGAGGAACTGAAAGAAATCAGTATTATCAGGGAGATAGTGTTGTGGAAATTGATGAGATTAAAGACAGTAAATTCCACCAACTGCGAATCAAACATCGGTGTACTATAAATGCAGTGAATGCGTTCTGTAAATAGAGTGTGGAGTCTAAATAGAGTAAATTAATTGTCATATTTCAATATTCTATCGACTCTGAAACAATATCTAGGGCTTGGAGGTCAGTTAATATGACGCCACGATTTATAAAAGGAAGTAGCAAGAAAACATGGAATGACAGAAAAGTTAGCCTAACACTGGAAAACACTAATTGGATTGGACAGAGCCAGCATGAATTTACGAAACTAAAATAGGAAAGGCGATCTCGTCTTCTTGTACACAAATCGCTGAACGTAAGCATGCAGGAGCAGCAGCAGGTGAGGAAGGCAAACGGTGTGTTAGCCTTTGTACTGAGAGGATTTGAACACATGAGCAGGGAAGACTTCCTGAAATTGTGCAGACTCTTGTTGACAGCACAACCGAGAGTGCAGTTTAGTGATCCCTATCTGATAAAGGATGTTCTCCATTCGGAGATGGCACAATAAAAGTTTACCAGACTAATTCATGGGATGACAGGACTGACGTATGAGGATTCGTTTGGATGAAAATCACTCAAGTTTAAAATGATGAAGTCGGATGTCACCGAAACGAGAAAAATTCTAAAAGGTACGAACAAGGTAAATGCAGGAGGATGCTTTCAATGACCAGGGCGTCCAAACCATAGAGGGTTGGGAGGTGGCGTCATTTCTAAGAATATGGGTAGTCCATTTAAGACTGAGATGACGATTTTATTTATTAATCAAAGACTGGTTACTAAGTGAAATTTGATGCCACAGAACGTAATTGAAGCCAGAATGTGGAATATTGACAGATGAAGATATCTAAAGTTTTGAGGCAAGACGGATCATAAGGTGTAGGCCTAAAGAAGTACCAAGTTACTGTGCGGAATGATCATATAAGATCATACTAAATTATAGAGAAGGATCAAACATCACAACAAGCCAGGCCAGTTCTAATATTTCATATTTCCATTCTGTTAAAGGTGGGATATGAAAACCAATTGTTTTTAACTGACGCAGATATCAGTAACATATTGTCTAGATTTAAAAAATAATTCTGTAAGTACTTACCAAACACTAATCGGGGAGCAATTTTAGCATACGAACTTTGGCAATTCGAGGAGGTGCAAAGTAACTTTTGAGACTCGTACACTGGCTGTTCTGTATCTCAATTTCAATTCAGTTCTCGAATTGCTGAATGTTCTGAAAAAACGAGATAGTATGTATGAAATAAGTAAACGTCTTTAAAATGTTGCTGATACTGGGTGGAGGGAATGGTAGGAAAGTGTGGGGAAGGGGAGCAGTGAGAAAAACAATGGGTCGGGTTTTTGTTGAGGGATTGGCCACGAATGACCCCAAATTCCAAAACTCCCGCGACCCGCTATCCTGCTCAGGAGTCCTGTCCCTCCACTTCCTGCTCCATTCTTTCCGTCTCTGACAAATTTACAGCAAGGTCAGTGATAGAGGTGTTCATGGGGTACACTTTCCCACCAATTCCAGTCACTAATACACTCCCAAGCGTCTCCCAACAACATTACATCCTCATGGACCACCGCAATCAGTTCAAACAATATCACTTATTTTCAGCTCTATTCACACTAAAGATAGATCAACCAACCGTAACGTGATAAATTTAAAACAAAACTGAAACAGGAATAGCGGTCGCTGACGGGGGCCTGTTTCTGAGAAGAAGACTCATGCTCTCTGTGGCTTAATTTGCGATCCCAGATAAACTATGTTTGGTTCCAGAATCATTTCATGACCAAACCTATAACCTCTAACTGGGCTATAGCATCTGGCGCTTCCCTCCCCTTTAGCCCTCAGTCAACGATTGTCGATTGGAGACAACAACATTTCGTTCCATTGAGCACTCGCCGCGAGCATGCTCACAGTTCATGTTAACCCTCTGCATACTGCAGGACCCATCCCAAGTGATGACGTATAATGTTCAACAGCGAAGAAGAGGCGGTCCTACAGGACCAAGCTGGAGGCACTGGTCCTCCAACCAATCAGAGAATCTCATGGGCTCTCTGGGCGGTCTGATAAATCAGAGAATACTGCTTGTCTAAAATAATCTAATCAGAACTTCCACACACCAATGCTCAATCAAAGTTCGCTTGAAAAATTCTTCCAGTTCAAAACACAATTGTTAATGATGACTCTGTTCCCTTTCCCGCAGACGAAAGTGAAGACTGCAAATGTTAGAGATCAGAGTCAGCATGAGAGTCGAGCTCAAAAAGCAAAGCAGGTCACGCAGCATCCGAGGATCATGAAAATCGAAGTTTCAGGCAGGCAACCTTCATCAGTAACCTTTCACGCAGCCAATTTATGATCAATATTGCTACTATCCCTTCTATTCCTTCATCTCCAGGTTTCATGCACAGCGGTCTCACAGAACTTTTGTCTTTTGTTTTGCCAAGCTACATTTATCTGATCGCTTTGGATTAGCATCATCAAGATTTCTTCTTACCTCATCAAAAAAATCGGCAGAAAGTTCACCACAATTTTCTGTGAACAATTCTATTTTAACTTTCCTGAATGAAACACATATTTCTTCACGTGGCACCTCATTTTGTATGGTATGACCGTTTGCAACATGTTTCATACAGCTTTAAACGGTTATCCTGTCAGTACTAAATTAATTGACAAAACGTTTCTCATGGCAAACTGAAAGCGTGCATACATTTTAAAGATGAGGAAATGTGTCTGAATGAGTTGTGACTTGGACATTAGTTATCGTGAATACAAAGTAAAGATAATCAGGTTGTGATGGTGTTGACCTCTACCACACTTTCAGAAGCTTCCAGACAAGCTGAATACTTCCAGCATTTTCTGTGTTTTTTTAAATATATATATCAGATTGCCAGTATTTGGCTTCTGCACTTGAACTTGGGACAAAAGGGATGAAAAGTGGGTCGGAAGCAGGAGCGGTCACCTCCTTCAGTCATGCAAAACCCAGCTTTTCCTCTGGTTTTTGCAGTTTTGTGACAACACTAACTGGCTTAAATATTGGATTTTAATGATCATCTAAGTATTTATATGTTACGCTTTCAGCCCAAATATGGAAGAAATAAAACATCAATTTATATCAATTTCACAATTTATGTGTGCATGTCCAGGTCATAATTCTACTTTTAAGGGGAAGGCAGCATTTCATATTGGTAACAGTAAATGCTAACGATTCGCAGGCCATGGCTGTGAGAGCACGGAATCCAAATGACTGGACTTCCAGGGACAGTCGCTGTTTCTATCAACATGGACACTGTCTGATTCGGCATTACGGTCTCCCATCCTTCTGCTCATGATGCCTTCAGTTCTGTCTTGGTTTTGTTCCGACTGGTTTCTAATGCACGGGCTATACAATCATCTATTATGATGCTTTTTCTAAAGAGTGAGGATCCTTATCTCAGAGCACACTGCCTCCGTAGTTCAATGCTTAGATAGGGGAGGAACACAGACAGGGGAATGGCTGAAAGCTTCCTCTCTTTGCTGCAACCAAACTCTGGTGTTGAAATTTGAAATGGGACAAAATAAGCCAATTGAGTGCAATCCTATTTTCTGGCTGATCTCTCCAAAGGCCACAGTCACTTCGCCAGAACGTGTCTGTGTGTTTGCCTCTGTAAGTGAAATGGGGTTTAGACCACCGAGGGGGTGTGAACACAGGTTATCCATCTTAAACTTCAGTCGGATACATTGCAAAACGTGCCTGGATGACAGCATTACGATGAGTGCTTGAAACATTTGAGAACACAACGGGAGAGGCCAAGAGCTGAAAACTTGGATGATGGGCCTCTTTCCATTCTGTAACCAGTCGATGACTTGCTCAAACTTATGTACTGATAAATTAAACGCCATATGCTTTGGCATTAAAAAGCAGTTCAACACCTTGCGAGGCAACACTGGTGGTGTATTGGTTAAGAGTCGGTGTTTTCTTCACTGCGGCCAGGGTTGGGTGCCTGGTCAGGGAATCAGGTTATATTGTTGCTGAGAGTGACAACAACGACAGTGGAGCAGCTCTGATGGGAATGCTTCAATAACTCAGATCAGTTCATGCCTCGAGAACATCAGAGTTCATGTCCCTGCTCCTTCAAGAAGGGGAAGGTACCATGACAGTCTCTGCTCATTCAGTCAGTTCATCCTTCATTCCCCTAAAGATTCACAGATTTGAAACGGGGCTCTTTTTAATTGTTTCCTTAAAACTCCCACGGGTTGCAGGTATTGGATTGGTTTGAAATTGATAATGTGCACAAGCGTGCGAGATGCTCCTTCCTTCCCCTCCTCTCTTCCCCTCCTCTGACAGCGGTCTGAGGTTGACTCTGATATTCTCGGTTGCATTCATCGATTGGAGACATTAATCGGTATATTACAAAGTGCCACAAATAATTCAAACAGAATTAATTTCTTTCAAATGCTCTGGCTACAAAGTACTCAGAAACAGCTCATTTTTGAGAGATATTTAGGAAAACCGAGTTTAAGAAGATAAACAACTTGCTTTGCAAGATGATTCCAATGAAGACGTCAATTCTTTTGAACGATTCGGTGGAATTTTAGTTCTTTCTATTACCACAGACACATCTTGCGAGAGTGATAAATGCCTCAGTAGGGACCGACTTTCAGAAAATTAGGAATTTAACCATTTGGCTACTTCTTCCTTCACTTTAGACTTGAAAACCAGAGCCTGTTTACGTAAGCAAAGATGTAATCAGGCAGCAGGCTGCCATTCGAGGACAGGCCAAGCCGTTTAGAATTGATACACGCTGAAGGCATACCTCCTGAGGCAGCCTGGCTTCCTGTAATCTCCCATCATCCTGCCTGTTTACTTTGGATTCCTCTAGTTGTGTTGTCGTTACATAGGAAGAGAAGCATTAAGCCGCTTCCCGTACGTCTCCTCCCCAACTGTTTCCCCGTTACTCTACGGCTTCTATTCTCTCATGTTGCTCTTCCTGCCAAACTGGAGCATTCTTCGCGTCAGCTGCTTGTTATCCACATGTTCCTCGAAGGAGAAACACAGAAGTGGAATTTCAAACTCAAACAGATTAGCCCTGGAGAAAACTAATTCACGCTTTTTCATCAGAAATATTTACCACCCTATCTAACCCTATGATTATCTTATATGTCTCTATTAAGTCACCTCTCAACCTTCTTCTCGCCCACGTAAACAGTGTCAAGTCCCTCAGCCTTTCGTCGTAAGACCTTCCCTTCATAGCAGGCAACATCCGAGGAAATCGGCATGCTTTCCAAAGTTTCCACATCCTTCTGATAATGTGGTGAACAGAACTGTACACGATACTCCAAGTGCGGCTGCACCAGAGTTTTGTACAGCTGTCGCATAACCTCATGATTCCGAAACTCGATCCCTCTATCAATGAAAGCTAAAACACTGTATGCCTTTTTAACAACCCTGTCAAACTGGGTAGCAAATTTCAAGGATCTCTGTTCCTGAACATCTCCACTTCCAAGATACTTACCATTAGCACAATACTTTGCACTCCGGTTACTCCGACCAACAAGAATCACCTCACAATTGTCCGCATCAAACTCTATTTGCCACCTCTCAGCCCAGCTCTGTAGCTTATCTATGTCTCTCTGTAAACTACAACATCCGTCGTCACTATCCACAACTCCAGCGACCTTAGTGTCGTCTACAAATTTACTAACCCACCCTTCTACGCCCTCATACAGGTCGTTTATTAAAATGAAGAGCAGCAGTGGATCCAACACCGACCCTTGCGGTACACCACTGGGAACTGGTGTCCAGGATGAACATTTCCCATCAACCACCGCCTTCTGTCTTCTTTCGGTAAGCCAATTACTGATCCAAACTGCTATATCTCCCATAATCCCATTCCTCCATTTTGTGAAACAGCCTACTCTGGGGAATCTTATCGAACGCCTTGCTGAAATCCAGATACACTAAATGAACCGGTTTACTCTCATCTACCTGTTTGGTCACCTTCTCAAAGAACTCAATAAAAGTTGTGAGGCACGACCTACCCTTCACAAAACTGTGCTGACTATCTCTAATCAAGTTATTCTTTTCCAGATGATTATAACTCCTGTCTCTTATAACCTTTTCCAACATTTTACGAACAACTGAAGTAAGGCTCACTGGTCTGTAATTACCAGGATTGTCTCTACTCCCCTTCTTGAACAGGTGAACCACATTTGCTATCCTCCAGTTTCTGGCACTCTTCCTGTGGACAATGACGATTTAAAGATCAATGTCAAAGGCTCGGCAATCTCCTCTCTGACTCCCCAGAGGATCCTAGGATAAATCCCGTCCGGCCCAGGGGACTTATCTACATTCACACTCTGCAGGATTTCTAATACCTCTTCCTTGTGAACCTCAATCCCACCTAGTCTAGTAGTCTGTATCTCAATATTCTCCTCGACAACATGGCCGTTTTCTAGGAGATTAATGTCGAAAGATATTCATTTAGTGCTTCCCCTGTGCCCTCTTCTCCACACACAACTTCCCACTACTATCATTGATTGGCGCTAATCTTACTCTTGTCATTCTTTTATTCTTTAAATACCTGTAGAAAGCCTCAGGGTTTATGCTGGCCCTATCCACCAACAACGTCTCATGTCTCCTCCTGGTTCTTCTGAGCTCACTCTTTAGGTCTTTCCTGGCTGTCTTGTTATCCTCAAGCGGCCTAACTGAGCCTTCACATCTCATCCGAACATAAACCTCTTTCTTCATCGTGACCAGAGATTCAACTTCCTTCATAAACTACAGCTCCCACGCTCTACAGCTTCCTCCATGCCTCACAGGTGCATACTTATGTTAGACACTCAGGAGTTTTTCCTTGATTAAGCTCCACATTTCTAATGAGCCCAAAACCTGCAGTTTCCTTCCCCATATGATGCTTCCTAAATCTTGCCTAATCGCAACGTAATTGCCTTTTCCCAAGCTGTAGATATTGCCCAGTGGTATGTATCGTTCCGTTTCTATCACTAAAGTAAACATAACAGAATTGTGATCGCTATCACCAAAGTGCTCACCTATTTCCAACTCGAACTCCTGGCCGTGCTCAGTACACAATACCAAATCTAATGTGGTTTCACCCCTTGTTGGCCTGTCCACATACTGTGTCAGGATGCCCTCCTGCACACATTGGACAAAAACGGATCCAACTATAGTACTCGTACTATAGTGTTTTCAGTCAATATTTGGAAAGTTGAAGCCCCCCATGACAACTACCTTGTCTGTCTCATTGCTATCGAGAATCATCTTTGCTATCCTTTCCCCAATATCTCTGGTAGTATTCGGAGGCCGATAGAAAACTCCCAACAGTATGACCTCTCCTTTCCTGTTTATAACCTCAGTCCATACTACCCCAGTTGATGAGTCCCCAAACATCCTCTCTGCAACTGAAATGCTGTCCCTTGACCAATAATGCCACTTTTACCATCTTCTCTGTTTAGATTAGATTAGATTACTTACAGTGTGGAAACAGGTCCTTAGGCCCAACAAGTCCACACCGACCCTCCGAAGAGCAATCCACCCAGACCCATTCCCCTACACCTAACACTCGGGGCAATTTATCATGGCCAATTCACCTAACCTGCACATCCTTTGGACTGTGGGAGGAAACCGGAGCACTTGGAGGAAACCCACGCAGACAGGGGGAGAATGTGCAAACTTCACACAGACAGTCGCCCAAGGTGGGAATTGAACCTGGAGCGTCTGGCGCTGTGAGGCAGCAGTGCTAACCACTGTGTCACCTACTGTTCTTATTGAAACATCTAAATTCTGGGACCTGCAACAACCATTCCTGTGCCTGCTCTATCCATGTATCCGAAATGGCCACAACATTGACGTCCCAGGTACCACCCATGCTGCAAGTTCATCCACCTTATTTTGGGTGCCCCTGGCGTTGAAGTAGACACACTTCAAACCAACACCTTGCTTGCCGGTGCCATCTTGCATCCCTGATACTTGATTTCGGATCTCCATACTCTCAACCTTTTGTATACTCGAACTACAATTTTGGTTCCCATCCCCTTGCTGGATTAGTTTAAACCCACCCCCAATAGCCTTAGCGAATATCGCCCCCCCCCCCCCCCCCAGGATATTGGTACCCTTCTGGTTCAGACGAAGACCATCCTGCTTGTGCAGGTCCCCGCTACCCCAGAAAGAGCCCCAATTATCAAAGAATCCAAAACACACCAGCCTGCACCATCCCTGTAGCCACGTGTTGAACTCCAATCTCTTCCTATTCCTCGCCTCACTAGCACGTGGCACGGGCAACAAAACAGAGACAACAACTCTGTTCGTCCTAGCTCTAAGCTTCTATCCTAGCTCCCTGAATTTCTGCCTTAAATTCCCATCTCTCTTCCTACTTATATCGTTGGTGCTCGATAGACCATGACCTGTGGCTGCTCCCGTTCCCACTTAAGAATCCCAAAAACACGATCAGAGACATTATGAACCCTGGCACCTGGGAGGCAACACACCAACCGTGAGTCTCTTCCGTCCCCACAGATCTTTCTATCTGTCCCCTAACTATGGAGTCCCCAATGAATACTGCTCTGCTCCTCTCCCCCCTTCCCTTCTAACCAGCAAGGATAGACACTGTGCCATAGCCCGGTGCCCCACTGATTTCCCCTGGTAAGTCGTCCCCCACAATAGTATTCAAAACGGTATACTTATTGTTGAGGGGAATGGCCACAGGGGATCTCTGCAGTGCCTGCCAGTTGCACTTCCGTCCCTTGACTGTAACCATTTTGCCTTTTACTTGTACCTGAGGAGTGACTACCTCCCTGTGACTCCCCTCAATAACCCTCTCTGCCCCCTGAATGATCCAAAGTTCATACAGCTCTAGCTCCAGTTCCCTAACGCGGTTTTCGTGGAGCTGGATTTGGGTGCACTTCCCGCAGATGTAGTCAGCAGGGGCACTAGTCATGAGCCTCACCTCCCACATTCGGCAGGAGGAACATTCAAATGCCCTCACCTCCATTCCCACGATTCTAAATTCCCAAAGAGACTGTTGAAAAAACAAAGAATAAAAAAAAACTCGTTATCTTACCAATCTTACATTACCCACACCTCAACCCACCTGTCACACTCTCAGATACCTTGACTCCTACTATTTGTCTCTGTACCTCCTCGGCTCAAAAGCCTCATTCCAAATGAAGAGCTCTTGCCTGAAACGTCGATTCTTCTGCTTCTCGTCTGCTGCCTGCCCTGCTGTGCCTTTCCAAGTCCACAATCTCTACTCAGTGGCGAGGCAGTGGATTTGTGTTGGGGACTGAAGATAGAGGCCTCACTTTTGCACAATTCAATTGTAGGGAATGTCTGCTCCAACAGGACATGATATCAGAGAAGTCCGGACAATGTTTGACCTCGAGCGAACGGGGATTTGATGGTGATCACATCCACCTGTTGACCTGCTCTTTCGCAGAAGTGGAGGCTGTGTGTCTGAAAGATTCTTGCAAATTTCCTGTCAAATTGTTGGTGCCTAAATCCCTTAACTTCAATCCTAGCTTCAGGCACAATCCACAGTCTGTGAGAGACTCTTTCCCATTCTCTTGATTTTAAAAAATTTATAACATCAATTTCACAGCATATTAGAAGGGGTAGTTTTAATAAACAATCACTCCACCATGATAAGATGAAGTCGCGCAATTTATCCGAAATAGAACTTAATCAGAGTTTGAACATGGAAGGAAAAGGCTCTGGTTACGGTGGGAGAGAATCCTTCACTTGTTGTGTGTGTGGACAAGGCTTTTGCACCAACCAGAGCTCACAAACCACAATTGTAGTCATATTTAAGTGAGACTGTAGACAAGTGATGATTCATTTCTCCATCTGAGCTGAAACCCCATGAAAGCAATGTCACCAGGAACAAGCTCAATGTGTGGGAAGGGATAAACTCCTTCTCTGACCCACTGCGACACCTGCTCGATCACAATGACGAGAAATCATTTCAAAGTCTGGATTGCGGAAAATGCGATAACACATCCTGTGATTGGATTATCCAACACCATGCTCATACTACTGAGAAACCTTTCATCTGTCCAGACTTCGGAAAATATTATCATACCTCTGTGTAGTTGATGCATGGGAAATGTGCTCACAAGAATGAACGTCCTTTAGAAGTTCTGGGGACCTGGCGTCCGATCCACGTGCTCATCCAGAGCTCAGACATCTTCAATTCCACAACTGTGGGACGTGCTGCAAATGTCCGATCGATGTGAAGTCCCATCAACATTACTAACAGGTCTTTTCAACGCCCAGACGGTGACAAGTGTTGCAAATGTTCCTGGGGACTGACATGGCATCAACGTATTCACAAAGAAGAGACCCTTTAAATGCTGAGATTGTGGTAATCACTATACAAGTTCCTTGGGATCGTTTAATCATGAACGTCTTCACATTGTGGAGAGACTATCAAATATCCGGTGTGTGGTGGGATGTGCTCTCCAGTCTTTGCAGGACTGATGTTCATCGACATTTTCACAAGTTGAGAGACACTTCAATTGTTTTCATTGTGGGACTCGGTTGGACGATCATCTCAACTCTCAGTACACCAGCGAGTTTGCAGTGGGCAGAACGTATTTACATGCTTCATTTGAGAAAAACAGTTAGCTCACGCATCGACCCTGCTGAGACCGCAGAGAGATCCACTGGGGGAAGGAATTCACTCACTCATCGAGCCTGCTGAGAGAGCTCAGAACGCAGAGTTCAACTGCGATTGGACTTTGTTGTTCGTGACATTCAGGACTGAAAGCAAAGTTTTAATATTTTAGATAAATGTCAAACAAAACAATTTTGTCTTCAATACCGTACGAGAGGTCAATATGAGGATGGGATTCCGTAGTACTTGAAGCATCAACACAGGTTCTTAAGGACAAATGTAATAGAATTCTATGAGGAGGTAATGAGCAAGTGAGAAACAGTATATTCTATGAATGTGATCAGCTTGAAATCGCAGCTGGTATTTGTCAAGGTGCAGTATCGGAAGCTGCAAAATATGGGTCTATGGTGTCAGGGGCAAAGTACTGGCATGGCTTGAGTTTTGGCTGACTGGCTGAAAATAGTTGGGTGAAAGGGTCTTTTCCAGGATGACAGCGCGTGACGTGTGGGGTTCAGGAAGAGTCAGTTTAGGCACCACAACTATTCCCGTTATGAGTGAATGATTGGGTCAAAGGACCTGAGAGTGTTGTTGATATTTTGCAGAATACACAACTACAGGTGTAAGGACAGGTGGTTTTGAGGAAGTGGGCAGGCTGCAGAATGACATGGACTTGTTGAATGCTTGCATAAAAAATTGTTGCAGTTAGAACACTGTGTGGAAAAGAGTGAGGCCATAAAGTAATGGCATGATTAGAGGCATAGACCATTTTGTGACGGGGAAAGGCTTCAGAGATCCCTCGGTTAAAGATACTTGAGAGATCTAGTTGAGGTTTCTCTTATGTTTAACATGCAGGTCCTGTTGGCCGTTCGGAGGGTAAATGAAATGTCGGCATTCATTCAGGCGAGTTAAAAACTAGCTGCAGAGGTTTAAAACTGACACGATAAGAGGCGCTCATCAGACGCATTTGGATTATCTGGAATAGTTTTGCCCTCATGTCTCAGGGGAGATATATTGGTGGATAGGAGGTTGTCAATGGCTGACACAGTGGCAGCACTGCTGTCTTCCAGCCTTAGCAACGCTGGTTCAATTGCTTCATCGGGCGACTGTCTGCAGTTTGCACGTTCTTTCCGTGTCGACGTGAGTTTTCTCCACAGAAGGAAAATACGTTGTTGATGTCATTTGGCCATGGGAAATGCAGAGTTAGAGGAATCGGGTAGAGGTGTGAGCTTATGTGCAATGATCTTCGAATGTTTCATGGGTTCTTCTTGGGCTGATTTGCCTTTTCGCACATTGTCAGGATTCTATTAGAACAATGTTGATCGCAGGGATGAAGGACTTGTCGTCGAATAATTTTTTTTTTTAAATCACAGTTTCCATGTAAACATGCGATCTCAAGTCAATCTCTTGAACAATATGAGGAGTGGAGGGGCATTCTTCAAAGGAAATCATGAAGGCAAAGCGAGCATATTAGATAGCCTTAGCACATAAATTTAAGGATAAATTAAAGATATTTTATAAGTACATTCAGTGCTCGAGACCAAATCGGATCCCAGGAAGATGCAAGTGCTAACATTTGTCTTGTACCTCAGCAGATGGGAGAGGCACTAAATGTTCATTTCACATTAGTGAACGAAATGGAGACTACAAACATTTATGTTTTGAAAGTAGTTCACATTGAAAAGAGGAAGTTCCGGAAGACTTGGAAAATATAAAGTTGGATATTTCTCTGGGATCTGATCTCGTGCAGCAAGGGCTTTGTGGGAAAACAGGGAAATAAACTGTTGGGCCCTTGGTAGAAATATTTGCATCACCTATTACTGCGAGTGATGTGCCCAATAAATAGAGTGTAGTTTTGTTGAGGAAGGGATGAATGGAGAAAACTGAAAATGATAGACCTGTGAGGCTTGCTAAGGTCGTGGGTAAGTTGTTGGAAGCAATTCTGAGCAATCGGATTTATATGTATTTTGAGAGACGAGTAATGAATAGGGCTAATCAGTTTGGTTTTGTGCGAGGGAATTTCTGTCCCACAAACATGGTTGGGTTATTTGAGGACGTAACCAAGAATATTGATGAGGACTAAGTGGTAAGCATTGTTCAGTTGGAATTTAATAAATCCTTTTAAAAGGTTCCACAAGGTTGATTAATTTTTAACATCGAATTCAACGTAAGCTTTACAATTAGATATAAAATTAATTTAATGGTAGAAGGCATGAACGGTGGTGGAAGTTAGTGTTCTGACTGGAGGACTGTTACCAGCTGTGTTCCACAGGGTTCAATACTGAGCCCACTTTCGTTTTTCATTCATACAAATGATTTAGATAAAAATGTATAAAACATGGTCAGTGAGTTTGCAGATGAGATCAAGATTGGTAGGAGAGTGGACAGTACAAAAGATTGTGTCAGATTGTAACAGTAGATTATCAGTAAAAGCTACTGAAGTAAAGTATTTGATTTATTTGATTTCCTCTTGCTAATCAAATGTTGGACCCGGCAGATCGAACGAAATCAGAAGCACTGTGGTCAAAGCAAACGTTCACACTTGAGGAAATACCCGGGAATCAGGGTGATGTTACTGAGCAATTGCCTGTGTGTGATGACATCACCCACATGAATACACAGCATTTGGGTTTGCGCAAACAGGTGATCTCGACAAAGAATGTGAATGTCTGTGGAGAAATCGAAAAGGAGATTTATCAGAACAGTCAAAGAAATGCGGAATATTATATCTAAGTTCAGGGTGGAGAAGTTGAAGTTGTTCTACAGAGATCAAAAACGATTCAGGTGTAATTTGTTCAACATACTAAGGTTTTAATACGTTTAGGAAGTTAGAGGAAGAGCAGCTGTTCCCGTTTCATGGGAAACAAATTTATGATATTGTGCAAGAATTACTGCGAGTCAGAAGGTAAAACTTCCATGTTGCTTTTGTCTTCGCGAATAAAGTGACATGATTTAATCTTGATACATAATTTGATTTCCGTGTTTGAATCTGTAAATCCTCATCCGACATGGTGTAAAATAATTTTGCAAAGGTCATCTTAGTCCGGGACTGAAGTTCAGAAAAGAAGAAATATTTCTGTTTTTTTGGAGCTTGCTGTGTTTACATTCTCCCTGCCTCACTCTGTGTAGAAGGACTTATAAGCTTCCCGTCAGTGCAGGTGAGACATTCGCAAAACCAGCAAATATTATCACCCCCATTGCTTGACTTCAATTGTCACCACTTTGTGACGCGGTACGTTTCATTTGCAAAGAAAGCATATTTATCCCCATGAAGCTTCCTTTGACCCTTTGTCTGCCCGTCCACTAAATTTGATCGCTGCTGTTCTGATAAATTTCACCTCTACTCTCCTGTTGTTCTTCCGTAATTCGACGGAACCTCGAACCGAATCCTAACTTCATGCTAATTTCTGGTTGTTTATTTTACATCAATGACCAGACCAGAACAAGCTTGCAGGAAATTGAATAACACACAAAAAAAATTAAAAATATCCTTCCAGAAAATTAACCGACTGCAGTGTCAGAATATGAGAAATGTCAGAGTGCAATGATATTTAGTCCATTTCATAATGCACAGATACTCCCACACGAGGTGAGTCTTTGCAAAATGTTTATTTACAATTGTGACAATTCCCTGGGGAAGATCCTCCCTCAATCCACAAAAATGTATGCTGCCGAAAACTATTTCAGTTCAGATTGAAATGGCTCAGGGTACTTTCCATCAACCCAATGTTTCCTGCGCCATGTCAATTGAAGTGTATCCAGATGAGGTTAGAACTTCCAGCCTCTTTTCCCAATGCTCCCTATTCCATGTCAACAGAAGTTGCCCCAGCCGAGTTTGGAGCTCCCAGCCTGGGCGTTTCACGCGCCTCTCTGCGTTCAGAGAAGGAATGCATGCTCACGGACTTTGTCACTGGCAGATGGAGTAGAGATCCACGCCTTCATTCCACTCCCAATTTCCGAACGGATCTTCGCCACTGCACCACTAAATTTCTCTAATTCCAGACCTGGGAACCGGTGTGATGTGAGTGTTCAACAGTTGTTACTACGTGGTCCCTCTGTACTGATAAAGTAACGATGTGAAACTTCGTTGTTTTTGAGACTTACATTTCAACAATTTGTGTACTATCGCCTGTACATTTAATCTTTGCTAGAAATCTATTGAACTCAGTCTTTAACATTCTCAGTGATGGAATCTCCACAGCCAATGAGGGCATCGAAGATGACGATTCATTCCAATCTCAGTTCGTTGTCCTCTTGTGCATGTGGTGCTATTCCTCGCCAATCTCAGCCATTGCATTTATTGTTTTTACTGTTGAGTTTTTCATGTGATCGTATAGTGGTTCTTCCTCTGCATTGTGGCCGAAGCAACCTCCATTCAAATCCGAGTATCAGTAATGCGCATTTGTTCCATGTTACTTCACATAACCCTTGCAAAACAAACGCAGAAAGGAAACAATCAATTTTAATGTGAAAATACTATCCAAGGTGATGATTTATTTGCTTCAAACTTTATCTGCATCGAATCTCGGAGAATTTTCTCCCTTTCACAATCACTATTCTTTCTTTCCATCCCTCCTCCCATGTCTCTGGGGCATTGCACAAATTAACATTCACTTTCACATTGACACCGGTAGGTTAGTGTTGCAGCTGTCACTCTTGTTAGGTGAACATGCCCGAATACCACCATGAGGACCTTTAAGCCACTTTATGCAATCAGATAATGTGGTTGGTTATCAATCCTCATGTACAGTGTTTGATTTGCATGGACCAGAGTTCATTGGAGCACTGGGTTCATGAAAGGATACAGAACAATTTCGAGGGAAAGAGACTTTATTGGAAAAGACCAATGTTTGTGAATTCCCCACATTTATTTCAAGTCTTTATTCGTCTCTCACTAGAGTATTATGTACAATACTGAAATTCACATAAAAGATGCGATATGACAGCTGTGGAAACGGTGCAGAAGTGATTTGCCAATATATTGTCTGGATTGAAGAACTTCAGCTATGATAGAGTTCATTTAGACTGGCCTTGTTTTTCTGAGAGCTGTAGAGGTTGAGAGGAGACAGTATTGAGATGTAGGAAATAATGAGTGGAATGGGTTGGGTACACTTAAAGAAAACATTCCCTATGATGGAGGGATCAATCAAACGGTAGCCATAGATTTAAGATAAGGGTCATAAATGTTCGAGTAGCTGTACATAGAAAACTTTATCAGCGGGGGAGTGGTTGGAATCTGGACATCACTGTTTGTATGTGTCAGAGCGGCAGAAATTCTCACAATTTTTAGAGATATTTAACTGTGAATTTGTAATACTTAAGGCATACAACGTTAAATGATGGAAAATGGGATGAGGATAATCAAGCAGGTGTTATTGACAAGAACATGTGCAAGTCGCTTGCAGGCTCAGTTAGCTCTGACATCCACCGTGTGGCGTTTGGTAACCTCAGTTGTCACGTGGGAGGCCAGGGTTCATTTTCCCGCTGGGCCGGCTCTGACTGTTTCAGGGTTTCAAGGTTTGTGTAAAGATCTGCAGTTCCAGTGAAGGGTGCAGATGGTGTGGGGATGTTCAGTGGTTTTGGGAAGTTGGTTGGCGGCCGTTTCCTCCAGTTTCTCGGTGATATCCTCAAGGCAGATGAAACTCGTGTGAAGCGCTGCTGTCCTGAAGCGTTTTGAATTGGTTTGATTTCCTTCCCACAGCTTTCAGTTGCTGGTTCTTGTCGTCCTTTGCATGTCCCAGTATGTTGGGTCCAGATCAACTGTTTTTTGATGGAGTAATTGGATGAGTCTCGTCATTCTAGAAATTCTCTGGCTGCACTTTATTTAGCTTGTCCTATTATTTTTGTGTTGATCCAGTCGAATTTGTTGTCCTCGTCATCGCTGTGCATTGCTACTCGGAACAGCTGGTTGTGTTGTTTACTGGATCCTCCAGAAATACTTTGCAACAGTAGATATTGCCGCAGATCCCTTGCCAAAATCAAGGCGTGGAGGACATGCCATGACCCAACACACCAATCACTCTACATTATAGGTAAAAAATGTCTCGGCACGTACAGCCAGACTCCTCTGACCACTCGCATTTATGAGAACACATAAACCGAAAGCCACGTTTGACAACATTTCACCAAAAAATGGCCCAATACCCATCGTCTGCAGGACACATTTGGACAAACAATGTTGTACGTAGTGACTGCAGGAAACATTATAAAGGACAGACAACTCACTCATGAAGATCAACTTGACACAAAACACCACTGCCAGGTGTCCTCAGTAGGTTGACCCATGACACTGAGTGTCGCTGATTCCGTGGCTCGAAGTTCGGTTGTGTGACAGTCTGAGCAATGGAGAGTGCGTTGCTGAAAAAGTACAGCAGGTTAGGCTGCATCCAAGAAGCAGGAGAATGGACGTTTCTGACATGAGTACTTCATCAGGCATTCGGCCAAAACGTCGATTATCATGCTCCTCGGATGCTGCCTGACCTTCTGTGTTTTCCAGCACCACACTCTCGATTCTGACCTCCAGTATCTACAGTCCTCACTTTCTCCTCCGTCTGCAGCAATAGTTAGTTCCTTGTGTGAGGGAACTGTTGAGATCACCAATGTAAAATTCGTTTGCTGATTGAGATATACAGCCAGGTACGTAACCCAAAAGAGTGTTTCTGTTGTTTTGAGTTTCCTGGCTGCTCAATGTGTGCTTCTGTGATCGCACAGTTGGCAGTGCTCTGGGTAGCGGCTGCAGTTATCTGCGTTCGGAACCTAGATGCTATTGGTGCTGTATGATTTGTTCTTCATTTGTGAAACAGAAACACAGTGATGGATCAACTGATATTGCAAGAAGGCTAACAGGCGTGGAAAGTATCGAGGTACTGGTGACATTTGATTAGAGATCACCGAAATCAAGGAGAAAAGAATTTTGAATTCTTTCGAGTCGTGATGAAGAACAACCAGGGAAATAAGTCACCAGCATGTACAGTTTACAAGGGCACTCACATGAACCAAAATGCGAAATAAAACGGACAAAATGACGTAGACAGATGAAGGATGACAGTAATCATGGGTAAACTGACTTCCACTCCCCAGGTTCCCTAACTCCCACTCCCAGCCCCATTGTAAACAAATGTTAGCGAGCCATAAACATCAACGTCGTCCATTGGAACGATCCAAGTCTTTTCTAAATTTTCGATTAGGCTATTAGTTTCAGTTATTTTTCTTTCCTGGGAAGCAATCTTTTTCATTGTCAGCATTCGGGAAGGAAGCCATCCTTTTTGTCAGGGAAAGAATATGATACTAAACTTTGTGCCGTGTATAATATTCTTCTGCGTCACATGTTTCTTCTACTTTCTCTCGATTTTAATAGTAATCTGTCTTTTGACTCTTCCGACCAAAGTGCATGATCTAATAATCCGGACATGAAACTGCACCTGAATAGTTTGTCCCCACTCACGCAATCTATCTATATGCCTATGCATATTGCCATGATCTTATCGTAACACGCGCTCCCACGAGTGCGTATTGTCAGCACATTTGGACACATTTCACACTACCTCTTGCTGCATGCTATTAACAGAGAGATAATTGAACCCTTGAACATACCCAGTCTTGACAAGCCTCGGCTGTAAATACTTCTACATACTTGCTACACACTGAATGTGAGAACATCCTCCTCATTTGTTTGTTAAGAGGGTAACGCCTTCCCCTGAGATTGGGATCACTGGTCCTGCACAATTCTGGATATAAACAAGAGCAGGACAAACTTTTAAAGTAAAACATAATCTCACTGGTGTTTCCAGTGCCAGTTCTGAGTTTTCTTTTTTGACCTCTCTTTGAACAAACTGCCCTGATTGGCACATTATTATTGACAATGACGCATTTGCTTCACAGGTGCTTCAGTGCCTGTGATAAAAGTGGAGCTGATAACCGCGATAGAAGTACATCTTTATTCCTCGAACATTGCCGTGTTATTAATCTCTCTGCTCATGAAAAGGGATCCTTCATATTCATTCTGTCTCTCATCAATACCGAGCATGTTTCCCTCACAGTTGATTTTAAATGTTTTCTTGTTGGAAGAGTTATCGCTGCAACTCCAGAAAACCCGCCGAAACAACTCGATATGTTCTCAGGTCTGCTCATTTCTTGACATGCAGGAAACTTGCGTTCTGAACAAGAAACGGACCTGACTCAAAACGGACCTGTTTCTCTATCCACAGATGATTTAAAAAACGCATGGGATATATGTAGGTTTCACTGAGTTTATTTGAAACAAGTTGTCTTTTTCCATTAAACGTCTTCACTCCTCGTTCTCTGGTCAAGTACCCTGGTCAGAGGCAGCAGTTCCTCCTGACGATTAATCCGCCCATCCACAGCTCTTTCTCCCACATCATTATAAACGTCCCCAAGAAATTTCCCATGAATCTTCTTTGCTCCAATCAAAACATTCCCAGGGTCGTGAATCTCTGTACATGGTGCAAAGCAGAATTGTGCAAAGATTCTGGGAAAATGATGCCAATTGTCAAGTGGGAAAACTGTCAACAAGCAAAACAGAAATCCCAGACTCGAGCTTTCGGAATCTTTAGGTAATCCTTGGACCGCGGATTCAGTGGAAAGTGAAGGGTGAAATGGCCGACTGGGCAGAGACAGTTTAGAAATCTATCCGTTCTTTCGGAGGCCGGTACTTTGACTCTGATATTTTCCGGACATGAAATGATCTATGATGGTGAAGGATTCTCGTTCCTTTACGTCAGGATGTCAAATCTCATCTCAGCTCCAGGGCAATGTGAAAACGCGGGAAGAGATAGGACACTGAAAGGCTGGAAGTGAGACAATCCCGTTTGGAGGATAACTGGTTCCGGTGTCATGGGTCTGTCTTTTGAGGGTGGGATCAGACTATTCCCATGTCTTCACCGTGAATCTCCCTGGATTTATTTAGGAAAATTGCTAATTAAGGGTGATTGTCAATATGGGAGGGGCAGGCTGCAGCTTGCATTCACGGATTATTGAAGCCGTTGGCTCATTAGTCTCTGCGACGATGTTAGTCAGTGCGTTCGGCTCTTCACTGACAGGTTGCTGTTCTCCTACGACCCAGGAACAGAGCGACAGCTGTTCTCACACCATCTGTTTTTTTTTGTGCGCACAGTTTTGGGTTTTTACCAAGGTCAGGAAAATGTTTCTCAGAATGCTCAAAGGGAGAAGTTCCCCGTTTTAGGAGAGCTGTTTCCCGGTGACATGTATGTGTTTGCAAAGCATGAGATCAGACTGTTCCTATTGTCCACAATGAATACCCCAGGATTCATTTTGGAAACTTTAACCAATTGAGGACAATTTTCATTCTGCGAAGGGCAGGCGATAGCTTGAATTCACTGACAGTCTGCTTTAGGAGATCCTGCAAGGGGCCTGCTACAAGGGGCTACCTAGTCTCTGTGGAGCAATTAGTCCTCTCGTTTCGCTGTTAACCGAGAAAGTGTACACACGCATGGAGCGGCAGGTGTTCTTATCCATCCGACTCATTTGCTGTGCACTTTCGGGTTTTTAATAGGGTCAAGGATATGTATTCAAACGGAAAGCAAATCCAGTGAGGAGCCACAAATGCGTTACTGTATTGTTGAATGGCTAGTGAAGGGTTGTGGACACTCGGAATCTAAAACAAAAACAGAAACTGATGAAGGAACTCGGCAGGTTTGCCAGTACCTGTCGGAGAAAACAGAGTTCAGAGAAACTCCTGGAGAAGCTCTGAATCGTTGTCTCTATTTGTCTCTCCCCAGTTGCTGCCAGATCTGTTTAGTTTCTCCTGCAATCTCTACCTTTCTTTTTAACAGAATGACCATTTCAACCACCGAGATTGATTACACAGACCAAACATGTCCTGACATTTAACCCTGTCGAAACTGTGATGATTGAATTCAAACAAACCGAACAATGATTGCCTGTCCCTCAGCTCCACAGGGAGGGAGTAATTGAAACCAGTTTAGTAGCGCGCTTCTGCAGATGTGGCCATGTAGTTTAGGCGATGGGCTTTAAATGCAATGTGGATTCCTCATGCAGTTAAGCATTTTGCTGACTGTGATTGAAAGCCGCGAGTGAACTTGAAGAGTGCTTGTTCTCTGCTTTCCTGTTTGAAGTTCAAATCGCAGGATTTAGTGAAATGCGTAAAACTCAAATAAGGAACGTTAGGAATCTGCAACTAACTGCCTGTCAGGATGGAAAAGACAGAAAACTCCAGAGCCGGTAAGACCCATTTAGTTGTCCACTTCCATGACTGAATACATTTGCCCCTCTGAACTAATTGACGCCAAATGAGATAAGAACAGTTCAGGGGATTGTGTTGGACTGGTGCAGACATATGGGCCAAAGGATATTATTCTGCTAGACACTTCCATGGCCAGCTTTGATGAGGTCATTTTGTCAAGTAGCAGAACATTCTTTGCAAAATGTCCCTCGGCGAGGAAGGGGTCGAAGCTACTCTCCCCGATCTTTCTGTCAGTCATGGTATTCATTGGGACATTTCAATTGGTAATAACTGTTGCGGTGCATATTTGTGGAATCAGTCTATATGATAATGAGGACAAGGAGACCGTGATGTTTCGTTACCCAGCAGAGAGCAAACCCTTGCAGCTCACATTCCCTGGCTCAGCTTTTGAAATAAAGATTACTTTCACGATGTGCCTGTGTTTATATCAAACAGCTCATTGACATTGGGACTAGACGTTCAGAGGAAGCTAGAGGTGTGACAGCGACAGAAACAGAACAAGACGAGACATGAAAGTGTTTAGATTTTGCCGTGTGTCCGTTGTTTTTAGGGAGGAATGTCAGCTGGGCGATAACCTGTCAGGTCCCAGGAGCCAGAGGGCTTGTTGTGGTGGGATTTGTGTTATTGAAAGTTTCACATGAGAAGCGTTTGGGACCATTTCAGCTTAGTAACCATTTAATATCGCGGCTCACAGCAACGGTGCACATTTTCTGGCGAAGTGCCTTGCCACTCAGGTGGACAGAGCTTGTAAGAAAGCCTATGGTGTATTAGCGTTCATTAGCAGAGGGATTGAATTCAAGAGTCGTGATGTGATGTTGCAACTGTACAGGACTTTGGTTAGGCCACAGTTGGAGTACTGTGTGCAGTTCTGGTCGCCTCACTTCAGGAAAAATGTGGAAGCTTTGGAGAGGGTGCGGAGAAGATTTACCAGGATGTTGCCTGGAATGGAGAATAGGTCGTACGAGGATAGGTTGAGAGTGCTAGGCCTTTTCTCGTTGGAACGGCGAAGGATAAGGGGTGACTTGATAGAGGTTTATAAGATGATCAGAGGAATAGATAGAGTAGACAGTCAAAAACATTTTCCCCGGGTACAACAGAGTGTTGCAAGGGGACATAAATTTAAGGTGAAGGGTGGAAGGTATGGGGAGATGTCAGGGATGGGTTCTTTACCCAGAGAGTGGTGGGGGCATAGAATGCGCTGCCTGTGGGAGTGGTAGAGTCAGAATCACGCTCAGTGACTTCCGCCACCCCTACTGCCGTGTCTGCCACCACTTCCGCCCCCACCAGCGCCACTCACCTGCATTCTACTGACACGCCCCCCACAGACCCCACTGTCACTATCCCCACCCCCCAGAACCCCGAGGGGAACACTACCCCTGCTCATGACTCTACCCCCATTCCCCCCACCATCACACCCACTCCAGGTACTGGCTCCGACCTCACTCCCAGCTCTACACCCACACCAGCTCCCAGCTCCCAGCCCTGCCGAGTTTTCACCATCCCCCCAGACCTCCCCCTCACTGAGGACGAACGATCAGTCCTCAGCAAAGGACTCACCTTCGTCCCCCTCCGTCCACGCATCAATGAATTTAATACACGCCGTGACATCGAACAATTCTTCCGTCGCCTCCGCCTCCGAGCTTACTTTCATAATCAGGACTCCCGCCCACCTTCTGAGGACCCCTTCGCTCACCTCCAGCACACTGCATCCACCTGGACACCCCGCGCTGGCCTATTACCCGCCCTCGACCTCTTCATTTCCAACTGCCGCCGGGACATTAACCGCCTCAACCTGTCGACCCCCCTCCCCCACTCCAACCTCTCACCCTCACAACGCGCAGACCTCCAATCCCTCTGCTCCAATCCTGACCTCACCATCAAGCCAGCGGACAAAGGGGGCGCAGTGGTAGTCTGGCGCACTGACCTCTACATCGCTGAAGCCAAACGCCAACTCGAGGACACCTCTTCCTACCGCCCCCTTAACCATGACCCCACCCCCCATCACCAAACCATCATCTCCCAGACCATACAGAACCTCATCACCTCAGGAGATCTCCCACCCACAGCTTCCAACCTCATAGTCCGGGAAGCCCACACTGCCCGGTTCTACCTCCTTCCCAAGATCCACAAGCCTGACCACCCTGGCCGACCCATTATCTCAGCATGCTCCTGCCCCACTGAACTCATCTCTACCTACCTCGACACTGTCCTATCCCTCCTAGTCCAGGAACTCCCCACATACGTTCGAGACACCACCCACGCCCTCCACCTCCTCCAAGACTTCCGTTTCCCCGGCCCCCAACGCCTCATCTTCACCATGGATATCCAATCCCTCTACACCTCCATCCGCCATGACCAGGGCCTCCAAGCCTTCCGTGTTTTCCTCTCCAGACGTTCCCAACAGTACCCCTCCACCGACACTCTCATTCGTTTGGCCGAACTGGTCTTCACCCTTAACAATTTCTCCTTTGAATCCTCCCACTTCCTCCAGACCAAAGGGGTAGCCATGGGCACACGTATGGGCCCCAGCTATGCCTGTCTCTTTGTTGGCTACGTAGAGCAGTTGATCTTCCGTAATTACCCCGGCACCACTCCCCACCTCTTCCTCCGCTACATTGATGACTGCATTGGCGCCACCTCGTGCTCCCGTGAGGAGGTTGAGCAATTCATCAACTTCACCAACACATTCCACCCTGACCTTAAATTTACCTGGACCATCTCTGACACTTCCCTCCTCTTCCTGGACCTCTCCATCTCCATCAGTGACGACCGACTTGACACTGACATCTTCCACAAACCCATCGACTCCCATAGCTACCTGGATTACACCTCTTCCCACCCTACCTCTTGCAAAAATGCCATCCCGTATTCCCAATTCCTCCGCCTCCGCCGTATCTGCTCCCAGGAGGAGCGGTTCCACCATAGAACACACCAGATGGCCTCCTTCTTTCGAGACCGCAATTTCCCTTCCCACGTGGTTAAAGATGCCCTCCAACGCATCTCATCCACATCCCGCACCTCCGCCCTCAGACCCAACCCCTCCAACCGCAACAAGGACAGAACGCCCCTGGTGCTCACCTTCCACCCTACCAACCTTCGCATAAACCAAATCATCCGCCGACATTTCCGCCACCTCCAAACAGACCCCTCCACCAGGGATATATTTCCCTCACAACCCCTCTCCGCCTTCCGCAAAGACCGTTCCCTCCGTGACTACCTGGTCAGGTCCACGCCCCCCTACGACCCACCCTCCCGTTCTGGCACTTTCCCCTGCCACCGCAGGAACTGTAAAACCTGCGCCCACACCTCCTCCCTCACCTCTATCCAAGACCCCAAAGGAGCTTTCCACATCCATCAAACTTTTACCTGCACATCCACTAATATCATCTATTGTATCCGTTGCTCCCGATGCGGTCTCCTCTACATTGGGGAGACTGGGCGCCTCCTAGCAGAGCGCTTTAGGGAACATCTCCGAGACACCCGCACCAATCAACCAAATCGCCCAGTGGCCCAACATTTCAACTCCCCCTCCCACTCTGCCGAGGACATGGAGGTCCTGGGCCTCCTTCACCGCCGCTCCCTCACCACCAGACGCCTGGAGGAAGAACGCCTCATCTTCCGCCTCGGAACACTTCAACCCCAGGGCATCAATGTGGATTTCAACAGTTTCCTCATTTCCCCTTCTCCCACCTCATCCTAGCTTCTAACCTCCCGCAACTCGATCCCCTGACCTGTCCGGACTTGTCCGACCTGCCCAGCTCCTTTTCCACCTATCCACTCCACCCTCTCCTCCCTGACCTATCACCTTCATCTCCTTCCCCACTGACCTATTGTACTCTATGCCACTCTCTCCCCACCCCCACCCCCACCCTCCTCGAGCTTATCTCTCCACGCTTTAGGCTCTCTGCCTTTATTCCTGATGAAGGGCTTTTGCCCGAAACGTCGATTTTGCCTGTCCTCGGATGCTGCCTGAATTGCTGTGCTCTTCCAGCACCACTGATCCAGAATCAGAATCTTTGGTGACCTATAAGCAGCAATTGGATAGGTACATGGGTAGGTGCTTAAGCTAGGACAAATGTTCGGCACAACATCGTGGGCCGAAGGGCCTGTTCTGTGCTGTATTGTTCTATGTTCTATTTTCTATTCCACTAAAAGCCGCCTTTCTCCGGAGATACTTGTAGACATAAAGCACATGGAATGGGTATAATCCTGAGGACTCTGTCACTATCGGGGAATGTGCCTGCGTGACGACCTCTGTATTTGAACATGAGAATAATTTCCTCAGAGGGGTTACAACAGTGTGACCAGGTCAACGTTCAGTACCATTGTTATATCATTTCAGATCACATAGACAATCTCATTGCTGCAAACTGGGACGAGAATAGATGGATGCCTGATAACGTACGCTTCACGATGGACAAATGGCCATTCACAACTCCTCCCCCACACGCTTTTTAAACTCGAGGCCAGAGAGAAACTGACCTGATGAGAAAATCGCTTCACAACCTTCCAGAACCTTATTATTGTCCATTCTACTACCAATTTTGCAAACTTACTTACCATGCTTTCTATCTTCCCATCTACATCATTTATTTAAATGAAAAATAAAATTAATTTGCGCTCAGCCAATGGGATGCCATTGGTAACAGTCCTCCAGTCTGAAAACTACCTTCCACCACCATTCTCAGCATCCTGTTATCGAACTAATTTTATATCGAATTGGAATCCTTACATTTAACTTATGCGATTTAACTTTATGAATTAGTCAACCATGTGGAACAGTGTAAAAGCTTTTATTAAAGCTCAAGTGAACAAACTCTACCACTATGTCCTCATTGATCTTCTTGGTTACGCCCTCAAAAAACTCAATCAATTTTGTGCAAAACCATGCTGATTATCCCGATTCATTCCTTGTATCTAAAAATTCAAATAAATCCTATCGTTTAGAATTGCATTCAACAACTTACCCACGACCATAACCAGACACACAGGTCTATCGATCCCAGACTTCTCCATTAATTCCTTTCTAAACCAAGGCACAACATTAGCCATCCCCCAGTCATTCGGCGCCTCACTCGTAATAATACATGATAAAAATATTTCTACGAAGGGCCCAATGGTTTCATTCCATAACTTCCCACAAGTTTCCGGGATACAGGAGATCAGATCCCAGAGAAATATCCAACTTTATATTTTCCAGGTCCTCCAGCACTTCCCCTTTTCAATGTGAACTACTTTCAAAACATCAGTATTTAGGTGTACCAGCCATTTCTTCTCACAGTGTAAACTGACACGAAATGAACATTATATGTTTCTCCATCTGCTGAGGATCAAGACATAGGTGAGCTTTTTCATCTTAAAGTGGTCCTATTTGGTCTCAAATTCTTAATGTACTTGCAGAATCTCTTTAGATTATACTTAACTTTATTATCTGAGGCTATTTAATATTCTCCATTGACCTTTATGATGTCCTCCTCAAATATGTCCCTCCACTCCTTATATTGTTCAAGACGTTCACTTGAAACCATGTGTTTATAAAGAAGGTGTCACCTCCGTTAAAAAAAACTTATGACAAGACCTAAATCCCTGCGATCAACGTTGTTCTAACGGAATACCTAAAATGTGCAAATCGGACATTTGGACCAAGAAACCCTCACGAACCATGCGAAGGGAATCGCACCCAACTCACACCTCTACCCAATTCCTGTAACTCTAAATTTCCCATGACGAAAGAACGTCAGCCATACATCTTTAGTCTAGGGAGGAAACGCAGGCTGAAACGGACAGGATGTGCCAACTCCAAATTCACATTCGGCCAAAGTAGATATTGAACAAACATCGCGGAGGCTGCAAGACATTAGTACTCACCACTGAGTCAGCCATTATAAACCTCCCATCCACCACTCAAAACATACCATCACTTAGACATGGGGCCAAAACCTACTCTCAATGTTCCAAATGCAATGGTCCAGAGCCTCCTATTGACTGAGGCCGAAACCTCTGCCCGTGCTTTTTAATTTGCTTGAACTGAACGCCGACATTGTATTTGCCTTCCTAAACACCAAATGAAACTGCATGCTAAACATAAGAGAAAATTGAACTTGAAATTCTTTCTGCTTTCAGAAAATTGTCTATGCCTCTACTCTTTCCACCAAACATATGACCTCATATTTTCCACAAAGTATGGCATCTACAACGTTTTTCGAAGCATTCACTCCGTTCAAGTCATTCTGCAGCATGCCCGCTTCATCAATAAGATCTGGCCTTCCACCTATCATTGTGTCTTCTTCAAATGGAGCAACAACACCCTCAGTTCCTTTGAATGGACCATTCATACATAATGTGAATAGCTGTGGTGCAAACCCTGACTCATTTGAACTCCACTAGTCACGGGCTGCCATCTTGGAAGAGACCTCTTTACCCAACTGTCTGCCTTCTGCCAGTCATCCAATCCTCAATCCATGGCCTCTTATTTAGCAGTTTGCCATATTGCACCTTGACATATATCTATGGAAATTCAAGCCGGTCACCTCCACAGGCTTGACTTCGTCTCGCTTGCTCATTACCTTCTCAAAGCATTCTAATATATTTCTCAAATGTGATTTCTCCTTGACAACCTGTGCTGATGCTTCACGTACTCTATAATCCCATCCTTCCAATGACCTTTGATACTGTGTTTAACACAAAGCTGATTTATTTGATTGTTATCTAGAATATTAAAACTTTGCTTTCAGACCTGAATGAGAAGAACAAAGTTCAATCGCTGTTGAGATATGTAAACTCTACGCTGTCTCTTTAGGGTCGATGAGTGAGTGAATTCCATCCCTCAGTGGGATCCCTCTACGCTCTCAACAGGTTTGATGAGTGACCTAACTGTTTTTCTCACATGGAGCAGGTAAATGTTTGCTGACAACTGCAAAACAGATGGTGTACTGAGAGTTGAGATGATTGTTTGAACCTATTCCTGGAATAAATACACTTGAAACGTCTCTCACAAATCGAAAATATCGATGGGACATCAGTTCTACAGAGACTAGAGAGCACATCCCACAGACTACATGTTTGAAAGGTCTCTCCTTAATGTGAAGACGTTCATGATATACTGACCCCAGGAACGTTAAGAGTGATTAATGTCTATCTTCAGTGTGAACACGTTGAGGACACGTTATTATTCAGGAAAGAGTGCAGCACTTCCCGCAGTCAGGGCATTTAGAAAGACCTGTTAATACTGTGTGAAAGGTGATGAGCCATCCGGTCGCTCGGACGTTACAGCACGTCCCACAGATTTGGAACTGGAGATGTGTCTCCTCCGGGTGAGCACGTGGATCACACGTCAGGTCCCTATGATTCTTAATGGACTCTTATTTATGTGAGCATATTTCTCAAAGATGAAGCACATAGAGGGTTGATAACATTTTAAAAATTCGGAGAGATAAAAGGTTCCTCATTAGTATGAGCGAGGTGTTCGGTTCTCCAGTCGCTGGACGTTTAAAAGCATTTTCCGCAGTTCAGACATTGAAATCATTTCTCATTATTTTGAACGAGTAGGTGTCGCAGCAGGTCAGAGACAGAGTGAATTCCTTCCCAGGTGAATCGCTTGTTCCTGGTATCATTGCTTCCACGGGAATTCAGCTCAGACAGGGAGTGGATCCCCACGTTTCCCCAGTCTTTCCTCAGTATGACTACAATTGAGGTATGTAAGGTCTGATGACAGGTAGAAGCCTCGTCCACACACACAATAAGTGAACGATTTATTTCCTACTGCAACCAGATCTTTTTCATTTCATGTTCGAAATCTGATCAATTTGCATTCGGGATAAACTGCGCGGCTTCATCAGATTATGGTGGAGAGGTTGGTTTGCAAATCTTCCCCTTCTAAAATCCTGCGAAACTGATGTTATCCAAAAATGAGAGTGTGAAACCGTCTTTCACAAGACTCAAGATTCTGTCTGAAGATAAGGTCTGAAGGTAAGGGATTTTCAACACGAAGAATTTGAAGAGAATTTTATCAGAATCTTTCATGCACACAGCCTCCACCACAGAGACGAGCGGGTAAGCAGGTGGATATGAACACGATCACCTCCCTGTTCCCTCCAGGTCAAACACTGTCTTGACTTGTCTGACATCTAGTCCTGATGGAGCAGACATTTCTTACAATTGAATCATTGCAAAACTGAGGCATCTGACTTCTGTCCCTAACTCAAAATCCACTGCCTCGTCACTGAGTTGGAAGTGTGTTATTGGAAGAACACAGCAGGGCAGGCAGCATCCAATGAGCAAGACAATCGACGTTTCGGGCACGAGCCTTCAGGAAAGAGGCTTGTGAAGCGAGGGAGTAGAGAGACAAATGGGAGCGTGTGGGGCTGGGACAAAGTAGCTGAGAGTGTGATAGGAGGATGGAGGTGGGGGTAATGATTATAGGTCGCAGCGCAGGGTAGAGCAGATAGGTGGGAAGGAAGATGGACAGACAGAGCGGCAGAAGCCCTGGACCTGAATGAACTTGGCTGTGTGGGAGGGAGAGTTGACATTTCGGCCAGGGGCCAGTGGTGTTGTTTGGTGCGGGTGTCCCGGAGAAGTTTTCCGAAGTGGTCTGTAATTAGGCATCCGATCTCCTCAGTGTCGAGGAGACTGCAAAGGGAACAATGGATACAGTAAATGACATGCATGGAAATGCAGGTGAAACTCTGATGGACATGGAAGGGTTCTTTGGTGCCTTCGACAGAGTTGAGGGCGGAGGTGTGGATGGATGTTTTGCAAATCCCGTGTTGGAATGAGAAGTTTGCTGGGAGCGGATGGGAGGGTGGTTGGTGGGCGCGTGCACCACCAGGAAGTCGAAGAGGGAATGATATTTACAGAAAGCGGGTAGGGGTGGGGAGGGAAACACATCTTAGTTGGTGGGTTTCATTTGCAGCTGACGGAAATGCCGGAGGATGACATGATGTCTACAGAGGGTGTTGGATTTTAAAGTGATGTAGAAGGGAGTTCCGTCCTCGTCTCAGTTGGAGGGATGAGTTTTGGGAGCGGAGTTGAGGGAAGTGGTTTAGATGAGCTGGAAGGCATCATCGACCAAGTCCGAGGAGAAAATGCCTCGCCACTGATTCAATCTCCTCCCTGGTAATTGTCTGAGTCTGAACAGGCACGTCATAACCATGGTGACGTACTTCATTTCCTGATGTGTTTTTAACCACATATCCCCAACATCACCATGTCAGCCGACTTGCACTTCATTAACATCATTAACTCTTCCACGTCTCTGCTCTTCTGCAGCTCAAAATCTAATCCATTCGTTTGGAAGTCACGGTCATAATACACTTCCATCCGTCCTTTCAAATTCCCTCCCTGCTGTTGTGCTCGTGATGCAAGGAATAGGGAGAGAGTGGAGTTGAACACGTGGCAACAGGGATGGTGCAGGAGGGAGGGTTTTGGATTCTTGGATAATTGGGGATCTTTCTGGGGTAGGTGGGACCTGTACAAGCAGGATGGTCTTCATCTGAACCAGAGGGGTACCAATATCCTGGGGGGCAATTCGCTAAGACTATTGGGGTGTGTTTAAACTAATCCAGCAGAGGCATGGGAACCAAAGCTGTAGTTCAAGTATCGAAAAGTTTGAGAGTAGTTAGGTCCAAAACAAGTCTTAGGGTCGCAAGATTGCACCGGTAAGCAAGACGTTGGTTTGGAGTATGTCTACGTCAAAGCCAGGAGCATCTAGAGTAAGGTCGATGACCTTACAGGATTGGTTGGTACCTGGGAATTCGGTGTTGTGGCAATTTCGTAGACATGAATAGAACAAGGACATGAATGGTTGCTGAAGATTCCAGTATTTAGATGTTTCAGTAAGAACAGAGAAGAATGTAAAAGAGGGGGGACCTGTGGCAGTGTTGGTCATGGACAGTATTTCAGTTGCAGAAAAGATGTTTGGGGACTCGTCAACTGAGGTAATATGGGCTGAAGTTAGAAACCGGAAATGAGATGTCACCCTGTTGGTAGTTTTCTATAGGCCTCCGAATAGTTCCAGAGATGTAGAGGAAAGGATAGCAAAGATGATTCTCGATAGCAGTGAGAATGACAGGGTAGTTGTTATGGGGGATTTCAACTTTCCAAATATTGACTGGGAACACTATAGTGCGAGTACTATAGATGGGTCAGTTTTTGTCCAATGCGTGCAGGAGAGCTTTCTCACACAGTATGTAGACAGGCCAACAAGGGGCGAGGCTACATTAGATTTTGTACTGGGTAATGAGCTCGGCCAGTTGTTAGACTTGGAAGTAGATGAGCACTTTGGTGATAGCGATCACAATTCTGTTATGATTACTTTTGACATAGAAATGGATAGGTGTATACCACTGGGCAAGAGTTACAGCTGGGGAAAAGGCAATTATGATGTGATTAGGGCAGATTTAGGAAGCATTGGATGGAGAAGGAAACTGCAGTGGATATGCACATTAGAAATGTGGAGCTTATTCAAGGAAACGCTACTGTGTTTCCGAGATAAGTATGTGCCTGTCAGGCAGAGTGAAAGCTGTCCAGAGCGGGAGCCGTGGTTTCCGAAGGAAGTAGACTGTCTGGTCAAGGGGAAGAAGAAGGCTTATGTTAGGATGAGAGGCGAAGGCTCAGTTAGGGCGCTTGAGGGATACAAGGTAGCCAGGAAAGACCGAGAAAGAGAGCTCAGATGATCCAGGAGGAGACATGAGAAGTTTTTGGTGGATAGGATCAGGGTAAACACTGAGGCTTTCTGTAGGTATTTAAGGAATAAATGAATGACGAGATTATTATTTTGGCCAATCAGCAATAGCAGTGGAAAGTTGTGTGTGGAGTCAGAGGAGATGGGGGAAGCACTAAATGAATACTTTTCAACAGTATTCTGTCTAGAAAACGACAATGTTGTCGAGGAGATTACTGAGATACAGGCTACTACACTAGGTGGGTTTGAGGTTCACAAGGAGGAGGTATTAGAAATTCAGCAGAGTGTGAAAATAGATAAGCCCCCTGGGCTGGATGAGCTTTATCCTAGGATCTTCTGGGAAGACGGGGGGAGATTGCCGAGCGTTTGGCATTGAACTTTAAATCGTCATTGTCTACAGGAATAGTGCCATGAGTCCTGAGGATAGCAAATATGGTTCCCATGTTCAAGAAGGGGAGTAGGGACAATCCTGTTAATTTTAGATCAGTGACCCTCACTTCAGTTGTTGGTAAATTGTTGGAAAAGGTTATAAGAGGTAGGATTTATAACCATCTGGAAAGGAATAATTTGTTCAGGGATAGTCAGCATGGTTTTGTGAAGGGTAGGTCGTGCCTCACAAACCTAACTGATTTCTTTGAGAAGGTGACCAAGCAGGTCGATTAGAGTAAACCGGTTGACGTTGTGTATATGAATTTCAGCAAGGCGTTCGGTAAGGTTCCCCACAGTAGGCTATTGCACAAAATGCGGAGGAATGGGATTTTGGGAGATGTAGCAGTTTGTATCAGTTATTGGCTTGCTGAAAGAAGGCAGAGGGTGGTGGTTGATGGGAAATGTTCATCCTGAAGTCCAGTTGCCAGTGGTATACCACCAGGGTCGGTGTTGGGTCCACTGCTGTTCGTTATTTTTTTTATAAACGACCTGGATGAGGGCGTAGAAGGGTGGGTTAGTAAATTTTCAGACGACACTAAGGTCGGTGGAGTTGTGGATAGTGATGAAGGATGTTGTAGCTTACAGAGAGACATAGATAAGCTACCGAGCTGTGCTGAGAGGTGGCAAATGGAGTTTATTGCGGACAAATGAGAGGTGATTCCTTTTGATCGGAACAACCGGAATGCAAAGTATTGTGCTAATGGTAAGTTTCTTGGTGGTGTAGGTGAGCAGAGAGATCTCGGTGTTCAGGTAGAGAGATCCTTGAAATTTGCCACCCAGGTTGACAAGTTTGTTAAGAAGGCATACAGTGTTTTAGCTTTTATTAATTGAGGGATCGAGTTCTGGAACCATGAGGTTATGCTCCAACTGGACAAAACTCTAATGCGGCCGCACTTGGACTATTGTACACAGTTCTGGTCACAACATTATAAGAAGGATGATGAAGCTTTGGAAAAGGTGCAGAGGAGATTTACTCGTATGTTGCATGGTATGAAGGGAAGGTCTTACGAGGAAAGGGTGAGGAACTTGTGGTTGTTTTCGTCAGAGAGAAGAAGGTTGAGAGGTGACTTAATAGAGACATATAATATAATCAGAGGGTTTAGATAGGGTGGACAGGGAGAGCCTTGTTCCAAGAATGGTGACGGCGTGCACGAGGGGGCATAGAATTAAATTGAGGGGTGATAGATATAGGACAGATGTCAGAGGTAGTTTCTTTACTCAGAGAGTAGTAAGGGTATGGAATGCTTTGCCTGCAATGGTAGTAGATTCGCCAACTGTAAGTACATTTAAGTCGTCATTGGACAAACATATGGACGTACATGGAATAGTGTAGGTTAGATAGACTTCAGATTGGTATGACAGGTTGGCGCAACATCGAGGGCCGAAGGGACTGTACTGCACTGTAATGTTCTGTTCTATGTTCTATGGTATTACTCTCACTGCTTCTATTCAAAGGTGTACTTGCGTTCTGTTCACAGTTTCATTGTGCATTATCTGAATGGCATTTTTACGAACTCCCATTTTCCCAAACGTGCACTGCGGCCTTCGCAGCATTATCTTTCCACAAGGGCTCCCATCGGGTGGAAGGGAAGGAGTTGCAGGTTATTCACGCAATGATGTAATCGTGAGGTCTTCCAATACCTCTCCAGCATGTGGGAGTCCTGACAACAAGGGTTGCTCACCCATCACCGGGCGGCAAAATTGCAAATTTTTCATCATTTTCTACAAATCCCTTGACTGTCTTCCCTCTAACTATCACTGTCATATCCTCCAGCCCACTCAAGAGCAAATAGAGCTGGTCAATAGTATGCCAACCCAGCGCGCAGACACGACACCCAAGATTATGTTTTAAAGTGCACTCTCAGATATTCTGCATTCCCTCGAATTCCAAGCTCCGGAGCATGTTCGATTGGAACTGTTTCACGTTTCGTGCCTAAAAGTCACCTGCCAAGGCCATAAATTATGAATTTCCGTGGCAACGTAAATCGCACCAGGCAAAAGGAAAGGAATTACTCACCAAGTGATTAAGAAAAACTGCAATACATGCTGAAATCAAGGGTAATGAGCTGGTATCAATACTACTTCGTGCCTTTTATAAAAAAGAAGCGTCAAAGCTTTTACTTTGTGTGAGATTAAACAAATGTTGATCCCTGTCACATTATGAGATATTGGGAATCTGACAAAGTATTATATCAAACAAATACGACTTTTTGTTTCAAGTCGTATTTCGTCACACAAAACGAAGCTTGTACCACAAAACTGAGTTGACCGAAGTTTTTCTGCTCGAGGTCATCATCTTTTGTCAGTCTCAAAACTCCTTCATATGTTAGTGCTGCCATTGCTCATGGTTCGAGCCCGGGTTTGTAACCTCGATTCACACTACAACTTTGCTGAATTTTCTTGCAACTATTGCAGCAAGCATCCGAAGGTGCGTTCTCCATGTTGTTAGGTATTATTTTTGAAGGAATAGCTGGAAGTCATTTTATAGACAGACCACCCCGGCCCCCCTCCCCCCCCCCGCCCCAGGCCACATTTATTTCAGTTTGGAAGTCCACATATGTGTTTTTCCTTCGAAGAACATGAGGATGACAAGCTTCTGATGCGAAGAATGCCTTCGTTTGGCAGGAAGAACAACGTGATTCATGAAAAGCAGAAAAGTAACGGTGAAACAATGGGGTCGAAAACGTACAGGGATGCGGTTGAATGCTTCTGTTCCTTATGTAGAGACAGGAATCTGCTGGAATCCATTGAAACAGGCAGGAAGTCGGAAGACCACAGTTCGCCAGGCTGCCTCAGAGTTGGAGAAGTCAACGTTTAGCAGGTACCAATTATTACCGATTGGGACAGTCCTTGAGGGACAGCCTCCCGCCTGTTTACCCCTCTGCTTATGTAAACAGAATCGGATTTAAAGCGAGTCATGAAGAAAGAAGAGGCCAAACGGGTCAATTCCTCATTTTATGGAAGTTGGGCTCTCCTGAGGCCTTTGTCACTTTCAAAAGATGTGTCTGTATAGGTCCCTCTATGCGTCAAAATGAGGTTCAGTTCTCCCGCAGTTCATGAACAAATTTGACGGTGTCTGACTTCAGACTCATTCACTGGTTCATTTGAGATTAAAACTTTGCAGGGAAAGTCTCGTTCAGATGAACACTTCAGACGTCAGGCTGTGGGCCAATGAGTGGAAATTGGAAACGAGAATATTTGGATGTTTGATGACTGGCACTGACATAATGTATTATTCTGTGCTCTAAAAGCACGGTGTCACAAACACTCTTTTTTGGAAGGAATTTCTCATCGCAGGAAAAGAAACCTATGCTGTTAAGGGAAGACGCAATTGCACATGCCGTCCTTCCTGGTCGACTAGTGGTTACCATACAGCGCTTTCACCGCTGTGGTTTGGGTTAATTTCTTGGTCAGGGAATCTGGATTTATTGTTCCTGATAAGGGCAGCAACACAAGTCGAGCGTCTTTGACATTTCAAACGCGTCCGAATGTGCCTTGCATAATTGTGCAGGGCCGCAAGGTGGCTCACTGGTTATCACTGCTGCCTCACAGCGCCAGAGATATGTTTTGCCGACAACTGGGTCGACTGTCAGTAAGGTACCTTATTCAGGAGCAAATGAAGAGAAAATGGGTAAGGAATTGTTCTGTGAGGGTTAATCCCAGGAGGATTTGTGTGCATTTGTTGCATCGAATAGGCAATTTCTGAATTGTAGGCATTACATGTTCCCTTATTGTGATGCTTTAGCACATGTTCAGACAGGGGAGAAAAGTGAGGAAAAACAGTCACGACCCAATCAGTGATTGATCCATTGTGCAACAACCAACGGATTCACTTTTGACTGAACTAGCTCCCATTTTCCCTACATTGGTAATGGTAGTATACAGCATTAGAGCGGGTTTTCATGTGTTGTTTTGGCCCCAGCATCCTTTCTCAACATGGACTATACTGGGACATAAAGAGATGATAAAAGACATGGATGGCAATGACTGGAGTGAAAAGACGTCAGGAAGAATGGACAGTGTTTACTTGGAAACAGAAAAATGGAAAGGAAGCCAACGATGTAGTGGGGGATAATGCCATTTGAAAAGACAAAGCGGGGTATCATAGGATGGTGGAAAAGACGAATAGATCATGTGGCGTGACACCAGGTAAAACTGAGTTGTGTCCGTATAGAAGGTTTCTAGGCGATGTGAATTTGGTGAGAGTAAACAGGAGGGAAATTCCCTCATTCGGATGGATCTATATCTAGAGTATAGAACTTGAAAACTAGCGATGAATGATAAAGAGAAGTTTGGAGCTCGCATTCTTTTTCTTTCTACAGTTATTGAATTCGAAAATGATTACTTTTTCTCAGGAAAAATTATTCAGAAGTTGATTCTAAAATATTTGTAAAGATGCGTGCAGACACACAAGGAGTGAATTTCACCGGGACAGGGAGACTGGGCGGCCAGAATGGGTATACGTTACGTGCACACTCTCTAATTGGTTAACGTTAATTGGAAAGGAACCGCATAACACCTGCAACTGAGCACGACTAAGTGTAGAATGAGCTGATTGTAAGGAAAGCTTTAGCAGCTTGTTCTACGTGAACTTCTATAAATTGTAAAAGACCTGAGCTGTTTGTGTTAGCTCAACATTAAAGGGAAGCCGGTTAGCACAGTCTGCTGCATAACTGGTTTATGATATAAAGTGATGCCAACAGTGTGGGAATAATTCGCGCAATGTCTCAGCATACCTTCAGGATCCTGATCTCCCCATTCAGCTAATACTTTAGGAGATGGCGAGAATCAAAGTGAAACTACACTATCGTGAGTTGGAACTGACCTGCCGATGTGATGCACCTTTGTTCTTTCATCTGTTGCATTAGAAAATTTGGCTGCAATCACAGAGAAGGGAGTGAGTTCATTGGATGCTCACTCATCTCCCCCAACCATATCTAGTGACAAGATACGAAAATAATTCCTGTTTGTATTCTGTAATCTTCATTGCAGCACTTAAAAACAGCTTTGTCATTTCTATTCCAGTTTTTCTGATAACAGGCAAAATGTCCAATGAGATAAACCTAATAACTTTTGGATTGTTTTAATGGACTGTGCGAGTTTGCAGCAAAATTAGTAATATGATACGAGCTAAACGTCCTTTCCAGAATTTAACACAGCGCAGGATCAGCGACATGACAAACGTCATCGACTTCAAAAATCACCTCTGTATCTCTAGTGAGTGATGGATATTCACTCAGGGAGTCTTTATGGCTGGTCTTAAGTAACTGAGGTATTTCCCAAGGACAGAACACTCCACAAAATCAGATATTTTTTTGAATAAATGCTGTTTTATTCAATGTTCGTTTGCAACTTTTAAATATATATGCATACACACACATACATGCACGCGCACACACATTTATACATATGTGTACATACACATATGTATATACATATAGCTCGAAAATTCGACGGGAAGAACATTCGACGTGGAGGTTGAACAGTTCATCCACTTTACAAGGAGTTTGAATAGTTCATCCACTTTATATCGGAGCTGCCTCGTGCTCCCACGAGGAGATTAAACAGTTCATCCACTTTATATCTGCGCTGCCTCATGCTCCCACGTGGAGGTTGAACAGTTCATCCACTTTACCAACACCATCCACCCCGATCTAAAATTCACCTGGACCGTCTCAGCATCCTCCCTCCCCTTCCTAGACCTTTCCATTTCTATCTCGGGTGACCGAATCGACACGGACATTTACTATAAACCGACCGACTCCCACCCTGCCCCCTGTAAAAACGCCATCCCATATTCCCAATTCCTTCGTCTCCGCCGCATCTGCTCCCAGGAGGACCAGTTCCAAAACCATACAACCCAGATGGCCTCCTTCTTCAAGGACCGCAATTTCCAGCCAGACGTAGTCGACGATGCCCTCCACCGCATCACTTCCACTTCCCGCTCCTCCGCCCTTGAGACCCGCCCCTCCAACCGCCACCAGGACAGAACCCCACTGGTCCTCACCTACCACCCCACCAACCTCCATGTACAACGTATCATCCGTCGTCATGTCCGCCACCTCCAAACGGACCCCACCACCAGGGATATATTTCCCTCCCCTACCCTATCAGCGATCCGAAAAGACCACTCCCGCCGTGACTCCCTCGTCAGGTCCACAACCCACACCAACCCAACCTCCACTCCCGGCACCTTCCCCTGCAACCGCAAGAAATGCAAAACTTGCGCCCACGCCTCCCCCCTTACTTCCCTCCAAGGCCCCAAGGGACACTTCCATATCCACCCCAAATTCACCTGCACCTCCACACACATCATCTATTGCATCTGCTACACCCGATGTGGCCTCCTCTATATTGGGGAGACAGGCCGCCTACTTGCGGAACGTTTCAGAGAACACCTCTGGGACACCCGGTCCAACCAACCCAACCACCCGTAGCCCAACACTTTAACTCCCCCTCCCACTCCACCAAGGACATGCAGGTCCTTAGACTCCTCCATCGCCAGACGGTTGGAGGAAGAGCGCCTCATCTTCTGCCTGGGAACCCTCCAACCACAAGGGATGAACTCAGATTTCTCCAGTTTACTCATTTCCCCTCCCCCCACCTTGTCTCAGTCAAATCCCTCGAACTCAGCACCGCCTTCCTAACCTGCAATATTCTTCCTGACCTCTCCGCCCCCACCACACTCCTGCCTATCACCCTCACCTTCACCTCCCTCCACCTATTGCATTTCCAACGCCCCTCACCCAAGTCCCTCCTCCCTACCTTTTATCTTAGCCTGCTGGACACACCTTCCGCATTCCTGAAGAAGGGCCTATGCCCGAAACGTCAATTCTCCTGTTCCTTGGATGCTGCCTGACCTGCTGCGCTTTTCCAGCAACACATTTTCAGCTCTGATCTCCAGCATCTGCAGTCCTCACTTTCTCCTAGAACATTCAAATGACCGACAAACCAATTCCAAATATTCTAAATTCACACACATGTGTGTGTGTGTATGTGTGTGTGTGTGTGTGTGTGAATTCAGAACATTAGAAATGGATGGTCGGCCATTCTTCTGCCTGTAGAATGTGAGAGCTTAGATTTTACTGTAATGTCCCTGACATTTGAATCTACGGGAATTGCACCCAACTCCATCTCCTTGGCAACAGCTTTAGGGATCTGGAGCTGAACATTGGATCTTTGGGTAGTCTGAGGTGAATTGAGAGGAGTTATATGGAGGCAGTTGCACTTCAGGTACAAGAAAAAGGTCGATGGTATACAGTCGGGAGACGAAAAGGGAACAGACAGCCAGTGCAGGCATCCACTTTGGCTGTGCCCATCTGTAACAAGCATACCGTATTTGTTACTTTTGGGGGGATGTCCTACGAGGGGTAAGCCATGGGGTACAGATCTCTGGCACAGTGTTTGTCCCTGTGATCAGAACGGTAGGGGAGAGGGGAGGAGAGCAATAGTTATTGGGGACTACATGGTGAGGGGGAGAGATTGCAGTTTCTGTGGGTACAGGGCAGGCTCATGATTGATGTGATTTCTCCACGTTACCAAGGTTTGTGATGTCTCGCAGCGTGTTTTCAGGACCCTTAAGTGGAGGGGGAGCAGCCCGAGGTCATGTTTCACATATGCACTAACAACTTATGTAATAAAATTGATGTGGATATATGGCAGAAATTCAGGGATCTAGGGTGACATTTTAGAACTCGATCAAACAGAGTTGTTCTCTCTGATTGGTTACACATGCCACGTTGTAGTGAGGGAAAGAATAGGGAGAGAGCAGATGAACACGTGGTTGTAAGGATAGTGCAGGTGATAGAGATTTGGATATCTGGATAGTTGGGGCTCATTCTGGAGTCGGTCGGACCTCTACAAACAAGATGGTCTTCACCTGACCCGGAAGGGGACCAATATCTTGAGTGGACAATTTTCTAAAGCTCTTCAGGAGGGTTTAAACGAATTCAGCAGCGGATTGCGAACCCGAATCTTAGCTGCGGTTTGCTGGACGTTTTGAGTGGTTAGGACATAAATAGGTTTTCGGGTTTGCGAGTGAATGCTGGCAAGGATGAAGGTGGTTCGAAGTCTGTCTACTTCACCGCTAGGAGCATCTGGGTTAAATCAGGTGTCATGGGTTGTTAACTGGGACTTCAATATTGTGGCCATTTCAGAGACATGAATGGAGCACTGAAATGAATGGTTGTTCCTTGCACCTCAGTTTCGATTTTTCAGTAAGAACAGGGAAGTCGTTAAAGAGGGGAGATGTGGCATTTTTAGTCAAAGACAGTGCTATGGTAGCAGAAAGGATATTTGGTGAGGACCCGACTCATTCTGCTGAACTAGAATGGGCTGAGATTAAAATCAGGCAAGTGGAGGTCACCACCAAAATGTTCTAGAGATATGGAGGAAAAGATTGCAAAGATGATTCTGGAGAGGAACGGAAGTAACAAGGTAGTTGTAGTGGGGAAGTTTAACTTTCCAAATATTGATTGGAAATGTTATTGTTTGAGGAGCTCTGATTGGTCAGTCTTTGTCCAATGTGTGCAGGAGGGTTTCGTGACGCAGCATGTAGACGGGCCAACAAGAATCAAAAACATATTGGATTTGGTACTGCGTAATGAAGCAAGTCAACTGTTCGATTTGGAGATAATTGAGCACTTTGGTGATAGTGACCACAATTTGGTATGTTTATTTAGTGATGCATAGGAATATATATATATATATCGCAAAGCATGAGGTACCGCTGGGAGAAAGGCCAGTATGATGCGATCAGCAAGAGTTAGGATGCACCAGATGGGAAAGTAAACGCAGGGGTTTTGCAAACCTGAAATATGGAGCTTGTTCAGGTAAGCGCTCATGCATGTCCTTGATAAGTGTGTGTGCGTCATGCAGGGAATATGAGGTTGAGACAGGGAGCCATTTTTACTCAAAAAGTTGAATTTCTTGTCAAGATGGAGAAGGCAGTGCATGTAAACATGTAATATGAAAGCTGAGTTAGGGCACTTGAAAATTAAAAGCTAGCAAGAAAGGGCCAAAAGAGAGAGCTACTCAGAGCAAAGAGGGGACATTAAAAGTCTTTAGCTGGCAGGGTCATTTAAAACCCGGAAGCTTTCTCTTGTCATTTCGAGAATAAAATAATATCTAGGATATAATTCGGGCCTGTCAAGAACAGTAGGAGGACGTCGTCAATGGAGTCCGAGGATAGGAGAGCCGCTGAATGTATATTTTTCATCATATCTCAAATGAAAAAGACAATGCTGTCGAAGAGAATTTTGAGATGCAATCTGTTAGAATAAACGAAATTGATATTCATAAAGACGAGTTGTTAGCAATTCTTGAAAGCCTGAAAATAGATTTGTCCCCTGGGCTTGATGGGATGTATCATAGGTTTCTCTGAGAATCGTGGGAGGAGATTGCAGAACGTTTGACTACCAACTTTATTTCGTCAGTGTCTATGTGATTAGTGCGAGAAGACTCGAGTTCAGCAAATATTGTCCCCTTCTTCACGAAGAGTAGTAGGGAGAAAGCTAGAAATTATAGAACAGTGAGCCGTATTTCCTTGAAGGTAAAGTTTTGGGAAAGGTTATGAGAGATATGATTTATGATCACTGAAGGAGGAAGAAGTTGATTCACTACAGTCAACACGATTTTGCGAATAGCAGGTTGTGGCTCACAAACTTTATTGAGCTTTTTGAAAAGGTCAACAAACAAGTGGATGAGAGTAAAGTGGTTAACATGGTGGATATGATTTTCACGAATGCACGGTCGGCTGTTGCAGAAAATACAGAGACATGGGATTGAGGGTGATTTTGCGGTTTAGATCAGTAATTGGCTTGCTGAAAGAACACAGAGTGTGGTAGTTAATGGAAAATATTCATCCTGGAGTTCAGTTATTCATGGTGCACCACAAGATTCCTGTTAGGGTCCACTGCTGTTTGTCACCTTTATAAATGACCTGGGTTTGAGCATGGGATGATGGATGAGTACATTCGCAGAACACACTAAGTCGATGGAGTTGTCAACAGTGCCGAAGTCTGCTGCAGGTTACAGACAGACATGAATAATCTGCAGATCGGGACTCAGGGGTGGCATATGGAGGTTATTGTGGAAAAGTGTGAGGTGATTTACTTTGGAATGAACAACAAGAATAAAATGTTCTGGCTAATTGTAATATTCTTGGAAGTTTAGATGAACAGAGCGATCTCGGCGTCTATGTATATAAAACTCTGAAAGTTAACACACACGTTGATGGATTTGTTTGCAATGAGCACAGTGTGTTAGTTTTTATTGGGAGAAGGATTGAGTTTCAGGGCCAAACGATCCCTTTGCAGCTCCAGAAATTTGTCTGGTATGGCCAAACTTGTCGAGTTCTGGTCGCCACATTATAGGACGGATGTGAAAGCATTGGAAAGGTTGTACACGAGATTTCCTCGGATGTTGCCTTCTGTGAAGGGAAGGTCTTACGAGGAAAGGCTGAGGGACTTGTGGCTGTTTTTGATAGAGATAAGAAGATTGAGAAGTGAATTAATAGAGACGTAAAAGATTATCAGAGTTTGCCGTAAGGTGGACAGTGAAGGCATTTTCTTCAAATGGTGATGGTTGGCACAAGGGCATATCGATGTAATTTGAGGATGATAGATGCCGAGGTAGCTGCCTTTCTCAGAGAGTAGTAAGAGTGCAGAACGTCTTGTCTTCAACAGTCGTAGACTCACCAACCTTCAGGGCAATTAAATGATCATTGGATAAACTTACGGCTTATAATGTCAAAATGCTGGTCAGATGGACTTCAGATTGGTCTTACAGGTCGATGCAACATTAGTGCCAAAAGCACTTTATTGCAATGTAATATTCCGGGTTTAAACTGTTCTTCAGCTTGAAGTTGCAATCATCTCTGGTCAGTATCAGTAAAACAAACACCTGGCGAGAATCCAATGCACAACTTTGGCAGTTCATGTGCTGCCATTCTGTCATGCAAGTACAGCAAGCTAACTAACTGCACCACTGGATCTGCCGTCTAATGGTGACGAACGGTTCCTGATCTTACCACTGGGCCCCTCAACCCAATTACTTATTTTTTTTCTGTGTATCTGAAATGAAACGCAGTGCAGAGGTGGTTATACTGATAATGGATCATCGATTATGAAGCATCAGCTTCAGGAAAATGGCATAGATAAATGTGGTGAAAATCGGTTTTATTGAATACTGCATACATTTACCATGGCTTCCTGCGTTGGTCACAGGCAATGTTTTGTGGCCATTGTACTGGGATTTTCCTTCTATCGGCTTCAATTCGTCAGACAATTCGATTCACTGATATTTCACCAACTTCCTTTGGCATGTTCTTCTGAGACATCGACCCACACTGCACACAATATCAACAATGTTCAGCATACTACGTGCACGAGCATGTGGCATGGTTTTTATGCACAGTGAAGATTGACTAATGTTCTGCAAGGGCAAGTTAAATGCAGTCTAATTCGTAAAGTCGCAAGAATCCAGAGTAAGATTCAAAATGTCAGAAATTCACGTTCATTACCTTGGCCAGAATTCCAGCCCAGCAAAGGGGAAATCTGCCCCTGATTCTATGCAATTGCTTGCTCCATGTGTCCACTTGGCAACCTATGTGAAGGAACATTCACCCTGAAGGACAACTTGTGAGAATCCTCCGCTGTATGATCGAAAGCTGAAACAAGAGCTGTCTATTCCAGCCGGGAGAGAAGCGAAGTGGAGATGAGACCAAAATATTATTTGGCGTTTAATTCATATTGTCCTCAATGTGACTATTTAAAAATCTTGGTCAGAAATGGCACAGACACAAAGGAGCAGAAGGAGACCATTCTTAACACCGATCCTGTCCTGCCACGTAATTTGATATCATCATGGCTCACACAACAATTTTATGTCTTTTTCCAGCCCATCCACAACATCGTACTGGCTAACAGGTATTTATCGATCTCTACCATAAATAGACATCGATAATGTAAATCTGTGGGAGGAAAATGTTCCGTTTCGAGACAGTTAGGTTTATGCACGAATATTACTTGTTTTGCAGATGATCAGCCGAGTCTGGTCTGACCACTTTGCAAAACATAAATTAAAGTACGACCCTGATGGGATTCGAACCCACAACCTTTGAATCGCAACCTGAATAGAGAAGTAGAAGTCCAACGCGCTTTCCATTGCACCACAGAGCCGCGCCTTCTATTGCCGTTAAGCACACAAGTTTGCCTCTGATGCATTGCATTCAGGACATCAATCTCGCGCCTGTCTGTCCTCGTCACACTTTCTGGTACCTGGTCCTTATCCACTCGTGCTCTGGCTCATCAAGTGTTCGACTACAGACTGCTGAAACGTTCTCATGACACTTACCTTTACCACATGTTCAGATAATGATTTCCAGATTATCAATACTCTACAGGTGAAAGTATTCTTCCTAAATCTCCTCCTTGTCTCCTGTCTTTCATTTATGTTACTCTGTTCCTTCCCAATACAGGCTTATCCCTGTCACACATATCCATCCTCTTCATAAAATGAGCACGTTAATCGGTTTCTTATTCAGCCTTCTCTGCGCTTAGAGTAACACCCCCAACCGAGCTCGCGTACCTTCACAATGGGAGTGGTCAAACCCTTGCCATTCTTTTCATCTCCTGTGAAATTCTCCTCCTGCATTTAGACGCTTCTAGTATCTGGCGATCACAAGAGAAAAACAAAGTTCTCAGAAGAAAAGCCAAAAGGTCCGAACAAAATCAGCAGCTCTTGTCTTTCTCTGATGAGGAAGGAAAGTTAACACTTCGAGTCCAATGATCCGTCTTCAGAACTAATGGGAAGGGAGGGTGGGTGAAGAATGTGTAAGACGGCGGACGGTTTCTAAAATGATTGAACTTGATGTTGGGTCCTAAAGTTTTCATGGTCTGTCGGTAGAAAATGAGTTGCGTGTTTTCCAGCTTGTGTTGTGTCTTGAAGGAGCACTGCAGCAGACCAGAGACTGAAATGATGGCCTGGGAACACAGTGTCTAGATTTGAGTGGTGCTGGAAAAGCACAACAGTTCAGGCAGCATCCGAGGAGCAGTGAAATCGACGTTTCGGCCAACAGCCCTTCATCAGGAATACAAGCAGAGAGCCTGAAGGGTGGGAACACAGTGTAATGTTGAAGTTACGGAGACTGGAAGATCGGGATAGTTTTTGTTGATTCTGGACAGAACGTAAGTGATCTCAGCTTTGTCACCGACTTTATTTTCCTCTCTCCATTGGAGAGAGATCACATTCTGAGCAGGAAATACAGTTGCCTCGATTAACTGAAGTGCAGACAAATCTCTGGAACATGCGACCGGGAGCTTCCAGAGTGAGGAGAGATATCTGAAACCAGCAGGAAATGTAACTGACAACATCGCACGTTACAATGCAGTATTGGCACTTCGGCCCTCACTGTTGCCGCAACCTGTAAAATAATGTCATGTCCATTGTAATGGTAAATTAACATTTATTTTGAATCCAATAAAAGCACAGGGAAACAAATAAGTAATTACCTGACTTTGCAGAGGCATGTTTTGCAGACAGACAGAAAAAAATGTAAAGTTAAACCGAAATAATAGCAGACATACAAGGCCAGTAAACTACCATATCAGGGACAAACAGTCAAGGAATGAGAAAAAATATACTTTTGATGTGGAAGGCACCTTTCCTCACGTACCATTGGTGAAGGCATCCAGCGAGAGGTGGCAGGATTTGAGACGATGCATACTGCAGGCACAAAAAAAACGAAAGATTGTATTTTCAGCGACGATGTGCGTATCTGATTCAATGCAAACATAAGGACAGATATGAAGAAACTAAATTAACTAACTCAGGCAGATGGAGCAGTCCAGGTAACCCCCGCCAAGAGGGTAGCCTGGCGATTAGGTATGGTAGATGTCTCGGACCCAAGATAAAGAAGGTTCCCTACTGAGTGCAGGGCAAAAGGCAAACGTGATGTGGGGTTCATAGGAAGCTGTGAACCCATAAGAATAGCCCGGAAGTCTGAGTATCATCCATGCAGAGCACGAGACCCGTTAAAACACGAGACTGACAAAGGATACTACTTTGCATCCCTCCTGAAAGCTTTAGTGATAATTCTTTGTGGATAATCACCGGTGAGAGCCCCCATTTTTCTGGTCAAAAAGGCAAACATTCCAGGTGAATCCGGGAAGCGGAGCTTTGTTCAAGACCTGCAGGTAGTCAATTATACTGTTGTTCCGCCCGCCCCAAATGTTCCTAATCCTTGTACTATATGAGTTCAAATTCCACCTGACAGTAAATGGTTCTTTGCTATGGATTTATCAATTGTCTTCTTTAGTGTACCGGTACACCCAGAAAGTCAATTCTGGTTCACTTTTCCACTCAAAGGCAAATCATATACATTCAAGCGACTTTGTCAAGATGACTGTGAGTCCCCCACCATAATTAATGAGGCTCGATGCTGGAGTCTGGAGATTCTTGTTTTAACCCCGGGGTCAGCGCTTCTGCAGTATGTAGACGAATGCTTAATAGCAGCACCAACAGAGGAACAATGTGAGAAAGATACGCTTGTGTTGCTCTGCCATCTCGCCAGGAATGGGCACAAAGCAAATCTACAATTTGTGCAACAACAGGTGAATTTCTTTGGTCATTTCTTGTCTAAACAAGGGAAGGGCATTGGTCAAGACAAAGTTCAAGCAATCCAGCAAAATCCAAAGCCTCACACGAAGTAACAATTGCTATTCTTTTTGGTCATGCACACCTACTGTCGATTTTTTTGTACCACAACGGCGGCACGGTGGCACAGTGGTTAGCACTGCTACCTTACAGCGCCAGAGACACGGGTTCAATTCCCGCCTCAGGCGACTGACTGTGTGGAGTTTGCACGTTCTCCCTGTGTCTGCGTGGGTTTCCTCTGGGTGCTCTGGTTTCCTCCCACAGTCCAAAGATGTGCAGGTCAGGTGAATTGGCCATACTAAAAATTGCCCGTAGCCTTCGGTTAGGGGTATAGGTGGGTTTCGGGTCGGTGTGGAAGGGCCTGTTTCCACACTGTAATGTAATCTCCTAAAAAATTACACAAACCTTGAGGCGCCCCTAAATGAAACTTCCAATGGCTGAGAGTTGCAGAACCAGAGACCGGTGTAGTTGAATTAAAAAGGCGCTCCAAACCATACCTACACTGGGGGTCCGAATCCAAACAAGCCTTTTGTACAAACGGGAGATGCATGACATGTGAGCTGATGCAGGAGAATGTGGGAAAATTGAGGCAGGTAGCTTACATTTTGGCTAAACTTAGACCCCGTAGCGGCAGGATTGCCGATATGCAAGGAAGCCGTGGCTGCAGCTGAAAAAGTTTGTTGTAGCATCTAGGGACACAGTCGGCTTTGGAGAATTAACCCTCCTGGTCCCACATGCATCCTTACTGTTTTCCGAGCAAAACACAGCACACATGTCTGCAGCACGTTGGCTCAGAAACAATACCGTACTATTGGAGATGCCTAACATTACAATAACGAGATGTAACGTCCGTAATGCTGCTAACCTTCTCGCCACAACAGGAGACAGAGACGCACATGACTGTGTCGCTGTAATTCACCATGACCGGACGTGCAGGATTCACAAACTCAGAATCTTGATATTGCGTTTTTTTGTGAATGGGTCCGCATTCAGGGGCAAACAGGCAGGCCACAATTGTGTTTGGTATGCTGTCGTATCTACCCACGAGGTAGTCAAAGCGGAATCACTCCCTTGTCATCTGTCAGCTCAAGCAACAGAGCTGATTGCCTTGACTGAGGCATGTCAATTGGCAGAGTGAATGATAGTGAATATTTACACAGATAGCAGATATGCATTCGGGGTTGTACATAATTGTGGAACTCTGTGGAAACGCAGGGGCTTCTTGACCTACACTGGAAAGCCCAAAATACACCGTGGTCTGACTTCTGACTTCCTGGAAGCGGTCCTTCCGTCTAAATCATTTGTTGTCTGTAAATGTGAAGCCCACACGAAAAAGTACGATTCCCTTTCTCAAGGCAATGCGAATGTAAACTCAGCGGAAAGGACAGCAGCCCAGCATCCGCCAAGTGATCAGTTGACATGTGTATGTCAAATATTTGTAATCCAAAGCAGACATATAGGAAGTCGAGTCGCAGGCCACACCGAAGGACAAGCGTGAATGGACAATGGCAGGGTGCAGAATGAGGGAATGGGTGTGGTGTGGCCCCATTGGTAAACCCTGTCAACGCGATCATTATTCCCATTCCATGCCAATTAACACACAGTGAGGACCATGTGTCAAAAGAGGGGATGTAGCGAATAAAGTGGCATGATTTGATCTTGATATTTAATTTGGTTTCCGTGGTAGAATCTGTAAGTCCTCTTCGGACATTGTGCAAAATAATTTTCCAAAGGTCATCTTAGTCAGTCCGGGACTGAGGTTCAGAAAAGAACAAATGTTTCTGTTTTATTTTTGGAGCTGGCTGTGTTTACATTCTGGATCTGGTTTCCAGCATCTGCAGTCATTGTTTTTACCTCTGTGTTTACATTCTCCCCGCCTCACTCTATGGAGAAGGACTTATAAACTTCATTTCTGTCAGTCCAGGTGAGACACTTTGTGACCCGGTAGTTTCATTGGCAAAGAAAAGACATTTATCCCCATGAAGCTTCCTTTCATCCTCTGTCTGCCCATTCATTCAATTCGATCACTGCTGTTTTGATAAATTTCACCTCTGCTCTCCTGTTGTTCTTCCGTAATTCGAGGGAACGTCGAACCGAATCCCAAAATCATATTAATGTTCGGTTGCTCATGTTACATCAATGACCAGACCAGAACAAGCTAGCAGGAAATTGAATAACACAAAAAATATTTTTAAAATTCCTTCCAGAAAATTAACCGACTGCAAAGTCAGAATATGAGAAATGTCAGAGTGCACTGATATTTAGCCCATTTCACAACGCACAAATACACCTAGACGAGTTCAGTCTTTGCGAAATGTTTATTTATAATTGTGACAATTCCCTGGGGCAGATCCTCCCTCAATCCACAAAAATGTATGCTGCCAAAAACTATTTCAGTTCAGATTAAAATGGCTCAGGGTACTTCCATCAACCCAAAGGTTACTGCGCCATGTCAATTCAAGTGTATCCAGATAAGGTTAGACATCCCAGCCTTTTCTCCCACAGCTCCCTATTCCAGTTGCTCCAGCCTAGTTTGGAGCTCCCATCCTGGGCGTTTCACGCGCCTCTCTGCCTTCATAGAAGAACTGCATGCTCACGGACTTGGTCACTGGCAGAAAGAGTAGAGATTCACGCGTTCATTCCGCTCTCAATTTCCGATCGGATCTTCGCCACTGCGTCGCTAAATTTCACTGATTCCAGACCTGGAAGCCAGTGTGATTGAAGTGTGCAACCGCAGTTACAACCTTGTCTCGAGGCACTGGTAAAGTAACGATGAGAAACTTCGTTGTTATTTAAACTAACATTTCAACAATTTGTTTGCTAAGCCTGTACATTTCATCTTTTCTCGAAATCTATCGAAATCAGTATTCAACATTCTCAATAGTGGATTCTCCACAGCCACTGAGGACATCGAAGATGACGATACAACCCAATCTCAGTAGGTTATCCTCTTGAGCATGTGGTGCTGTTCCTCGCCAATCTTAGCCATTGCATTTATTGTTTTTTCTGTTGGTTATTTTTTCATGTGATCGTATAGTGGCTCGTCCTCTGCATTGTGGCCGAAGCAACCTCCATTCAAATCCGAGTATCTGTAATGCGCATTTGTTCCATGTTACTCCATATAACCCTTTCAAAACAAACGCATAAAGGAAGAAGTCAATTTTTAAGGTTAAAATGCTCTTGAAGGTGATGATTTTTTTGCTTCAAACTTTATCTGCACCTAATCTCGGAGACGTTCCTCCCTTTCCCTATCACTATTCTTCCATTCTATCCTTCCTCACATGCCACTGGGGCATTGCACAAAGTAACATTCACTTTCACATTGACACCGTTAAGTTAGTGCTGCAGCTGTCACTCTTGTTAAGTGAGCTTGCACCAATACCACCATGAGGAGCTTTAAGCCACTTAATGCAATCAGATAATGTGGTTGGGTTATCAATCCTCATGTAAAGTGTTTGATTTGCATGGACCAGATATCATTGGAGCACTGGGTTCATGAAAAGGACGCAGAACAGTATCGAGGAAAAGAGACTTTATTGGAAAAGACCAATGTTTGCGAATTCCCCACATTTATTTCAAGTCTTTATTCGTCTCTCGCTAGAATGTTATATATAATTCTGCAATTCACATAAAAGAAGCGATATGACAGCTTTGGAAATGGTGCAGAAGTGATTTGCCAATATATTGTCTGGATTGAAGAACTTCAGCTATGAAAGAGTTTAGACAGACTGGCCTTGCTTTTGTGAGAGCAGGAGAGATTGAGAGGAGACAGTATTGAGATGTAGGAAATAATGAGGGGCATGGATTGGGTACACTTCACGAAAGATTTCTCGATGATGGATGGATCAATTAATCATAGATTTAAGATAAGAGTCATAAACGTTCGAGTAGCTCTACACAAACAAAACTTTATCAGCTGGCGAGACATTGGAATCTGGACATCACTGTCCCTATGAGTTAGAGCGGCAGAAATTCTAATAATCTTCAGAGATACTTAACTGTGAATTTGTAATGCTTAAGGCATACAACGTTAAATATTGGAAAATGGGATAAGGATAATCAAGCAGGTGTTATTGACAAGAGCATGCACAAGTAGCTTGCAGCCTCAGTGAGCTCCGACATCCACCGTGTGGCGTTTGGTAACCTCAGTTGTCACGTGGGATGCTAGTGTTCATTTTCCCGCTGGGGCGGCTCTGACTGTTTCAGGGTTTCAAGGTTTGTGTAAAGATCTGTTGTTCAGGTGAAGGATGCAGATGGTGTGGGGAAATTCGGTGGTTTTGGGAAGTTGGTTTGCGGCCGTTTCCTCCCCTTTATCGGTGATATCTTCAAGGCAGATGAAACTCATGTGAAGCTCTGCTGTCCTGCAGCGTTTCGAATTGATTTGATTTATTTCCCACTGCTTTCAGTTGCTGTTTCTTGTCGTTACTTTGCATGCCCCAGTATGTTGAGTCCAGATCAACTTGTTTTTTGATGGAGTCATTGGATGAGTCTCGTCATTCTAGAAATTCTCTGGCTTCACTCTGTTTAGCTGGCCCCAATGTATTTGTGTTGTCACAGTCGAATTTGTTGTCCTCGTCATCGCTGTGCATTGCTACTCGGAACAGATGGTTGTGTTGTTTAGTGGATCTTCCAGAAATATTTTGCAACAATAGATATTCCCACAGATTCATTGTCAAAACCAACGCCAGGAGGACATGCCATTACCCAACAAACCAAGCTCTCCACATTATAGGTAAAAGTATGTCTCGGCACGTACAGCCAGACTCCTCTGACCACTCGGAGTTATGAGACAGCATAACCGAAAGACATATTTGACAACAACTCACCAAAAAATGGACCAAATACCCATCATAGGCAGGACAAATTTGGAAAAAAAAATATTGCATGCTGTAACTGCAGGAAACATTATACAGGACAGACAACTCACGATACGCATTCTTGAAGATCAACTTGACATGAAACACCACTGCCAGGTGTCCGCAGTAGGTTGACTCATGACACTGAGTGTCGCTAATTCCGTGGCTGGAATCTCGCAATGTGTGACAGTCTGCAGCAATGGAGAATGTGTTGCTGGAAAAGTACAGCAGGTTAGGCAGCATCCAAGAAGCAGGAGAATGGATGTTTCTGACATGAATACTTCATCAGATATTCGGCCAAAACGTCGATTCTGCTACTCCTCAGATGCTGCCTGATCTGCTGTGTTTTCCAGCACCACACTCTTGACTCTGATTTCCAGTATCTACAGTCCACACTTTATCCTCCGTCTGCAGCCTTAGTTAGTTCCTTGTGTGAGGGAACTGCTGATATTACCAATGTAAAATTCGATTGCTGATTGAGAAACACAACAAGGTCCGCAGCCCAAAAGAGTGTTTCTGTTGTTTTGAGTTTCCTGGCTGTACAATGTGTGCTTCTGAGATCGCACAGTTTGCGGTAGTCTGGGGAGCGGTTGCAGTTATCTGTGTTTACATCCTAGATGCTATTGGTGCTATTTGATTTGTTCTTGATTTGTGCAACAGTAACACAGTAACAAATCAATTAATATTTCAAGAAGGCAGACCGACGTGGAAAATATCGAGGTGCTGGTGACATTTGATCAGAGATTACCGAGATTCAGGAGAAACGAATGTTGATTTCTTTCGGGTCGTGATGAAGAACAACCAGGGAAATAAGTCATCAGCGGGTACAGTTTACAAGATCACTCACATGAACCAAAATGCGAAATAAAACGTACAAAATGACGAAGACAGATGAAGGATGAGAGTAATCATGGGTAATCTGACTTCCACTCCGCAGCTCCCCTGATTCCCACACTCAGCCCCATTGTAAACAAATGTTAGAGAACCATAAACATTAACGTCGTCAATTGGAACGATCCAAGTCTTTTCTAAATTTTTGATTCGGCTATTAGTTTCAGTTATTTTTTTCTTTCCTGGGAAACCATCTCTTTCATTGTTAGCAATCATAAAGGGAGCCATCCTTTTTGTCATGGAAATAATATGATACTAAACTTTGTTTGTGCCGTGTATAAGACTCCACGGTGTCACACGTTTCTTCTACTTTCTCTCGATTTTAACGGTACTCTGTCTTTTGAATCTTCCGACCAACGTGCATGACCTCATTATCCGGACATGTAACTGCATCTGACAAGTTTTTGCCCACTCACCCAATCTATCTATATGCCTATTCATATTGCCACGATCTCATCATAACATTCTCTCCCACGCGTGTGTATTGTCAGCAAATTTGGACATATTTTACACTGCCCCTTTCTCCATGCTATTAACAGAGAGATAATTGAAGCCTTGAATACACCCAATCTTGAAAGGCCTCTGCTGTAAATGTTTCTACATACTTGCTGCCCTCTGAATGTGAGAACATCCTCCTCATTTATTTCTTATGTGGGTAACCCCTTCCCCTGAGATTGGGATCTCCGGTCCTTCACTATTCTGGATATAAAGTAGAAGAGAACAAACTTTTAAAGTAAAACACAATCTCACTGCTGTCTCCAGTGCCAGTTCTGAGTTTTCTTTTTTAACCTCTGTTTGAACAAACTGCCCTGATTGGCACATTATTATTGACAATGACACGTCTGCTCACAGGTGCTTCAGTGCCTGTGATTGGAGTGGAGCTGAAAGGCGCAATAAAAGTGCATCTTTTTTCACTCGACCATTGCCATATTATTAATCTCTCTGCTCATGAAAATGGATCCTTTATATGCATTCAATCTCTCATCAATACCGAGCATGTTTCACTCACAGTTGATTGTAAATGATTTCTTGTTGGATGAATTATCTCTGCAACTCCAGAAAAACCGTCTCAACAACTCGATATGTTCTCAGGTCTGCTCATTTCTTGACATACAGGAAGCTCGCTTCAAAGAAAACATTTCCAGAGTCGCGAATCTCTCCACAAAAGGAGTTTTATTTATCTCTCTACATGGTGCAAAGCAGAGGATTTTGAAAAGATTCTGGGAAAATGTTGCCAATTGTCAAGTGGGAAACCTTTCAGCAAGCAAAACAGAAATCCCAGCGACGAGCTTTGTGAATCTTTAGATATTCCTTGGGGCGCGGATTCAGTGGAAAATGAAGGGTGAACTGGCTGACTGGGCAAAGACAGTTTAGAAATCTTTCTGTTCTTTCGGAGGCCGGTGTTTTGACTCTGATGTACTCCAGACTTGAATTGATCTGTGACATTGAAGGATTCTGTTCCTGCACGTCAGGAAGTCAAATCTCATCTCAGCTCCGGGGCAATTAGAAAATGCGGGAACAGATAGGACACTGAAAGGCTGGAAATGAGGCGATCTCTGTAGGAGGATAACTGATTTCCGGTGTCATGCATGTGACTGTAAAGGGTGGGATCAGCCTATTTCTATGTCTTCACCGTGAATTGCCTAGGATTTATTTCGGAAACGACATACTAATTAAAGATGTTTGTCAATATGGGAGGAGCAGGCTGCAGCTTGCATTCGGGGATCATTGAAGCCATTGGCTCAACAGTCTCTGTGGCGATGTTAGTCAGTGCGTTCGGCTCTTCACCGACAGGTTGCTGTTCTCCCACGACCCAGGAACAGAGCGACAGCTGTTCTCACACAATCTGTTTTTTTTTTGTCCGCACAGTTCCGGGTTTTTACCGAGTTCAGAAAAATATTCCTCAAAAGGCTCGAAGGGAGAAGGTTCCGGTTTTAGGAGAGCTGGTTCCCGGTGACATGTATGTGTCTGCAAAGTGTGACATCAAACAGTTCCCATTGTCCACAATGAATGCTCCAGGATTAATTTTGGAAACGTCAAAACAATTGAAGACAATTTTCATTTTGCGAAGGACAGGCAAAAGCTTGAATTCACTAACAGCCTGCTTTAGGAGATCCTGCAAGGGGCCTACTACAAGGGACTCCCCAGCCTCTGTGGAGCAATTAGTCCTCTCATTTGGCTGTTAACCGAGAGGGTGTACCCACGCATGGAGCGGTCGCTGTTCTTATCCATCCGACTCCTTTGCTGTGCACTTTCTGGTTTTTAATAGGGTCAGTAATATGTAGCCAAACGGAAACCAATTCAGTGAGGAAACACAAATGCGTTTCTGTATTGTTGAATGGCTCGTGAAGGGCTGTGGACACTCGGACTCTCAAACAAAAACCGAAACTGCTCAAGGAACTCGGCAGGTATGACATCACCTGTGAAAGAAAATGGAGTTCTGAAAAACTCCTGGAAAAGCTCCGATTCGTTGTCTCTGTTTATCTCTCCCCAGATGCTGCCAGATCTGTTTAGATTTTCCTGCAATCTCCCCCTTTCTTTTTAAATGAATGACCATTTCAACCATCGAGATTGTTTACACAGTCCAAACATGTCCTGACATTTAACCCTATCGAAACTGTGGTGATTGAATTCAAACAAATAAACTTGAAACGAGTTTAGTAGCGCGCTTCTGCAGTTCTGGCCAAGTGGTTGACGCGATGGATGTTAATTCCACTGTGGATTCCTCATTGCAGTTAAGCATTTTCTGACTGTAATTGAGAGCCGAGAGTGAACTTGAAGAGTGCTTGTTCTCTGCTTTCTTGTTTAAAATTCAATTCGCAGAATAAGGTGAAATGCGTATAACTCAGGCAAGGAACGTTAGTAATCTGCAACCAACCGCCTGTCAGGATAGAAAAAGCAGAAAACTCCAAAGCAGGTAAGATCCATTTAGTTGCACACTTCCATTACTGAATACGTTTGCCTCTCTGACAAAGTGACGCCAAATGAGATAACAACTGTTCAGGGGACTGTGTTGGACTGGCGCAGACTTCGTGGGCCAAAGGGCATTTTTGTGCTAGACACTTCCATGGCCAGCTGCGAGGTGGTCAGTTTGTGAAGTAACAGGACATCCTTTGCAAAATGTCCCTCGGCGAGGAAGAGGTCGAAGCTACTCTCCCCGATAGTTCTGACAGTCACGGTAGTCATTGGCACATTTCAATTGGTAATAACTATTACGGTGCATATTTGTGGAATCAGTCTATCTGATAATCAGGACGATGAGACCGTGATGTCTCATTAACCAGCCGAGAGCAAGACCTTGCAGCTTACATTCCCTGGCTCTGCTTTTGAGATAAAGATTACTTTCTCGATGTGCCTGTGTTTATATCAAACAGCTCATTGACATCGGGACTCGACGTTCAGGGGAAAGTGGAGGTGTGACAGAGGCAGAAATACGACAAGATGAGATGTGAAAGTGTTTAGATTTTGCCGTGGGTCCGTTGCTTTTTGTGAGGAATGTCTGCTGGGCGCTATCCTGTTAGGCCCCAGGAGCCAGACGACTTGTCTTGGTGGGATTTGTGTTATTGAAAGTTACACATGAGGAGCGTGTTCGATTATTTCAGCTCAGTATCCATTTCATATCGCGGCTCACCACAACGGTGCACATTTTCTGGCGAAGTTCCTTGTATTCCACTTCAAGCCGCCTTTCTCTGGAGAAACTTACAGACGTAAAGCACATGGAGTGGGGAGAATCCTGGGGACACTGTCATTGTCGGGGAATGTGCCTGTGTGACTGCTTCTGTATGTGAACATGAGAATACGCTCCTCAAAGGTGTTACAACAGTGTGACCAGGTCAACCTTCAGTACCATTGTTATGTCATTTAAGATCACAGGGAGAATGTAACTGCTTCTAACCGGGACGAGAATAGATGTATGCCTGATATCGTGAGCTTCACAATGGACGAATGACCCTTCTCCACTCCTCTCCCACACGCTTTTTAAACTCGAGGCCAGAGAGAAACTGACCTGATGAGAAAATCGCTTCACAACCTTCTACTACCAATTTTGCAAATTTATTTCTATCTTGCCACCTAAAACATTTAATTAAATGTAAAGAAAATGAATGTGCGCTCAGCAAATGGGACACCTTTGGTTACAGTTCTTCAGCCTGAAAACGACCCTGCACCACCATTCTCAGCAGACTGCTGTTAAACTAATTTTATATCTAAGTGGAAAACTTACATTTAACTCCATGCGATCTAACTTTATGAATTAGTCAACCATGTGGAACCGTGTAAAATATTTTATTAAAGTCCAAGTGAGCAAAGTCTGTTACTTTGTCCTCATTGATCGTCTTGGTTACGCCCTTAAAAAACTCAATCAATTCTGTGCAAAACCATGCTGATTATCCCGATTCATTCCTTGTATCTAAACATTCGTATAAATCCTATCGTTTAGAATTCCACCAAACAACTTACCCACGACCATAACCAGACACAATCATCTATCGCTCCCAGGCTTCTGCGTGAGGTCCTTTCTAAACAAAGGCACAATAGCCATCCCCTGGTCATTCGGCGCCCCGCTCGTCATAATAGATGATAAAAATATTTCTACGAAAGTTCCAAAGGTTTCTTTCCCGAACTTCCCACAAGTTTCCGGGATACAGGAGATCAGATCCCAGAGAAATATCCAACTTTATATTTTCCAGGTCCTCCAGTCCTTCCCCTTTTCAATGTGAACGACTTTCAAAACATCAATATTTAATTGTACCCGTTATGTCATTCTCCATGGTGTAAACTGACGCGAAGTGAACATTATATGTCTCTCCTTTTACTGAGATTCAAGACAAATGTGAGCTCTTTCATCTTAAAGTCCTATTTGGTCTCAAGTTCTTAATTATTGTAGATTCTCTTTAGACTATACTTAGCTTTATGTTCTGATGACATCTCATATCCTCGATTGACCTTTATAATATCCTCCTTAAGAATGCCCCTCCACTCTTTATATCGTTCAAGAGATTCACTTGAAACCATGTGTTTATATGGAAGCTATCCCATTTTTTTAAAAAAGTCTTATGACAAGGCGCAAATCTCAGCAATCAACATTGTTCTAACGGAATAACTACAATGTGGAACCCGGCCATTCGGACCAAGAAGCCCCCACTAATCCTGCGAAGGGAATCACACTCAAACTCACACCTCTACTCAATTCCTGAAACTCTGCATTTCCCATGACCAAAGAACGTCAGCCGCACATCTTTCGTCTGGGGAGGAATGTGCAAACTCCAAATACACAGTCATCCAAAGTAGATATTGAACCAACATCGCTGAGTCCGCAAGACATGGGTAATCGCCACTGAGGCAGCCATTATAAACCTCCGATTCACCACTCAAAATATATCATCACCAATACCTTCTCTTAATGTTCCAAATGCATCTGCCCAGAGCCTCCTATTGACTGAGGTCTAAACCTCTGCCCGTGCTTTCCTATTCGCTTGAACTGAACGCCTGCATTGTATTTGCCTTCCTAAACACCAACTGAAACTGCATGTGAAACATAAGAGAAAATTGGACTTTGAATTCTTTCTGCTTTCATAAAATTGTTTGTGCCTCTACTCTTACCACCAAACATATGACCGCACACTTTTCCACAAAGGACCGCAACTGCAACTATGTTTTCAAAGCACTCAGTTTGTTCAAGTCATTCTGCCGCATGCCCACTTCAACAATAAGATCTGCCCTTACGCCGATCATTTTGTCTTCTTCAAATGGAGCAACAACACCCACAATTCCTTTGAATGGATCCTTCATACATAATGTGAATAGATGTGTTGCCAACACTGACTCCTGCTGAACTCCACTAGTCACGGGCTGCCATCCTGGAGAAGACCCCTTTACCCAACTGTCTGCCAATCAGCCAAGCCTCAATCCATGTTCTCTTCTTTAGCAGTTTGCTGTACTGCACCTTGACATATGCCTGGGGAAATTCATGCTGGTCACCTCCACCGGCTTGACTCCGTCTAACTTGCTCATTACCTACTCAAAGCATTTAACACAAAGCTGATTTATTTGATTGTTATCTAGAATATTCCAACTTTGATTCCAGGCCTGAATGTGAAGAACAACAATGTTCAATTGCTGTTGCGATATGTAAACACTATGCTGCCTTAGTAGGGTCGATGAGTGAGTGAAATCCTTCCTCCTTCTATTCTCTCAACAGGGTCGATGAGTGACCTAACTGTTTTGCTCACATGGAGCAGGTAAATGCTTGCGGCCAAATGCAAACCAGATGGTGTACTGAGAGTTGAGATGATCGCTTAAATCTATTCTTGGAATAGGTTCCTTGAAACGTTTCTCACAATTCGAAAATATCGATGTGAAATCAGTTCTACAGAGACTGGAGAGCACATCCCACAGGCTACATATTTGATAGTTCTCTCCACAATGTGATGACGTTCATGATGAACTGTCCCCAGGAACGTTTATAATGATTAGTGTCTTTATTCAGTGTGAACACGTTGAACACACGCAAGCATTCAGCACCTTCTACAGCACTTCCCGCATTCATGGCATTTAGAAAGACCTGTTAATATGGCGAGAAAGGTGATGAGCCATCCGGTCGCTCGGACTTTGCAGCACGGTCCCACAGATTTGGAATTGGAAAGGTCTCTATTCCGGGTGAGCACGTGGGTCAGACGTCAGGTCTCTATATATCTTAATGGACTCTTATTTATGTGGACATATTTCTCAAACATAGAGTTTTGATAACATTTTCCAAAGTTCGGAGAGAGAAAAGGTTTCTCATTAGTATGAGCGTCGTGTTCGGTTCTCCAATCGCTGGACGTTTTAAAGCATTTTCCGCAGTTCATACACTGAAATCGTTTCTCATCATTTTAAAAGAGCAGGTGTCGCAGCAGATCAGAGGCAGAGTGAATCCCTTCCCACCATCTGAGCAGGTGAATGGCTTGTTCCTGGTATCATTGCGTCCATGGGAATTCAGCTCAGACAGGGAAATGAATCCCTACATTTCCACAGTCATTCCTCACTATGACTGCAATTGAGGTGTGTAAGTCTGATGACAGGTAAAAACCTGGTCCACACACACAATAAGTGAACGACTTATCTCACACCATTACCAGAGCTTTTTCCTTTCATGTTCGAAATCTGATCAAGTTGTATTTGGGATAAAATTCGTGGCTTCATCAGATTATGGTGGAGAGGTTGACTTCTAAATCTTCCCCTTCTAATATCCTGCGAAATTGATGTGATCCCAAAATGAAAGTGTGAAACCGTCTTTCAAAAGACTCTAGAATCTGTCTGAAGATATGGTCTGAAGGTAAGGGATTTTCGACACTAAGAATTTGACCAAAATTTTGTCAGAATCTTTCATGCACACAACTTCCACCACAAAGAACGAGCAGGTCAGCAGGTGGATATGAACACGATCGCCTCCATGTTCCCTCCAGGTCAAACACTATCCTGACATGTCTGACATACAGTCCTGTTGGAGCAGACATTTCTTACAATTCAATCATTGCAAAATTGAGTCTTCTGACTTCAGTCCCAAAATCAAAATTCACTGCCTCGCCACTGAGTCGAAAGTGTGATGCTGGAAAAGCGCAGCAGGGCAGGCAGCAACGAATGAGCTGGAGAATCGATATTTTGGACACGAGACTTCATCAGGAAAGAGGCTTGTGAACCGAGGGGGTACAGAAACAAATGGAAGCGGGTGGGGTGGGACAAGGTAGGGGAGAGTGTGATAGATTGATGGAGGTGGGGACAATGATGAAAGGTCACAGCGCAGGCTGGAGCATTTAGATGGGATGGAAGATGTACAGACAGGACAGTTCTTGAGAGCGGCGGAGGCCCTGTACCTGAATGAACTTGGCTGTGTGGGAGGGAGAGTTGACTGTTCAGCCAGAGGCCAGTGGTGTTATTTGGTGCGGGTGTCCCGGAGATGTTTTCCGAAGCGGTCTGTAATTAGGCATCCAATTTCTTCAATGTCGAGGAGACAGCAAAGGGAGCAATTGTTACAGTAAATGACATGCGTGGAAATGCAGATAAAACTCTGATGGACATGCAAGTGTCTTTTGGGCCTTTGACAGAGTTGAGGACGGATGTGTGGGTGGATGTTTTCCAAACCCCGTGTAGGAATGAGAAGGTGCTGGGAGGGGAGGGTGGTTTTGTGGAAGCGTGCACTTTGTAAGGGGTGGAAGAGAGAATGATCTTTATAGAAAATGGATAGGGGTGGGGAGGGAAGCACATCTTAATTGTTGGGGTTCATTTGCAGCTGACGGAAATACCTGAGGATGACATGATGTCTACAGAGGTTGCTAGATTTTCAAGTATTGAAGAAGGAAGTTCTGTCCTCGTCATATTTGGAGGGATGGGTTTTGGGAGTGGGGTTGAGGGAAGTGGATGAGATGAGCTGGAAGTCATCATCGACGACGTGACAAGAGAAAATACCTCACCACTGATTCAAATTTCTCCATGACACTGGTTTGAGTCTGAACAGATATGTCATTACCATGGTGACATCCTTCAACTCGTGATGTGTTTTTAACCACATATCGCCATCATCACCATGTCAGCCGACTTGCACCTCATTAACATCATTAACTCTTCCACGTCTCTGCCCTTCTGCAGCTCAAATGCTAAACCATTCGTTTGGACGACACGGTCATAATCCACTTCGATCCATTCTTTCAAATTTCCTCCCTGCTCTGGTGCTAGTGGAGCAATGGATATAGAGAGAGAACAGTTGAGCACGTGGCTACACGGATGGTGCAGGAGGGAAGGTTTTGGATTCTTGGATAATTGGGGCTTTTTTCTGGGGTCGGTGGGACCTGTACAAGCAGGATGATCTTCATCTGAACCAGAGGGGTACCAATATCTTTGGGTGGGGGCGGAAATTTCGCTAAGGCTATTGGGGTGGGATTAAACTAATCCAGCAGGGGGATGTGAACAAAACTTGCAGTTCAAGTATAGAAATTTTTGAGAGTAGGGAGGTCCAGAATCAAGCTTCAGGGCGCAAGATGGCACCAGCAAGCAAGAATTTGTTTTGGAGTGTGTCTGCTTCAATGCAAGGAGCATCCAGAATAAGGTGGATGCTTGCAGCTTGCATTGGTACCTGGGAATTCGATGTTGTGGCCATTTCGTAGACATGAACAGAGCAGGGACAGGTATGGTTGTTGCACATTCCAGGATTACAATAAGAACAGAGAAGAAGGTAAAAGAGGGAGACGTGTGGCTGTGTTGGTCAAGGACAGTATTACAGTTGCAGAAAGGATGTTTGGGTCTCGTCAACTGACGTAATATGGGCTGAAGTTAGAAACAGGAAAGGAGAGGTCACGCTTTTTGGAGTTTTCTACAGGCCTCCGAATAGTTCCAGAGATGTAGAGGAAAGGATAGCAAATATGATTTTCAATAGGAGTGAGGGTGAGAGGGTAGTTGTCATGGGGGACTACAACTTTCCAAATATTGGCAGAAAACACAAAAGTAGGATTACTATAGATGGGTCAGTTTTTGTCCACTTTGTGCAGGAGGGGTTCCTGACACATTATGTAGACAGGCCAACAAGGGGCGTGTTCACATTAGATTCGGTAATGGGTAATGAGCCCGGCCAAGTGTTAGACTGGGAAGTAGGTGAGCACTTTGGTGATAGAGATCACCGTTCTGTTGAGTTTACTATTGTGATAGATATAGATAGGTGTATACCACTGGGCAAGAGTTACAGCTGGGGGAACGTCATTTATGATGCGATTAGGCAGGATTTAGGAAGCATAGGGTGGAGAAGGAAACTGCAGTGTAGGCACATTAGAAATGTGGAGCTAATTCAAGGAAATGCTACTGTGTGTCCATGATAAGTATGAATCTGTCAGGCAGGGAGAAAGTTGTAGAGCGCGGGAGCCGTGGTTGATGAAGGAAGTAGATTCTCTGGTCAAGAGGAAGAAGAAGGCTTCTGTTAGGATGAGATGCAAAGGCTCATTTAGGGCGCTTAATTGTTACAAGGTAGGCAGGAAAGACCTAAAGAGAGAGCTCAGATGAGCCAGGAGGCGACGTGAGAAGTTGTTGGCCGATAGGATTAGGGTTAAACCGAAGGCTTTCGATATGTATTTAAGGAATACAAGAATGACGAGAGTAAGATTAGGGCCAATCAGGGACATTAGTGGGAAGTTGTGTGCAGGGTCAGTGGAGATAGGGGAAGCACCAACTGAATACTTTTCAACAGTATTCAGTCTAGAAAACGGAAATGTTGTCGAGGAGAATACTTAGATACAGGCAACTGGACGAGATGTGATTGAGGTTCACAAGGAGGAGGTATTAGAAATCCTGAAGAGTGTGAAAGTAGATATGTCCCCTGGGCCGGATTGGATTTATCCTAGGATCCTTTGGGAAGCCATTGGGGTGATTGCCGAGCCTTTGGCATTGATCTTTAAATCGTCATTGTCTACACGAATAGTGCCAGAAGACTGGAGGATAGCAAATGTGGTTCCCATGATCAACAATGGGAGTAGAGACAATCCTGTTTATTATAGACCAGTGAGCTTCACTTCAGTTGTTGGTAAAGTGTTGGAAAAGGTTACAAGTGATAGGATTTATAATCATCTAGAAAAGAATAATTTGATTAGGGATAGTCAGCATAGTTTTGTGAAGGTTACGTCGTGCCACAAAAACCTTATGGAGTTCTTTGAGAAGGTGACCAAGCAGGTAAATGAGATGATGTTGTGTATATGGATTTCAGCAAGGCGTTCGATAAGGTTCCCAACAGTAGGCTATTATAAAAAATCCGGAGGAATGGGATTGTTGGAGATAAAGCAGTTTGTGTCAGTAAATGGCTTGCTGAAAGAAGACACAGGGTGGTCGTTGTTGGGAAATGTTGCTCCTGGAGTCCACTTAACAGTGCTGAGCCGCAAGGATCGCTGTTGGGTCCACTGCTGTTCGTTTTATAAACGACGTTGATGAGGGCGTAGAAGGGTGTGTTAGTACGTTTGCAGACGAGTGAGGCAGGGTGGATAGGGAGAGAATGGCGAGAACCAGCACGAGGGGGCATAGCTTTAAATTGAGCAATGATAGATAGAGGACAGGTGTCAGAGGTAGTTTATTTACTCAGAGAATAGTAAGGGTATGGAACGCTTTGCCTGCAGCGGTAGTAGATTCCCGAACTTTAAATACATTTAAGTCGTCATTGAACAAGCATATGGACATACATGGAATAATGTAGGTAAGGTGGGCTTCAGATTGGGACACAAGTCAGCGCAACATCGAGGGCCGAAGGGACGGTACTGCGCTGTAATGTTCCATGGTCTATGTTCTATGGTCGAACTCCCTCAGCTTCTGTTCAAGGATGCACTTGCGTTCTGTTCACTGTTTTATTGTGCATTATCTGAATGACATTTTTACCAACGCCCATTTTCCCAAACGTGCAATGCGGCCTTCGCAGCTTTATCTTTCCACACGGGCTCCCACATGGTGGAAGGGAAGGAGTTGCAGGTTATTCACCCAATAATGTAATCCTGATATCTTCCAATACCTCCTCTGCATGTGGGTTTACTCACAACAAAGGTTGCTCAGCCATCACTGGGCAACTAAATTTCAAAGGTTTCATAAATTTTCTACAAATCCCTTGACTGCCTTCCCTCTATGTATCACTGCCATGTCGTCCAGCCCACTCAAGAGCAAACAGAGCTGGTCAATAGTATGCCAACCCAGCCAGCGGACACGACACCCGAGATTATGTTTTAAAGTGCTCTCTCAGATAAATGCATTCCCTTGAATTCCAACCTCCAGAGCATGTTCGATTTGAACTCTTTCACGTTTGGTGCCTAAACGTCATCTGCCAAAGCCATAAATTATGAAATCCCATCGCTATGTAAATCGCACAGGACTATAGGAAAGGAATTACTCACCAAGTGATGAATAAAAACTGTAACACATGCTGAAATTAAGGACAATTAATTGGTATTAACACTACAACGTGCCTTTTTCATAATAGAAACTTCAAAACTTTTCCTCTGTATGAGTTTAAACAAATGTTAATCCCTGTCACATTATGAGATATTGGGAAGTTGACAAAGTGTTATAACAAACAAGTGATCAAAGAAGTGGGTTTCAAGTCGTATTTTGTCACACAAAACGAAGCTTGTATCACAAAACTTATTTGACAGAATTTGTTCTGCTCGAGGTCATAATCTTTTATCAGTCCCAAGACGTTAGTGCTTCCTTAACTCAGTGGTTCGAGCCCTGGTTTTGTAAACCAGGAGTTGTAGCCTCCATTCTCACGGCAGTCCTGCTGAATTTTCTTACAACTATTGCAGCAAGCATCCGAAGGTGCGTTCTATATGTTGTTAGGAAATATTTTTGAAGGAACAGCTGGAAGTCATTTTTTTTTACGCAGATCAGGCCTCATCTGTTTCAGTTTGGAAGTCCACATCCGTGTTTTTCTTTCGAGGAATATGAGAATGACAAGCTTCTGATGCGAAGAATGTCTTTGTTTGGCAGGAAGAACATCGTGACTCAGTAGCAGCAGTAAAGTAACGGTGAAACAGTGCAGGACGAAAACGTACAGGGATGCGGCTGTGTGCTTCCGTTCCTTACGTAGAAACAGGAATGTCCTGGAATCCAAACTAAACAGATAGGAGGCTGGAAGAGCATAGCTAGCCAGGCTGCCCCAGAGGTGGAGAAATCAACGTTTAGCAGGTTCCAAATATTCACGATTGGGGCAGTCTTAGAAGGACAGCCTCCTGCCAGTTTACTTATGTAAACAGAAACGGGTTTTAAAGCTAATAGTGAACAAAGAAGAGGCCAGACTGTTCAATTCTTCATTTTGTGGAAATTGGGCTCTCCTGAGTTCTTCGTCGCTATCAAAAGATGTGTCTGTATAGTTCCCTCTATGGGTCAAAATGAGGTTCAATTCTCCCGCAGGTCAGGAACAAACGTGACGGTATCTGACTTCAGTCTCTATCGCTGGTTCATTTGAGATTAAAACTTTGCATGTAAAGTCTCATTGAAATGAACACTTCAGACGTCAGGCTGTGGGCCAAGTATTGGTATCTGGAAACGAGAATGGATGGATGTTTAATGACTGGCACTGACATAATGTATTATTCTGTGCTGTAAAAGAACGGTGTCACGAACATTCTTTTTTGATAGAAATTTCTCATCGCTGGAAAAGAAGCTGTGCTGCTGAGAGAAGATACAACTGCATATGCCGTCCTTCCTGGTCGACTCATAGTTACGATGCAGCGCTTTCACCGCTGCGGTTTGGGTTCATTTCTTGGCCAGGGAATCAGGATTTATTGTTCCTAATAAGGGCAACAACAAAAGTAGAGCATCTTTGACAGAAATCGCATTTCAAACGCGTCCGCATGTGCCTTGCAATATTGTACAGGGCCGCAAGTTGGCTCACTGGTTATCACTGCTGCCTCACTGCGCCAGAGATATGATTTGCTTACAACTGGGTCGACTGTCAGTAAGGTGCCTTATTCATGAGCAAACGAAGAGAAAAAGGGTAAAGAATTGCTCTGTGAGGGTTAATCCCTGGAGGATTGGTGTGCATTTCTTGCAGCGAATAGTCAGTTTCTGAACTTTAGGCATTCTATGTTCCCTTATTGTGTTGCTTCAGCAAATGTTCAGAAATGAGAGAAAAGTGAGGAAAAACAGTCACTTCCCAGTCAGGGATCGATACATAATGCGACAACTAACGAATTCACTTTTGAAAGAATTAGCTTCCATTTTCCCTACGTTGGTCATGGCATTTGAGCGGGCTTTAATTTGTTGCATTGGACACAGCATCGTTTCTCAACATGAACAATACTGGAATATAAAGAGACAATAAAAGACATGGATAGCGATGACTGGAATGAAAAGACGTCAGGAAGAATGGACAGTGTTTACTTGGAAAGAATAAAATGGAAAGGAGTCCATCGATGTAGTGAGGGATAATGACATTTGAAAAGACAAGGCGGGGTTTCATGGCGTGGTGGAAAAGACGAACAGATCATGTGGTGTGACACCAGGTAAAACTGAGTTGTGTCCATATGGAAGGGTTCCAGGCGATGTGAGTTTGGTGGGAGTTAACAGGAGGGAAATTCCCTCAATCGTGTGGATCAATATCTAGAGTTTAGAACTTCAAAACCAGGCATGAATGATAAAGGGAAGTTTGGAGCACGTTTTATTTATCCTTCGACAGCTGTTGCATTTGACAGACAGACAACTTCAGGAATTCGTGGTGCGCTGTGACACCAGAGCATCAGCTTCTTTCCTGTCTTTGAACCGAGCCGCCTGCGCAAGGAATGCAAATGCGGTACTGCTTTTCGTGGAAGGATCAGAAGGCGGAAACTACACTCTCAAACAGAATGGCATATGATCAGAACCAGGTTGGAGAAAAACTTAACAACGCTTTGCACCGTAATTAAATGGAATTGCATTACATTTCACTACGAGAGCAGATTTGTTCAAGCAAATTCGAAGGCAGGTTTGCAGAGGGGAAAGCAAGCAAGTAAGCTCCGTTCTTGTCCATGTAAAAGGCTGCAGTTGAAAAACAAAGCGGTTTCGAACTGGGACATTTCGCGTGTTAGGCGAACGTGATAACCACCACACTACAGAAATAAGTCAGAGCCGACCCTGCCGCGGCTCAGTGGTGTCCGGCACTGAAAGTTGAATCCGTTCTACGTTTCACCTTTCGGTTTCCAAAAGCTCGTTGTTGTCCAGCGTAATTGACATCTTGAAAACGTAAAAAAATAGACACGTTAAATTGATGACAAAATATAGACAAAGATGTCGTCGATGTTTGTACCGTAGGGCGAGGTGGAATAGGCTGGTGGAATAGACTTTTCCTGCAGCGTAACAGCTGCGACATGATCTTATGGAAGGGTTGTAAACTGAGTATTAACGTGCTCTATCCAAGTTGGTGTGAGTTGAAAACTCGAGAGCATAGGTTTAAGGTGAATGGGCTGAAATTGACAAAGGACCTGAGGCACATTTCCCACGCAGAAGGTTGTGCGTGTTTGGAATGATCTACTAGAGGAAGTGGAGGAGGCTATAACACTCAGAAAATTGCAACGGTAATCGGGTGAGTTTCTGGATAGGATGCGCTCAGAGGGATTGGGGCCAAATGCTAGGGAACGGGACTTGTTTAATTTTGGCTATGTGGTGAGCATGAACGAGATACACCGCCCTATCTGTTTCGACGCGGTGTACCCCAATAACATTTTGTTGCTGACACCGGCTTTAAAGGATTACTTTTTAGCTGAGTTTGCCGTCGCAGTCTGTGGCACAATCATTTAGTCTATTCGACTGCTCACGGGAAAGGTAGTATTATGAAACACTGCAGAAACGAACGACTTCCTTACTTTAGCTCCGACTGACCATACTCTGTGAAATTTTCCCAGATACTCAGTTGAGGATTTTTGCTGCTGGAAGTGACTTCAGAAACACTGTTAACTCGAAATGTATTGAGCGAATCGCAAAACAGAAAGCATTTAACACGGAACACAAACAAAACTGGCATACCTCATGCATTTTCAGACACAGAGATGCATGAATGCCAAATGTGAGACAGTGAGTGCGTCTGAATATAGGTTCGCTTATGATTTGGTCAAATAACCATGAGCTGCGTGACATTACTGCAATTTCGATTCTCGCTTTGCTAAATGATTTCACACATTGCTCGAAACAGGATGACTTTCACGTTTACACGGAACATGAAACACACCGGACTACAGGGAAAATGCACAAAGCTGAGCAGGCCGTGTTCCACATCATACCGTGCAGCATAATTTCAGTCACTGTGTCTGTTTTTTTTTTCAGAATAAGAGTACCAAAGAATGTTCTCCACCCTAAAACCGGAGGTCGCATTACAATCCGAGAACGGCAGATCACATTGTGAGGATGCTCTGACCTCTGGGCCAGTTCGAGAATCCACTTTCCTTGCCTTTTACCTTAACCGTGCAATTTGCTGCAGAGATGTTCATTCCTGGACATGAGCCACATGGATACCAACTGAGTTGGAAACCTATATGGGAATCGACAAGAAGCGACTCAATAAATTTTGCTAAATTCCGTGGTGCTTTTTAGAAATGCAGTTTCTGTTCACCTCAATCTAAAAGCCAGTTTCTGAACATAGTAACAGAAGTCAAAAGGTAATTACCTCACCCCACCCCCACTCCGGAAGAGGTGCTAACTGCCCTTGAGTGCGTTTTGTTCTCGATGTGAAGAGCTTTAACGCCTGAGTCACCTTCACGTCTCTGGTTGCTGAGTGAATCACAAAGAAGGAATTTCACCAGAGCTGCAAATGCCTCAACTCCCTATTCGCCCTCCCCGTTTATATTTTCCTGCTCGTCAGTGATTTAAAGAAAACCAAATGGATGCGATGTCATTCTGTAGCCTCTCTGTGGATTCCTCCGTTTCAGTTCCAACGGGGCTTGGATCACGGGACGCACCTTTATACTAGCGACGCTATGAAAGCACAAGTCCAAAGGTTCCTCTGAGAGTGTAATTTCTTTCATTGCTGTTGCTGATTGAATGAGCCACTAACGTGCGAACTGCTCCACAACATGATACAGGACCTCTGGTGCTAACTCTCGCACGTTGAATAACGACAGACAGCTTCCAAATGAGGTCTTACAGAGACGACTTTGGGGTACTTTTGACAGACAGACTAATTCAGGAATCCGTGGTGCGCTGTGACACCAGCGCATCAGCTTCTTCCCTGTCTTTGAACCGAGCCGCCTGCGCAAGGAATGCAAATGCGGTACTGCTTTTCGTGGAAGGATCAGAAGGCGGTAACTGCACTCGCAAACAGAATGGCATATGATCACAACCAGGTTGAAGAAAAACTTTACAATGCTTTGCACAGTCATTAAATGGAGTTGCATTACATTTCACTCAAAGAGCAGATTTGTTCAAGCAAATTCGAAGGCAGGTTTGCAGTTGGGAAAGCAAGCAAGAAAGCTTCGTTCTTGTCCATGTAAAAGACTGCAGTTGAAGAACAAAGCAGCTCCTGCCTAGATTCGAACTGGGGACTTTCCGTGTGTTCGGCGAGCGTGATGACCACTACACTACAGAAACAAGCGGCAGACGTGCCGCCTGCGGCTCAGTGGCATCCAGCACTCAAAGTTGAAGCTGTTCTACCTTTAACCTTTCTGTTTCCAAGAGCTCGTTGTTTAATGGGACTTGTTTAATTTTGGCTATGTGGTGAGCATGGACGAGATACACCGAAGTATCTGTTTCCAGTCTGTGGCACAATCATTTCGTCTGTTCGACTGCTCACGGGAAAGGTAGTATTGTGAAACACTGCAGAAACGAACGACTTCCTTACTTTTGCTCCGACTGACCACACTCCGTGAAATTTGCCGAGATTCTCAGTTGAAGATTTTTGCTGCCGGAAGTAACCTCAGAAACCCTGTTAATTCGTAATGTATTGAGCGAATCGCAAAACAAAAAGCATTTAAGACGGAACACAAACAAAACTGGCATACCTAATGCATTTTCAGACACAGAGATGCATGAATTCTAAATGTGAGACAGTCCGGGGTTAAGAGCCATAAAGTAATCTCACAACTAACAACAGGGCAATTCCAAACTACACTTTTTCAAACATACTGGAGCCTGAGTGCACCAAAACTTCCCAGACAATGCTGAAAAGAGAGAAAGAAAGAACATAATAAGAATTCGGCCATAAAAAGTGAATTTCACGAATCACAGTCTCGATTAGATTACCTTTCCCTTCCAATGTCCCCAGGACGGAAATGAAGGAAATAGGAGAAATTCAATAACATATGACATCGAGATTCATTGGAACGATTTTCTCATTGGCCAGAAAACCAAATAACGACGAGCCGAGTCACCGTAGGACATTGTTTCACAACAGCGATGAAATAACAGTCTCCATTCGGTTCCTGTAAAAACTCAACTTGCCTGGAACAGCAGAGCTGTTTGCGATTTTCCGCGCAGGAGGCTAACACGACAATGATAGCACAGACGCTTTTGAAAATACTGCACTTTTCCACACCACAGTTAATTCCCCGTGAAGCAAACGCATTTTTCTTCTGTTTTAAACAGAAATGCATCACGGGTCGAAACAGCATTTTTGCAAACTGCATCGGTGGAGACGATCAGCAGAAATGGCGCGGCGGGATTCGATACCATGCCTCGGGCGAGGCTGAAACCTGGATCCAGAGCCTTATACCTCTCGGCCAAACCACTAAGCGGCCGCACTGCCAATTTTCTTGCACTTCCAATTGTGCTCCTGCATAACAACAGATGCAAAGTCACGAGAAAAGGGTTCCATGATCCCTCACCGACTCGCACAGCTGCTGGGATGTGCCCGTCTACAATATCAATTTCGCAGCAGATAATGATAGCCCATCAATCCAGACAAAAATGAATGGTAAGCTGAGTCTACCTTCTCAGACTCTTTTCAGCTACAAATGTATCTGTGAGTGCGTGAGAACATATGATGGGTTCTGATTTGGTCAAATAACCATGAGCTGCTTGGCATGACTGCAATTTCGATTCTTGCTTTGCTAAATGATTTTGCCCATTGCTCGAAACAGGACAACTTTCACGTTTACACGGAACATGAAATACACCGGACTACAGGGAAAATGCACAAAGCTGAGCAGGCCGTGTTCCACATCATACCGTGCAGCATAGTTTCAGTCACTGTGTCTGTTTTGCAGAATAAGAGTCCCAAAGAATGTTCTCCACCCTAAAACCGGAGGTCGCATTACAATCCGAGAACGACAGATCACATTGTGAGGATGCTCTGACCTCGGAGCCAGTTCGAGAAGCCACTTTCCTTGCCTTTTACCTTAACCGTGCAATGTGCTGCGGAGATGTTCACACCTGGACATTATCCACGTGGATACCAACTGAGTTGGAAACCTATGTGGGAATCGACGAGAAGCGACTGAATACATTTTGTTAAATACCATGGTGCTTTTTAGAAATGCAGTTTCTGTTCACCTCAATCAAAACGGCAGTTTCTGAACATAGTAACAGAAGTCAAAAGATAATTACCTCACCCCACCCCCACTCCGGAAGAGGTGCTAACTGCCCTTGAGTGCGTTTTGTTCTCGATGCGAAGAGCTTTAACGCCTGACTCACCTTCACGTCTCTGGTTGCTGAGTGAATCACAAAGAAGTAATTTCACCAGAGCTGCAACTGTCTCACTTCCCCACCCGCCCTCCCCGTTTACATTTTCCTGCTCGTCAGTGATTTAAAGAAAACCAAATGGATGTGATGTCATTCTGTAGCCTCTCTGTCGATTCCTCCGTTTCAGTTCCAACGTGGCTTAGATCACAGGGCGCACCTTTATACTAGCGACGCTATGAAAGCACAAGTCCAAAGGTTCCTCTGAGAGTGTAATTTCTTTCATTGCTGTTGCTGATTGAATGAACCAGTAACGTGCGAACTGCTCCAAAACATGATCAGGACCTCTGGTGCCAATTCTCGCACGTTGAATAACGACAGACAGCTTCCAAATGAGGCCTTTCAGAGACGACTTTGGGGTACATTTGACAGACAGACTAGTTCAGAAATTCGAGGTGCGCTGTGACACCACCGCATCAGCTTCTTCCCTGTCTTGGAACCGGGCTGCCTGCGCAAGGAATGCAAATGCGGTACTGCTTTTCGCGGAAGAATCAGAAGGCGGTATCTACACTCTCAAAGAGAATGGCATATGGTCAGAACCAGGTTGGAGAAAAACTTTACAATGCTTTGCACAGTCATTAAATGGAATTGCATTACATTTCAATACCAGAGCAGATTTCTGCCAGCAAATTCGAAGTCAGGTTTGCAGATGGGAAAGCAAGCAATAAAGCTTCGTTCCTGTCCAAGTAAAAGGCTGCAGTTGAAGAACAAAGCAGTTTCCGCCCAGTTTCGAAGTGGGGACCGTTCATGTATTAGGTGAACGTGAGGACCACTACACTACAGAAACAGACCGCTGCTGCCCCTGCTGTCGCTCAGTGGCATCCAGCACTGAAAGTTGAAGCCATTCTACGTTTCACCTTTCTGTTTCCAAAAGCTCGTTGTTGTCCAGCGTAATTGACATCTTGAAAACGTAAAAATTAGACACGTGAAATTGATGACAAAATATAGACAAGGATGTCGTCAATGTTTGTACCGTAGGGCTAGGTGGAATAGGCTGGGACGACTTTCCCTGCAGCTAAACGGCTGCGACATGATCTTATGGAAGGGTTGTAAACTGAGTATTTACGTGTTTTACCCAAGATGCGGTGAGCTGAAAACTCGAGAGCATAGGTTTAAGGTGAGTGGGCTGAAATTGACAAAGGACCTGAGGCACATTTCCCACACAGAACGTTGTGCTTGTTTGGAATGATCTACCAGAGGAAGTGGAGGGAGCTATTACACTCAGAAAATTGCAAAGGTAATCGGATGAGTTTCTGGATAGGATGGGTTTAGAGGGATTTGGGCCAAATGCTGTGGAACAGGACTTGTTTAATTTTGGCTATGTGGTGAGTATGGACGAGATACACCGAAGTATCTGTTTCCACGTGGTGTACCCCAATAACGTCGTGTTGCTTACACCGGCTTTAAAGGATTACTTTTTAGCGAAGCTTGCCGTCGCAGTCTGTGGCACAATCATTTAGTCTGTTCGACTGCTCACGGGAAAGGTAGTATTGTGATACACTGCAGAAACGAACGACCTCCTTACTTTTGCTCCGACTGACCGTATTCCGTGATATTTACCAGATCCGCAGTTGAGGATTTTTGCTGCTGGAAATTACCTCAGAAAACCTGCTAACTCTTAATCTATTGAGCGAATCGCAAAACAGAAAGTATTTAACACCGAACACAGACAAAACAGGCAAACCTAATGCATTTTCAGACAATGCAAAATGTGAGACAGTCCGAGGGTATCAGTCATAAAGTAATCTCACAACTAACAACAGGGCAATTCCGAACTACTCTTTCAAACATACTGCAGCCTTAGAGCACAACCACTTGCCAGACAATGCTGAAAAGGGAGAAAGAAAGAACATAATAAGAATGAGCCATAAAAAGTTAATTTCACCAATCACAGTCTCGATTAGATTACGTTTCCCTTCCGATGTCTCCAGGGCGGAAATGAAGGAAAGGGGAGAAATTCAATAACATATGACATCGAAATCCATTGGAACGATTTTCCTATTCGCCGGAAAACCAAATAACGACGAGTCGAGTCACCGCAGGACTTTGTTTCACAACAGCGATGAAATAACAGTCTCCATTCGGTTCCAGTAAAAGCTCAACTGACTTGGAACAGCAGAGCGGTTTGCGATTTACCTCGCGCGGGAGGCTAATACGACCATGACAGCAGAGACACTTTGAAATATTTGGCACTTTGCCACACCACAGTTAATTCCCCGCGAAGCAAACGCATTTTTCTTTTGTTTTCAACATCAAAATAGTGGGGACTGAAACAGCATTTTAACAAGCTGCAGCGTTGGAGTTGATAAGCGGAAATGGCTGCGCTGGGATTCGGACCCTTTCCCCATTCAAAAACCGGGATCTGGCTTCAACGCATTAGATCGCTCGGCCACACTACCAGCCGGCACAATTACCAGCCGGCACGATTACCAGCGGACCACGCTCCCCATTTTCTTGCATATCCAATTGTGCTCCTGCATAACAACAGATGCAAAGTCACATGAAAAGGGTTCCATGATCCCTCACCGACTCGCACAGCTGCTGGGATGTGCGCGGCTACAATGTCAATTTTGCAGCAGTTCATGATAATCTATCAATCCAGACAAAAGTCAATGGTAAGCTGAGTCTATCTTCTCACACTCTTTTCAGCTACAAATGTATCTGTGAGTGCGTGAGAATATATATTCGCTTATGATTTGGTCAAATAACCATGAGCTGCTTGACATTACTGCAATTTCGTTTCTTGCTTCGCTGAATGATTTCATCCATTGCTCAAAACAGGACGACTTTCACGTTTACACGGAACACGAAACACACCGGACTTCAGGGAAAATGCACAAAGCTGAGCAGGCCGTGTTCCACATCATACCGTGCAGCATAGTTTCAGTCACTGTGTCTGTTTTGCAGAATAAGAGTCCCAAAGAATGTTCTCCACCCTAAAACCGGAGGTAGCATTACATTCCGAGAACGACCGATCACATTGTAAGGATGTTCTGACCTCTGGGCCAGTTCGAGATGCCACTTTCCTTGCCTTTTACCTTAACCGTGCAATTTGCTGCAGAGATCTTCAGTCCTGGACATGAGCCACATGGATACCAACTGAGTTGGAAACCTGTGTGGGAATCGACGAGAAGCGACTCAATAAATTTTGCTAAAATGCATAGTGCTTATTAGAAATGCAGTTTCTGTTCATCTCAATCTAAAAGGCAGTTTCTGAACATAGTAACAGAAGTCAAAAGGTAATTACCTCACCCCATCCCCACTCCGGAAGAGGTGCTAACTGCCCTTGAGTGCGTTTTGTTCTCGATGTGAAGAGCTCTCACGCCTGACTCACCTTCACGCCTCTATACGTGAAGGTGAGTCAGGCGTGAGAGCTCTTCACATCGAGAAATCACTCTGCTTGCTGAGTGAATCCCAAAGAAGGAGTTTCACCAGAGCTGCAACTGCCTCACTTCTCCACTCGCCCTCCCCTTTTACATTTTCCTGCTCGTCAGTGATTTAAAGAAAACCAAATGGATGCGATGTCATTCTGTTGCCTCTCTGTCGATTCCTCCGTTTCAGTTCCAACGTGGCTTAGATCACGGGGCGCACCTGAATACTAGCGACGCTATGAAAGCACAGGTCCAGAGGTTCCACTGAGAGTGTAATTTCTTTCATTGCTGTTGCTGATTGAATGAGCCACTAACGTGCGAACTGCTCCAAAACATGATTCAGGACCTCTGGTGCCAATTGTCGCACGTTGAATAACGGCAGACAGCTTCCAAATGAGGTCTTTCAGAGACGACTTTGGGGTACATTTGACAGACAGACAAGTTCAGGAATCCGTGGTGCGCTGTGACACCAGCGCATCAGCTTCTTCCCTATCTTTGAACCAGGCCACCTGCGCAAGGAATGCAAATGCAGTACTGCTTTTCGTGGAAGGATCAGAAGGCGGTGACTACACTCTCAAACAGAGTGGCATATGATCAGAACCAGGTTGGAGAAAAACTTTACAATGCTTTGCACAGTAATTAAATGGAATTGCATTACATTTCACTCCGAGAGCAGATTTGTTCAAGCAAATTCGAAGGCAAGTTTGCAGATGTGAAAGCAAACAAGTAAGCTCCGTTCTTGTCCATGTAAAAGGCTGCAGTTGAAAAGCAAAGCAGCTTCCACTCAGTTTCGAAGTGGGGACTTTTCGCATGGTAGGCGCAGGTGATGACCACTACACTACAGAATAAAGCCGCAGCCGCTCGTGCTGCGGCTAGTGGTATCCAGCACTGAAAGTTGAATCCATTCTACCTTTCCGCTTTCTGTTTCCAATAGCTCTTTGTTTTCCAGCGTAATTGACATCTTGATAACGTTAAAAAAAAATGACACGCTTCCAACTCAGTTCCAACACGTTTCCAACTCAGTTGGTATCCATGTTGCTCATGTCCAGCTGTAAACGTGTTTGCAGCAAATTGCACGGTTAATGTAAAATGCAGAAAAACATACACACGGACCTGCACCAATACCTGTCTCCTGTTATTAAACAGTTATAGACAGAAACAGAAGCACACAACCTTTCACCACTACCCTGTCTCCTGCCATTAACCAGATATATGCAGAAACACACACAGCCCTCCATCATCACGCTGTCTCCTTCCATTAAATAGATATACACAGAAACACACTCACAACTCTCCACCAAAACCCTGTTTCTTGCCAGTAATCAGATATGCACTAAAACACACAACATAAGCCTCCACCGCCACGCTGTCTCACGCTATCAAGCAGAAAGACACAGAAGCACACACTCACACAATCCCGCACCAACACCTTGCCTTTGGTCAAGAAACAGATATCCACAGAAACACATACAAATCTCTAAGCCACCTTCCTGTCTCCTGGCATTAAACAAATATAACAGAAACACACACACACACAACCTTTCACCACCACATTGTTTTCTGCCATTAAACAAATATACACAGAAACACACACACAATCATCCGCGACCACACTATCTCCTGCCATTACACAGATCTACATAGAAACACGTGCACACACACTCACACACACAATGGTCCACCATCACACACTCACCGGCAATTAAACAGGTATAACAAAACACACACATCTCGACACCATCATCCTGTCTCCTGCCATTAAATAGACATGCACAGAAACACACACAACCCTTACCACCACATGGTTTTCTGCCATTAAATAGATATACACAGAAACACACACACACACAAACACACACGCACACACAACCCTTGACACCCAATTTGTTTCTTGTTGTAAGCCGATATACACAGAAACACACACACAACCCTCCACCGCCGCCATGTCTCCTCCCATTCAACAGGGATATGCAGAAACACATACACACCAACCTTATATACCTGTCTCCTGTTATTTCACAGATATGGACAGAAACACAAGCACACAACCTTCCACCGCCACCTGTCTCCTCCCATTAAACAAATATACGCAGAAACCCACACACAACCCGCCACCATCAAGCTGTCTCCTTCCATTAAACAGATATGCACATAAACACACACACAGAAAACCCTCCACCACACTCTGTTTCCTGTCATTTATCAGATATACATTGAAACACACAACACAACCCACCACCACCACGCTGTCTCCCGCTAATAAGCAGAAATACACAGAAACACACACACAGCCCTCCTCTAACAACCTGTATCCTGTCAATAAAGAGATATACACAGAAACACACACACCCCTCTGCCACCACATTGTTTTCTGCCATTAAACAGATATACTAAGGAACACACACACACACACACACAATCCTTGACACCCAATTTTTCTCCTGTCATTAAGCAGATATACAAAGAAACAAACACGCAACCCTCCACCTGTCTCCTGTAATTAAACAAATGTATACAGAAATACACACACAAAACTCCAGCACCACCCTGTCTCCGGCTATTAAACAGTTATACGCAGAAACACACACTCACCATCCTCCACCACCATGCTGTCTGCTGCTATTAAACAGAAATTTACAGAAACATATAGCAACCCTCCACCACCACCCTGTCTCCTTTCATTAAATAGATATACACAGGAACACACACACACCACCTTCTACCACCGCCCTGTCCCCCATCATTAAACAGATATGCACTGAAACACACATGTACCCAACCCTCCATCACCAACCTGTCTCCTGCAATTAAGCAGACATACACGGAAATACGCACATACTCCCTCCACCACCACCCTGTCTCCTGCCATTTAACGGATATACACAGAAACACAGGCTCATACATCGCCCTACCACCAACTTGTCTCCTGTCATTAAACTGATATGCACTGAAACACACGCACACCTCTCCACCACCACCCTGTCCTCAGCAATTAAATAGATATACACAGAAACATACACACGCACGACCCTCCACGACCACCCTGTCTCCTGCCATTAAACAGATATACACAGAAACACACACAACCCTCCATCACCACCCTGTCTCCTGCCATTCAGCGGATATTCACAGAAATGCACACACACAACCCTCGACCTACTCCCTGTCTCCTGCCATTAAACAAATATACACAGAAACAAGCACACGCAACTCTTGGCCACCACCCTGTCTCCTGCCATTGAATAGATATACACAGAAACAAACACTAACAACTCTCGGCCACCATCCTGTCTCCTGCCATTAAACAGATATACAAAGAAACACTCAGACATACACAATCCTCCACCACCGCCCTGTCTCCTGCATGTAAGCACATAGACAGAGAAACACAGACTTTCTACCCTCCACTACCACACTGTGTCTTGCCATTAAATAGATTTACGCAGAAACACACACACACACACACACACCACCCTGTCTCCTGGAATTAAACAGATATACACAAACACACACACACACCACCACGACCACCCCCTCGTCTATCATTAAACAGATATACGCAGGAACACACACACACACCACCCTCCACCACAACCCTGTCTCCTTCCATTAAACAGATATACGTAGAAATACACACACAACAGTACACCACCACATTGTTTTCTGCCATTAAGCAGATATACACAGAAACATACGCACAACCATCAACCACCGCTATGTCTCCTGCCATGTAACAGATATAATCAGAAACAAACATATACCATCCTCCACCACCAACCTGTCTCCTGCAATTAAACAGGTATATACAGAAACACACACACAGCACCCTCCACTACCACCCTGTCTCTAGCCCTTAAATAGATATACACATTAACACACGCACAACCCAATATGACAACCCTGCTTCCTGACATTTAACAGGTACACACCGAAACCAACACACAACCCTCCACCACCAGCCTGTCTCCTGCCTTTAAGCAGATATACACACAAACACACATACATCCCTCAACCTGTTTCGTGCCGTTAATCAGATATACACAGAAACACATACGCACAGCCCTTAAACAGATATACACAGAAGCACACATACACCTCCATGACCACCCTGTCTCCTGCCATTAAACAGAAATGCACTGAAACACACGCACATCCCTCGACCACCACCCTGTTTCCTGCCGTTAATCAGATATACACAGAAACACGCACACACACAAACCTCCACGGCCACCCTGCCTCCTGCCATTAAATAGATATACACGGAAACACACGCAGAACCCTCCACCACCGCCTTGTTTCCTGAAATTAATCGATTTGTACACAGAAACATACACACAACCCTCCACCATCATCAGTCTGTCTCCTGTAATTAAGCAGATATATACAGAAAAACACACACAACCCTGCACCACCACCTATCACCTACCATTAAACAAACATACACAGAAAATAAAACACACAGACAGTCAAACATCCCCCCCCACCAACACTCTGTCTCCTGACATTAAACAGATATACACAAAAACACGCACACACCCCTCCACCACCACCACTACCAGTAAGCACATAGCCACAGAAACACAGACAACCTACCCTCTACGACCACCCTGTCTCCTGCCATGAATAAGATATATGCAGAAACTCACATACACACACACACACACGCACACACATACACACACACACACACACACACACACACACACACACACACACACACACACACACACACACACACACACACACACACACACACACACACACACACACACACACACACACACACACACACACACACACACACACACACATAACTCCATGAACACCCTGCCTCCTGCCATTGGACAGATATACACAAAAACACACACACACCAAATTGTGTATGTCTTATTAACGGCAGGAAACAGGGTAGTGGTTGAGGGCTGTGTGTGTGTTTGTGTGTATATCTGCTTAAAGGCAGGAGACAGGTTGGTGGTGGAGGGTTGTGTGTTGGTTTCGGTGTCTACCTGTTTAATGTCAGTCAGCACATATGCACGGAAACACACACACACATACACACACACACTCACTCACTCAAATCTCCTTGACCACCCTGACTCCTGTCATCAAACAGTTCTGCACGGAAATACACACACACACACACAACCTTTCACGAAATTTACAGCTGAGGGAACGGCAGTTACAATGCGATTAGGCAAAATTTAGGAAGTATTAAATTGGGAAGGAACCTGCAGGGAATGGGCACATTAGAAATGTGGAGCTTATTCAAGGAAACGCTCCAGAGTGTCCTAGATAAATATGTACCTGTCAGGCAGGGAGGAAGCTGTAGAGCGCAGAAGCCGTGGATTACGAAGGAAGTGGAATCTCTGGTCAAGAGGATGAAGAAAGCTTATGTTAGGATGAGATGTGAAGGCTCAGTGAGGGCACTTGAGGGTTACAAGGTAGCCAGGAAAGACCGAAAGAGAGAGCTCAGAGCCAGGAGGAGACACGAGAAGTTGTTGGTCGATAGGATCGGGGTAAACCATAAGGCTTTCTATAGGTATTTAAGGAATAAAAGAATGACAAGAGTAAGGATAGGGCCAATCAAGGATATTAATGGGAAGTTGTGTGAGGAGTCGAAGGAGATAGAGGAAGCACTAAATGAATATTTTTCGACAGTATTCACTCTAGAAAACGACAATGTTGTCGAGGAGAATACCGCGATACAGGCTACTAGATTAAGTGTGATTGAGGTTCACAAGGAAGAGGTATTAGAAATCCTTGAGGAGAAAGTGAGGACTGCAGATGCTGGAGATCAGAGCTGAAAATGTGTTGCTGGAAAAGCGGAGCAGGTCAGGCAGCATCCAGGGAACAGGAGAATCGACGTTTCGGGCATAAGCCCTTCTTCAGGAATCATCGACGTTTCGAGCATAAGCCCTTCTTCAGGATTCATGAAGAAGGGCTAATGCCCGAAACGTCGATTCTCCTGTTCCCTGGATGCTGCCTGACCTGCTGCGCTTTTCCAGCAAAACATTTTCAGTATTAGAAATCCTGCAAAGTGTGAAAATAGAGAAGTCCACTGGGCTGGATGGGATTTAGCCTGGGATCCTCTGGGAAGCCAGGGAGCCAGGGATCCTTTGGCATTGATCTATAAATCGTCATTGTCTACAGAAATAGTGCCAGAAGACTGGAGGATAGCAAATGTGATTCCCCTGTTCAAGCAGGGGAGTAGAGACAACACTGGTAATTATAGACCAGTGAACCTTACTTCAGTTGTTGGTAAAATGTTGGAAAAGGTTATAAGAGATAGGATTTGCAATCATCTAGAAAATAATATTATGATAATGGATAGTCAGCACGGTTTTGTGAAGGTTATTTCGTGCCTCACAAACCGTATTGAGTTCTTTGAGAAGGTGAACAAACAGATAGATGAGAGTAAACCGGTTGATGTGGTGTGTATGGATATCAGCAACGCATTTGATAAGGTTCCCCACAGTAGGCTATTGTTCAAAATGCGGAGAAATGGGATTGTGGGAGATATTGCAGTTTGGATCAGTAATTGACTTGCTGAAAGAAGACAGAGGGAGGTGGTTGATGGGAAATGTTCATCTGGTGTCCAGTTACTAGTGATGTGCCGCAAAGGTCGGTGTTAGGTCCACTGCTGTTCATCATTTTTATAAACGACCTGGATGAGGGAGTAGAAGGGTAGGTTAGTAAATTTGCAGACAGCACTAAGGTCGGTGGAATTGTGGATAGTGACAAAAGATGTTGTAGGTTACAGAGAGATGTAGACAAGCTGCAGAGCTGGGCTGAGAGGTGGAAAATGGAGGTTAATGAGAACAAGCGTGAGGTGATGCACTTTGGTCGAAGGAACAGGAATTCAAAGTACTGGGCTTATGATAAGATTCTTGGTAGTGTAAATGAGCAGAGAGATCTCTGTGGCCAGGTGCACAGATCCTTGAAAGTTGCCACCCAGGTTGACCGTTTTGTTAAGAAGGCATTAATAGAGGGATCGATTCTGGAACCATAAAGTTATGCTACAGCTGTACAAATCTCTGGTGCGACCACACTTGGAATATTGTGTCCAGTTCTGGTCACCGCATTATAAGAAGTATATGAAAGCTTTGGAAAGGGTGCAGAAGAGATTTACTAGGATCTTGCCTGGTATGGAGAGAAGGTCTTCCGAGGAAAGTCTGGGGGACTTGAGGCTGTTTTCGTTGGAGAGAAGAAGTTTGAGACGTGACTCAATAGAGACATATAAGATAATCAGAGGGTTAGATAGGGTGGACAGGGAGAGCCTTTTTCCAAGTATGGTGACGGCGAGCACGAGGGGGCATAGCTTTAAATTGAGAGGTGACAGATTTCGGACAGATGTCAGAGGTAGTTTCTTTACTCAGAGAGTAGTAATGGTATGGAATGCTTTGACGGCAATGGTAGTAGATTACCTAACTTTCAGTACATTTAAGTCGTCATTGGACAAGCATATGGACGTACATGGAATAGTGTAGGTTCGATAGGCTTCAGATTGGAATGACAGGTCGACGCAACATTGAGGGCCGAAGGGCCTGTACTGGGCTGTAATGATTTTTGGTCTATGTTCTATGAACACCCTGCCTACTGACCTTAAACGGATATACGCAAAAACGCATGCATACACAACCCTCCATACCACCTTGCCTCCTGCCAGTAAGCACATAGATACAGGAATACAGACACTATACTCTCCACCACCACCTGTCTCCTGCCTTTAAGCAGGTATATACACAAACACACACACATACACATCCCTCGACCACGACCTCGTTTCCTGCCGTTTATCAGATATACACAGAAACACACACGCACAACCCTCCACCACCACACTCTCTCCAGCCCTTAAAACAGATATACACAGAAACACGCACACATCCCTCTACCATCACCCTGTCTCCTGCCCTTCAACAGATATACACAGTAACACACATACATACAGAACGCTCCACCGCCACCCTGATTCCTGCAATTAATCAGATATACACAGAAACAGACAGACACACAACCCTCCACCACCACCAGTCTGTCTCCTATCATTAAGCAGATACTTACAGAAAAAAACATACACATCCTTGCACCACCCCCTAACACCAGAATTAAACAGATAGGCACAGAAAAGAAAAACACACAGACAACCCTCCACCAACACTCTGTCTCCTGGCATTAAACAGATATACACAGAAACACACACACACACCCTTCCACCACCACCCTGTCTCCTGCCATTTAACAGATTTGCACAGAAACACACACACACAAATCTCCACCATCAACGTGTCTCCTACCCAGAAGCACTGAGACACAGATACACAGACATATATCCTCCACCACCACCCTGTCTCCTGCCGTTAAAAGGATATACGCAGAAACACACACATGCACAACACTCCATGAACACCCTGCCTCCTGCCATTGGACAGATACACACAATAACATACACACACCAAACTGTCTCATGCCATTAAGCACATATGCACAGAAACGCGCACGCGCACTCACTCAAACCTCATTGACCACCCTGTCTCCTGTCACCAAACAGTTATACACGGAAATATACACACACAACCTTCCACGAACACCCTGCCTACAGCCCTTAAACAGATATACACAAAAACGCACATGCATACACAATCCTCCACCACCACCCTATCTTATGCAATTAAATCGATATACGCAGAAACACACACACACAAGCATAACATTCCATGAACAACATGCCTCCTGCCATTGAGCAGATATATGCAGGAACACACACACAATCCTCCAGGACTACCTTGTCTGCCTCTCCTGCCATGGAACAGATACACACACCACCACCCTGTCTCCAGCCCTTAAATAGACATACACAGAATCACACGCACACCCCTCCAAGACAGCCCTATCACCTGCCATTAAACAGATATACACAGACAGACACACACACAACCCTCCACACCGCCCTGTTATCCTTCCACTGAGCAGATGTACACAGAAATACACACACAACCTTCGACCACCACCAGTCTGTCTCCTGTCATTAAGCACATATATACAGAAAAACGCACACAACCCTGCACCACCCCCTATCACCGACCATTAATCAGACATAAACAGACAACCCTCCATCAACACTCTGTTTCCAGGCAATAAACAGATATACACAGAAACACACACACACACCCATTAAACAGATATATACAGAATTGGCTGGCTGACAGAAGGCAGAGAGTGGCTGTAGATGGAAAGTATTCTGCCTAGACGACAGTGTTGAGTGGGGTCTCCCAGGGATCTGTACTTGGGCCTCTGCTCTTTGTAGTTTTTATAAATGACTTGGATGAGGAGGTTGAGGGGAGGGTTAGTAAATTTGCAGATGACACAAAGTTTGGAGGTGTTGGCAATAGTATAAAGGGCTACTGCAGGCTGCAGCGCGACATAGACAGACTGCAGAGCTGGGCTGAGAAATGGCAGATTGAGTTCAACCTGGATAAATGCGAAGTGATGCATGTTGGAAGGTGGAACTCGAATGCTGAATATAGGATTAAAGACACGATTCTTGGCAGTGTGGAGGAACAGTGGGATTTGGATGTGCAAGTACATAGATCCCTCAAAGTTTCCATACAAGTGGATAAGGTTGTTAAGAAAGCATATGGCGTTTTGGCTTTCATTAACAGGGGGATAGAGTTCAAGAGCCGTGAGGTTTTGCTGCAGCTCAACAAGTCCCTGGTGAGGCAATACTTGAAATATTGTGTTTAGTTCTAGTCGCCCTACTATAGGAAAGATACAGAGGCTTGGGAGAGGGTGCAAAGAAGGATGCTGCTTGGACTGGAGGGCTTGCCTTATGAAAAAAAGTTTGAATAGGCTTGGACATCTTTCTGGAGCCAAGGAGGAAGAGAGAGACCTGATAGATGTCTACAGAATAATGAGAGGAATAGATACAGTTAATAGCTAGAGTATTTTCCCCAGGGCAAGATTGACTGGGATGAGAACTCATAGTTTGAAGATATTAGGAGGAAGGTAGAAAGGAGATGTCAGAAGTAGTTTTTTTTTTAGCACAGAGAGCTGTGATTGCATGGAATTAGTTACCACTGGTAGTGGTGGAAGCAGTGTTTTTGGGGACATTTAAGCAACTTGTAGACTTGCATATGGAGAGCAGTGAATTGAGGGGTGTGTAGGTTGTAATTATTTTTTACATTAGGATTAAACTTCATGGGTGAAAGGGCCTGTTCTATGCTGTCCTTTCTCTGTTC